>NC_139675.1:7105656-7108156 GCF_951799395.1 Argentina silus
GCCCTTAGTCTGGCTGGCACTCTCGTTCTTCTCCTTCTCCTCCTCCTTCTTCTCCTCCTCCACTTCATCCCCTCTTCCGGCCAGTGGCATCCCCATCTCCAACTCCACACTGTTCTTGGTCTCCTGGAGGTCCGACTCTGTCTCTGCGTCTTTTTTACCGGCCCCCATCACAAGAGGATCCGCCTGGGAAGCTTTGTCCTGGTCCTTGTTTTCCTGGTGTATGTTTTCTTGGTCGCGCTCTACTTCCTGGCTGTCAGAGGGCTCTGTGTTTTGAACATCCTGTTGGGATTCATAGTCGTCGGTGGAGGTGGTGATATCTTCCTCGCTAGCCTGTTCTTCCTCCTTCTCCTCCTCCTCCTCCTCCTCCTCTACCTTTGTCTCCTCTTCCTCCTTGGAGAGGAGCTGGCTGTCGTTGGCGAGGGGTTTCCCTCCTGCAGGCTGGCTCTCCAGGGGCTGAGTGATGTCACTGTCTGCAGCGTAGTCCAGATCCACAGGGATTTCTGCTTCAGTGCTGCTGTCTGTCTCTTCTTCCGCCTCCCCCTCTTCCTCTCCTCCTCCTCCAACACCACCCACAGACTCCCCCTCTTCTGCCTCTGCCTCCTCCTCATCCTCCTCGTCCTCTTCCTCTGCTACCCCCTCCTGCTCTTCCTCCCTGTCCTCCTCCTCCAACTCCATATCTACCACCTCCTCATCCTTCTCCTCCTCTCCCTCCAGCATTCCCCCCTCCTGCTCCTGCTCCTCCTCCTCCTCCTCCTCCTCCTCCTCCAGAGTCTGGGTCTCCTCCTCCGCCTCCTCAGACTCCATCTTTCCCTCCTCCTCTTCCTCCTCTTCCTCCCCCTCCTCCTCCTCCTCCTCCTGCAGGAGGTCTACCAGCGCTTCATCACTCAGCAGGACAGGGGTGCTCCTCTCCTCCTCTTCCTCCTCCTCCCCCTCCTCCCCCTCCTCCTCCTGCACCTCCTTGTTAGCGTTCGTGTTAGCGACGTAGCTCAGGTCCTCCTCCTCCTGCTCCTCCTCCTGACTACTGGCCTCCAGTGTGACAAAGGTGGGCAGGACCTCCCCCTCATTAGTCTCCTCTGGGACCACGTCCTGTACAAGGGGGTAAATAGGACAAGAAAAAAATAAAATAATAATAATTAAGATATTTATTAAATAAGTTAATTGTTAACAATATGGATTACAAAATATATATAAATTCAATGAGCAGGGTAGGGGAGAATGTTCTCACAACATGGGATATTAACTTGATAAGTTTAGTAAGTCTGTTTTTTGCACATAACAGCAAAGTAATTATGTTAATTAGTGATTCAGTGATTCAGACAGGAGTGGTGATGTTAATAGTGATGTTAATGGTGATGTTAGTGGTGATGTTAATGGTGATGTTAATAGTGATGTTAATGGTGATGTTAATAGTGATGTTAATGGTGATGTTAATGGTGATGTTAGTGGTGATGTTAATGGTGATGTTAATAGTGATGTTAATGGTGATACTAATGGTGATGGTAATGGTGATGTTGATGTTAGTGGTGATGTTAATAGTTTTGTTAATAGTGATGTTGATGTTAATAGTGATGTTAATAGTGATGTTGATGTTAATAGTGATATTAATGGTGATGTTAATAGTGATGTTAATGTTAATAGTGATGTTAATAGTTTTGTTAATAGTGATTTTAATAGTGACGTTACTAGTGATTTTAATAGTGATGTTGATGTTAATAGTGATGTTGATGTTAATAGTGATGTTAATAGTTTTGTTAATAGTGATTTTAATAGTGATGTTAATAGTGATGTTAATAGTGATGTTAATAGTGATGTTTATAGTGATGTTAATCGTTTTGTTAATAGTGATGTTAATAGTTTTGTTAATAGTGATTTTAATAGTGATGTTAATAGTGATGTTAATAGTGATGTTAATAGTGATGTTAATGGTGATGTTAATAGTGATGTTTATAGTGATGTTAATCGTTTTGTTAATAGTGATGTTAATAGCGATGTTAATGGTGATGTTAATAGTGATGTTAATAGTGATGTTAATAGCGATGTTAATGGTGATGTTAATAGTGATGTTTATAGTGATGTTAATCGTTTTGTTAATAGTGATGTTAATGGTGAGTCAGACAGGAGTGGTGAACTTGTACCTTCTCTTTAGCCATCTGGGAGGTCTTGGATAACGCCTGGTGTTTTCCATGAGGCTTGCCTTTCACCTGAGTTATTGATACATGATTATTAGTTATTGATACATGATTAGTTATTGATACATGATTAGTTTTTGATAAATGATGATTAGTTACTGATAATGGATTAGTTATTGATAAATTATTAGTTATTGATAAATGATCAACACAGTGTAACTGTGCCTGGGACTGTGTTTTTTAAGGTCTTATGAAGAATAACAGAAATGTCTCTTCACAGAAATACTATATTTCAGTGGAGGCTGGTGGAGGTAGAAATCGGAGGACAGGCTCATTGTAATGCGTGGAATGGAATAAGGAATGTTATGGAT
>NC_139675.1:7113156-7125656 GCF_951799395.1 Argentina silus
GTGTGTGTGTGTGTGTGTGTGTGATTCTGTGTGTGTGTGTGTGATTCTGTGTGTGTGCTTCTGTGTGCGTGGTGCGCATGTAGACATTGTATACGTGGATGCCCACGTGAAATACAGTAAATGTTGGTGCTGGGATGTGGAACATACACGCACACACAAACACACACACACACACACACACACACACACACACACACACACACACACACACACACACACACACACACACACACACACACACACACACACACACACACACCTTGACAGACAGTGGCATGGAGACAGAGAGAGTGTGGTGGCGGGCTGAGTAGGATAGAGAGGAAGTGATGTGATGATAATTGAGGAGTCTGGATGATTCGAAACACACACACACACACACACACACACACACACACACACACAAACACACAGACACACAACTCTGGTTGGTACAGTATATATCCCTCTCTGGTTCCTGTCTTCACCACATCTCTAATCCTCAGCTCATTGTCTACATTGTACCAGAGAAAGGGTACTGACTAACTACTGAAGGCTGTGCCAGAGACAGGGCTGGGTACTGACTAACTACTGAAGGATACTCTGCACTGAATCAGGACAACTGTACTACTGTTCACTGTCACTGAACAAGGACCACTGGAGGAGTTGGTTTTGAAGCACTTCTGACATCTGGAAAAAAAAAAGAAAAGAAAAAAAGGTAAAGTACTGATGTTTATTTTACCACATTTTGTATGTTTACATACATGATATGTTTTATATCAATATATTTCAGTTCACAATGTAAAAGTGTGATATACTTCAGAATTTCACTATCAATGCCTCTGCTTCACATGGTGCTGTAGCGATATTGGAACTTATACACACAACCACACACTCTGTTTCCAGATAACATGACTCGATGGTTTTGTTAAAATACATTTTCTCTCCTCTAACCCAGCAATGTATCCACCATAATGAATGTGACTAACGTCAATGGTCTGTGTTCATTGTAGAATGAAGGTTGCCATAGTGATGCTGTTCTGGGTGGGAGCAGTATGTGCCAACCCAGTAAGTACCGCTGCTTTTGTTCCATTTGAAAAAAAAAAAAGTATAAAAAACAACAACATAAAATTAAATGAAACAAGACATAAAATAAAATGTAACAAATGATCCTGTAAAATGATTGATTCAATATTGATCCAACATGAAGTAAAACCAAACAGACCAGTTTTGTACACTCACACCTTAATATTTCTATATTTTGACAGATTTTGTACAAAGTTGTTTTGGAGTCAAGTGAACTAGGATCAAACATGGTGAGTCATCAAAACATGCAATCAGAAGCATCTGCAGTTTGATCGCGGTGTTTTGTGTGTGTGTGTGTGTGTGTGTGTGTGTGTGTGTGTGTGTGTGTGTGTGTGTGTGTGTGTGTGTGTGTGTGTGTGTTTAGGATATGTGTGTGTGCGCGGGGAGGGTCTGAAAACTGCACACAGGCACAAGTCTGTTGATAGCAATCACACTGTCTGTCTCCTACACAAGTCCTATCATAACAGGAACAAGCTGACTATTGGTTTAAATTACACCTCAGCCAAACCTCAGGTCTAGTTAGGAGCCTACACACACACACACACACACACACACACACACATACACACACTGTATATATATATATATGTACTCACTGAACACTTTATTAGGAACACTATACTAATACTGGGTAGGGCCTCTCTTTGCTCTCAAAACAGCCTCAATTATTCGTGGCACTGATTCCACAAGATGTTGGAAACATTCCTTTGAGATTCTGGTCCATGATGCCCTGCAGATTTTTCAGGTGCACTTTCAAGCTGTGAATCTCCCGTTCTACCACATCCCAAAGGTGTTCTATTGGATTCAGATGTGGTAACTGGGAAGGCCACTGAAGAACACTGAACTCATTGTAATGTTCATGAAACCAGTTTGAGACGATTTTTGCTTTGTGACATGGTGCATTATCATGCTGGAAGTAGCCATTAGAAGATAGGTAAATTGTGGCCATGAAGGCATGCACATGGTCAGCAACAATACTTAAATTGGCTGTAGCATTTAAGCGATGATTGATTGGTATTAACAGACCCAAAGTGTGCCAAGAAAACATTCCCCACACCATTACACCACCTCCACCATGAGAAAGTATACAGGTGTTCTTAATAAAGTGTTCGGTGAGTGTATATATAATGGTATATACACCCATATAAAACAAACAGTACAATAGCGGGTTTGGGCGGTGGTGGGCATGTTTGGATTCTAAATGAGCCTGATGATGATTGTTGTTGATGTTGGAGCATGGGGTTGTCATTAAAACATGGTGTGTGTGTGTGTGTGTGTGTGTGTGTGTGTGTGTGTGTGTGTGTGTGTGCGTGCGTACGTGCGGTTTTCTGCTGGTATTGTCTTGCAGACTCAGAGCTTGTCTACAACTGAAAGGATTTAAAATACTATTTGACGCAGGTCGGGTGATGATCACAAAGAAAGAAAGAAATGCTATGAATGTTATTAATCACTTCTTTACATGTATCACTTTATCACAGAGCTTTGTGGAGAACACTTCAGAGGACCAGGTACGTTTATGATTCCAAATGGGGTCAATTCTCATCAGCTCAAAAAAAAAGTTAAGTCTCAAAAGTAGGCCATCTTGTTTTCTTGACTCTCATGTGTTTTCTTCTCAGACCTCAGAGTCAGAGTCATTGGAATCAGAATCTTCGGAGTCAGAATCTTTGGAATCAGAATCATTGCAGTCAGAATCTTTAGAGTCAGAATCATTGGAGTCGACATCAGAAGAGCAGGTGAGCAGCAGCAAATTATCTATAGAGGGGAAAGACTAAAGCCACAATACAATATGATACTACTGTATAACCCTGTACCTTGAACGCTGCAGGTCTAGGAAAGGAGTGGGTCCGTTTTTTCTAAAAGAGATAAATTACTACTTTAGCAAGAAAGCTGGAAACTAAACCCTGTTCTGTTCCCTCCACAGACTGTTGAGACCAGCCAGAGCCAGTCACTGGAGGACAGGGTGAGAACAACACTACTATAGGATTACACATATTATACACACACACACACACACACCCACCCACCTACCCACCCACCCACACACACACACACAGAACTACACACACCTGTACATCATAACAGAACGAGATCAAAGACAATACAAAATGTGATCATGGTTGGGTTTATGCTCTCTTGGTTTCTCTGTGATCTTACATGTATATAAATGAAAACACGGTATAACTGTTGATTACCAAGAACATATTCCTTCTTCTAAATGTTGTTGACCTCCACGTCGTTTGAACAGACAGTGTCCCGAGATGTTGGGGAGACCAGGGACAACAGCCAGGGCAGTGACGAGAACGTCCGGAAAGTAAGACTAAGAATCCGCCTGATAATGTCATGTCCTGTATGCCAAACTATGTCATCCTGATGAATCTAACAGCACATTAATACTGTCAATATGTATTATACTAATGTACTAAGTATCAGTGGAGGTGGAGGTAGAAATCGGAGGACAGGCTCATTGTAATACATGGAACAGAATAAGGAATGGTATCAAACACACATGCTTTAATGTAAACGGATGTGAAACGTAATACAGGATGTCAATCCTTTCCTCCAGAGTTGGATTAGAGTGACCCCGGGCCACGTTCTGAGTGCCGAGGACAAAAGCGGCAGCACTGAGGTCATAGGTCAAACAGTCCACCCAACCAATCAGGACGCAGGGACACCACACGGCTCCACCCCTACGACCACCGCTGTGGTCAGCCAGGCCGATACCACCACCAACGCACAGACCAACGGAGGCCTCCTATTGGTCGAGAGCCTCTTCGATGATTCCCAACGTTGGACCAGTCTCAGTGACACCAGTGATACCAGTGACATTAGTCAAACCGGTGACAAGCCTTCCAGTACCAGTACCAGGACCAGTAAAGATACCAGTGACAGCAGTGTGAGTAGCCAGAGCAGTGAGAATGTTGATACCAGTGATACCAGTGAGAGCATTGACAAGGATACCAGTACTAGTACCAGTACCAGTACCAGTAAAGATACCAGTGACAGCAGTGTGAGTAGCCAGAGCAGTGAAAGTGTTGATACCAGTGATACCAGTGAGAGCATTCATAAGGATACCAGTACCAGTACCAGTACCAGTCAGGATACCAGTGACACCAGTAGCGAGAGCAGCGAGAGCAACCAGAGTCATGAGAGCACTAACAAGGATACCAGTACCAGTACCAGTAAAGATATCAGTACCAGTGAAGATATCAGTACCAGTAAGGACACCAGTGACAGTAGCGAGAGTAGCGAGACCAGTGATACCAGCAATACTAGTGAAACCAGTGATGCCAGTGACAAGGATGTCAGCACCAGTAAGGGAACCAGTAGTGAGAGTAGTGATACCAGTGACACCAGTGAGACCAGCGACACCAGTGAGAGCACAGAGACTGACACCAGTGACAGTGTAGAGGGACGAGCTAAAGGCTGCCAGGAGGGCGACCACAGCAGTGAATGCGACAGCGAGGAGTATTCCTTCAAGGACATCGGCGACGACGCCCACTACCCTGTAGATCAGCTGCTCATCGATCCGCTAGGCAGTCACCTAGACGAGCACAGAGAACTGAGTTTACGGAGATGAAGCGGTTCAGTTGTGAGCCTTCGTTGGTAGAGCATTGGCATTGGCAATGCTGAGGTTGTGGGTTCGGGTCCAGCCGGGACCATACATATGTATAATGTATATGCACTCACTGTACTGTAAGTCACTTTGGATAAAAGCGTCTGCGAAATGGCATGTATTATTATTATTTCATAAATTGACACTGTATTCATTTATTTCACATGCCTTAATCTGCTTAATTTGAAATGCATCAAGGTAACTGGTGCATGCACATACAGTGCATTCGGGAAGTATTCAGACCCCTTCACTTTTTCCATATTTTGTTATGTTACAGCCTTATTCAAAAAGGCTGTAACATAACAATATACACACAATACCCCATAATGACAAAGCAAAAACAGGTTTTTAATTTTTTTTTTTTAAATAATTAAATTAATTAAAAATAAAAAACTGAAATATCACATTTACATAAGTATTCAGACCCTTTGCTATGACACTCGAAATAGAGCTCAGGTGCATCCTGTTTCCATTGATAATCCTTAATCTGAGTAAAGGGTCTGAATACTTATGTAAATGTGATATTTAAGTTTTTTATTTTTAATAAACTAGCAAAATTTCTAAAATCCTGTTCTGGCTTTGTCATTAAGGGGTATTGTGTGTAAAAAATGAATTTAATCCATTTTAGAATAAGGCTGTAACATAACAAAATGCGGAAAAAGTGAAGAGGTCTGAATCCTTTCCGAATGCACTGTACCTGTCATGTAGCCCACTGTATTGAGTGGATGTTGCCGGTATTGATGATGATGTTGCTGGTATTGTATTGTATTGACCTCATATACTGGCAGAACTTGAAATAAACTCCTGCTGCTTAGAAGCATCTGGAAAATTAGTGGTTTAGCATATATCTGACAAAAGTATTTTTCCATTTACTCGAGTATATATAAAATGTAATGGGTTTCCTGCATGTCATGAGCATTGTATTTCACACTTTGATCCTTATTTTTAATTAAATGTATTGAGTTAGATTTGATGTATTTTTCATGTAATTGTGTATTTGTATTGCACTGTAATCAATATTCATTTTACACAGTATTGATTGTATTATTGTATTGTCTTGTAATAATCGTTTCAGTGGATATTTACAGCTAATAAATACAACAAATATAAATAAAATGATGAAAATGTAAATGTAACAACCACTATTTAAAAAACAAATAAAGGAATTAAAATCATGTATATATTGTTTCTCTGTGACTGACAATAACATAAATCATAATTGCCTTCTCATCGTGAAATACAATACTGCACCTATCAGATTATCCTGTCGTTTGTTTGTAAATAATATTTCATTACTTTATAACGTTAAATTATAGAGTATATCTATCAATAGAAGGTCTTAGTGGGTTGGTAGGGGGTTTTGCCGTCATCTGGCCGGTTAGCTCAGTTGGTTAGAGCGTGGTGCTAATAACGCCAAGGTCGCGGGTTCGATCCCCGTACTGGCCAGCAACACCTTTTTGAGTCTTTTAGATGGATTTTCCACTAAATCTCCGAAATGATTGTGGTCAACCACTTTTGGGTATCATAACACTATTCTGCCCCATACCCCCCTCCCTCTCCCTCTGCAACCTTAGTGAACAAGGTATCAATTAACCCTTCTCTGGCCACCGGCCCGCCACCTGAAAACCTGTCTCTCCTGATGAGAGGTTTGTTCCCTCATAAATGCGAATCATGTAAGATTCACCCTCATCTTGTTGTCTCTGTCCATCATTTGGGATTGTGACTTTAATTGTGGCCTCCCGCTTCCATCATCTCCACCGGTAACGGAGAGGAAAGGTCGGTGGCCACGGTCTATCGACACCTGGCCACGGTCACTCAATGCTCCGTCAATGAACAATCACGTTATCATCTTCTTAGACTCTTTTAATTATCTTCTACACTCAGAAATGCTCGTTGCCAAATCGTTTTGAGGAATTGTTTGGGTGGTTCCACAAAGTGTTCCTAAAACATGATCTCTAGTACTACCCCGTGGATTTACGTTGGTGGTGCGCAGGGTAGTGGGAGGAAATGTTTCCGGAAATGTTCTACGCATGTGCACGGTGAGCGTCAGCTGCGTTTCTTTCACTCACTCAAAAGTACAGTAGTGTCAACCGTTTGTAGTACATATATACATAGCCTATATTGTCGGGAATCAAATCATTTATGTGAATGAACAACCGGATTCTTCTGTCTGGGAATGTATGATCGCGCACGGAAAAGCCAAGTCAGTTTATCCGACGTTGTATAAAAAACAGAAAGTACGCCCTGTATTGGGGAAGTCCCGTAAGGAGGAAACCCCCTCCTAGTTCATACTTTTGTATTTCAAAATGCGCCACATCTCTTTTACCCAGTTGTTATTCTGAATACATGTGGCTTCACATACGATCATAAACTCGCTCGAATAAGTGACAAATAATAACTTCAAACACTGATGGAATATTTTTTCTAAAGAGTTTGCGCTTTCCCAGTCAACTCGATTCGAAAAGGTGTCACATCTACTCTGGGTAAGGAATAACCACTCAACCGTGCAATGGATAACGTACATCTGGATAACGATGCGCTCAAAGCAAAAATACGGAGTTGTAATACTTTGAATACGTTCTATCACGAAACGCGGCAGGAGATCGATACTTTGAGTAAACAGATCTTCAGAAGGGACAATTTAATTGCGGATTTAAAAGCGAGGTTAGGCAAATATGAGAGCACCTGTATTAATGTTGAAGGACACGACCCCGTAGTCATAGGGCCATCTAAGTCTCTACTGGAAAGTTTATGCAAAGAAATCTGCAAACTGAAGCAGAAACTGAAAGAGGCAGAGATGAACGCATCCGAGCAAGCCGAGATCAGTCAAAAAGTGAGTAAGACTTTTATTCTTAGTGTGCTTTATATAAGATATAAGTAGATATAAGTGTCATATTTTGAATTACATGGGAGACAATATTGTGCCTCTTTTTAGTTACATTACAAGTTCAAATGCGGAGAAATGCTCGATGTAAAAATTATCATTATCTAACATTTGACCGTTATCTTTCATTTTCAGTCTTTCACATTTTGATATCAGGGATTTTCCAGTGTCGCCTAGTCATCAATGGAAAAATGACAAATAAACAAATATAGACTACTACCCATATAGGCCTATTCATGCCTATAACCCTAACCCAACTAACAATGAACTGAACTATGCCAATCCAACGCGATAAAGATAACATCTCGACGCTCAAAAACCACCATACCATTGCAGAGAGGTCGTTGCCATAGCAATAACCTTTTATTTTTTTCCATCTCAACTGTGCACATAAGCGTGGGCAGAGGCAGGTGCTAAAGTTGTTTTGCCCCACACACACATGTATAAACACACGCACACACACAGCTCCTCTTTCACTGTTCCATTAAAGGATGCCTGCTGGCTCCAGATGTGTGTGTGTGTGTGTGTGTGTGTGTGTGTGTGTGTGTGTGTGTGTGTGTGTGTGTGTGTGTGTGTGTGTGTGTGTGTGTTTTAGCTCCATTACACAATTCATTCCACCATTCCATTACACGATTACAACATTCATTGCACCATTCATTACATGATTACTCCAGTAACACGTGTACTATTGGCTCATTATTGAAAACACAGTGAGTGAGTTGATTGATTGATTGATTGATCAATCGATCAATCGATTGAGTGATTGATTTATTAGACAATTAAAAACACCTATACAGCCACAACACCAATGCAATGGAATACCAGGCCCAGACACTCAGTCCTAGTTCCTATCAGTACCAGTGATACAGCACTGCTTCCTTACTCACAAGCTCACACAAGTCTCCAAAATGGCATCCTCTGTATTGCCAACACATCCGGCCACCTACTGAAACATCCAATGTAAACCAGCTACACCCACTCTAACCCCCTATCTCTAACCCCCGATCTCTAACCCCCGATCTCTAACCCCCTATCTCTAACCCCTGATCTCTAACCCCCTATCTCTAACCCCCGATCTCTAACTCCTGATCTTTAAACCCTATCTCTTACCCCTATCTTTAAGCCCTATCTCTAACGTCTATCTTTAATGCCCCCCCCCCAGGAGATTCAGTTGTTGCACCTCCAGCTGAGGGAGAAGGAGAGGGAGCTGGACAGGGTAAGGCGGGGACCGGACCACGAGAAGGACCAGGAGATCCGGAGGCTGTGCTCGGCCCTGGAGGAGAGGGACCGGGCCACGGCCACCAGGGCGGTGCTTTGTGACTCTCTGGCCCAGGAGGCAGACCAGCTCCGGGGGCAGCTGGGGGCCACGGTGAGGGTCTGTCAGGAGCTCCTGGGACGGCTGGAGAGAGAGAAGAAGGGAGGGATGACGATGGCGGAGGAGGAGAAGGAACAGAGGAGAGTTAAAGAGGTGTGTGTGATGATGTCACGGTGACAATGGAGGCGTACTGTGTGTGGTAATCAGACAAGGCTGGTGGAGGGAGGGATGAGAGGACGGGCTCATTGTGATACATGGAATGGAATGTGTTTAAAACCATTATGTATCAGTTGAGGCTGGAGGTAGAAAAACACACGCACGCACGCGCACACACACACACACACACACACACACACACACACACACATTTGATACCATTCCTCGTCCCGTTCCATGCATTTCAATGAGCCCGTCCTCCGATTTCTACCTCCACGAGGCTGGTGGAGGTAGAAATCAGAGGACGGACACATTGTAATGCATGGAATGGAATCAGGAATGGTATATACAATGAGCCCGTCCTCAGATTGGATAGAAAAGGATCAACTTGAACGTTCCCCAGGTAACAGTGTAATAACAAGTCCTGTGTGTGTCAGGGGTGGGTGTCCCTGACTTCCCCCTCTGTGCTCCTCAGACGGGGCTGTTGGGGTTGGTTGTTCTCTGGTGGATGTTTTTGTCAGAGAGACAGTTTCATTCTGAGCCTCCGGTTTCCCCTTTTCAGAGTCTGGCGTCAGAGGGTTCGGAGGCGGCTCCCATCGACGCCTTGCTCCGCCAACTGCAGGAGGAAAACCAGCAGCTGAAACAGAGAGTGGCCTATGTATGTACACCAGGAGTGTGTGTGTGTGTGTGTGTGTGTGTGTGTGTGTGTGTGTGTGTGTGTGTGTGTGTGTGTGTGTGTGTGTGTGTGTGTGTGTGTGTGTGGAGGCCCTGTGTTTCTTTCACCTCCCACTCCTCTCACGTCACAACATGTTAAACAAACCTCCCCAGACTTGAGGGATTTAGAAACACGAAAGGGGCCAAATGACGTCTGCATTGATGTTTGATGTCCTGTGGATGTCACAGGCAGACAAGTGAAACCATCCCCAAGGTCACAATAACATAGGACAGAAAAACACTGTGTGAATAGAATCAGAAAACTTTATTGACATGGAACAAATGGTGGCTGGGAACTTTTCTGGGTGATACACACAAGAAACAACACATACAGCCTGACAGAGCACACTATACAAACATTGAGCAATGGTCCTCAGTTGACTTATCTGCTTAAATGAAGATTAGATAAATAGATAGATACTTTAAATAAACATGCAATGTAAAAAGAACAACTGACGTCTAGATGGGAGTAATTACTAAATCAGTACTCTGTTCTCTCTCTCTCTCTCTCTCTCTTCCCCCCCCCCCCCTCTCTCTCTCTCTCTCAGGTGGAAGGGCTGAACGCCAGATGGCAGAAGTATGACTCAAGCAGGGAGGAGTATGTGAGGGGGCTGTGTCAGAGGCTGAAGGACTCCAGTGTCCTGGCTACCCCTAGCCCTGGGCCTGGGGCTGGGGTAGGCCTGGTGGCCGGCCTGGGTTCACCCAGCAGTGGGCTGCTGCAGCAGGAGATCACCAGGCTCAACGGCCTTCTGGAGGAGAAGATGAGGGAGAATGGGAGGCTGGGGAGGAAGATAGAGGAGAGCAGCAGACGAGACCAGGAACGAATCCAGACTCTGGAGCAACAGGTTAGACACTCTCTCTCTGTTTATCCCTCCCTCTCTCTGTAAATCTCTCTCTCTCTGTTTATCCCTCCCTCTCTCTTTACATTTTTTTTTCTCTCTCTCCTTCCTTCTGTCATTCTCTCCCTCTCTTTCTTCCTCCCTCACTGCTATGCTCTTTGTCTCTCTGACACCTATAAACATACCTACTGAGCACACCTTCACTGAGTTGAATCACCATCCTCTCCCCGCCTCTCTCTGTCTCTCCCGTGCAGGTGCTGATCTATACAGATGACTTCAGGTCAGAGAGGGCAGACAGAGAGAGGGCCCAGGGCCGCATCCAAGACCTTCAAGAAGAGGTGTCTCGTCTGCAGCAGCAGCTCCACACACAGGTACAGACACGCCCCTTTCTGTTAGAACACAGGTAGAGACACGGCCCCCTTCTGTGAGAACAGAGGTAGAGACACGCCCCCTTATGTCAGAATACAACACAGCCACACACCCTTTTGTTAGAATACAACAAGGCCACACACCCCTATTACTACTTGTATGTATATGAATGATTTGTGTGTAATGTTGACTGGAGTGTTCTGTGTCTATGTAGATTTTAATTGTTTATACATCAGCACTGTGTGTCCATGACACATTTCCTTCAGGACGATAAAGTTGATCTTATGTCATGGCACTACCATGACAACGACCATGAGCAGTTACCCTGGCTAAGAGAGAGAGCAGTCCCACTCATCCTTCATTGGTATGTCTTTCAGGGCGGAGCCAGCAGAGATGTCACGCCAACGTGTCGGGTCCACATCGGCCACCGGATCTCCCCAAGGCGCCACGCCGACCCAGCCCAGCCGCTGCTCGGGAACAGCGCCACCGACCCGCCCAGTACCAACCGCCAGAGTGGTTCACATTCGACGACGGCAGCGGCAGCTGCAGCTACAACATCATCCTCATCCTCATCCTCATCATCAGCGGCGGCCATGGTTGTAGTTCCCAGACCCATCTGGACTGAGTGCCGGGGCTCATCAGAACTACAGTGCCCACGCTGCCTCACCACGTATGACGAGGCCCACGCAGCAGAGTACCTGAACCACTGTGAGGAGTGTGCCAGGCTGTGAGATTCACATTCACAAAACTTTATTGTCCCACTCTGGGTTGTGAGAGAAGGACAACTTAACGTACCATACTCACGGAGGATGGGGGTGGGGAGACGGGGACAGTGACAGGGAGCCCTGCTGTGACAATGCCTGGGCTGAACCGTGGGGGACTGGGAGAGGGTTCGAGTTGGAGTCAGGGAGGCTGGTGGAGGTAGAAATCGCAGGACAGGCTCATTGTAATTCATGGAACGGAGTGAGGAGTGGTATCCGTATTGCATGGAATGGAATGAGGAATGGTATCTTGATATCCCCTGATTTCCGCTTCCACTGCCTAACCTTAACCCCAGCAAACTGTTGCATATCAACAGTTGACAATTGCCATTGTGACATCTACAGACCATCTATAGGGGACTGAAGTGGGGCTGGAGTTGAGAGAACATCACGGCCTGCTGATGGTAACTGAGCACTGAAGAACACTACACATCCCAGCAGCGTGCCTGGAAAGGGAGCTTCGCTAACTTGGCTAGCTGGTCGTCATCATAGCTGGACATCATCTCTCTGTTCTGTTTTGTTTTCGGGACAGCTTGAAGTCAATCATCGACACTCGGTTTGAATCTTAGGTCTGATTTATCACGTAATGGGAGATCATAGCTTTGTGGTGCATTGTACGGTCTACGGTTCTACAGGACACAGATTAAGGCTAGTTCTGGATTTACAAGACACAGATTAAGGCTAGTTCTGGATTTACAGGACACAGATTAAGGCTAGTTCTCTGGATTTAATTATATTTTCAATGGAATATCCCCATTGCAGATGTGTTTTAGTCTACGGAGCACTA
>NC_139675.1:7130656-7168156 GCF_951799395.1 Argentina silus
TGTGAAAGCCCTCTATGAAACAAGAACACTGGCTGTCCCTGAGAGGGAAGAGGAAGAAGCATTGTCCCTGACTTACTGTCAGACAGGACAACTCACTTCCTCAACTAGTATGACGTTTGATTCTATGATTCATCTCTGTCGGTCTCAAGGTGACAGTGGGGATTTGTTCAATCTAACGATGATAGCAGTCTTATACACTCAACCATGTGAGATGCATCTGTATACAGTAGAGAGAGAGTGTGTGTGTGTGTGTGTGTGTGTGTGTGTACACCAGTTCCTCAAACCATACTGGGGTTTATCTTAGGCCTCTATCTGATGTTTCATTAATAAGAGTTCTAGAACACTACAGAACACACGCGCTACCGAGAAAGGGCAAATTAGCATTGTGACCTCATTTTTCTCTGTGTGTGTGTGTGTATGTGTGTGTGTGTGTGTGTGTGTGTGTGTGTGTGTGTGTGAACCCACAGCTACACATTTTGTAAAGGTGACATCCTCTAGGGTCTGATCTGGCTGTCTGAGGTATTTGAATGAATATGATCTCCGGTCATGTGCTTGCATATTTAAAGAATGAGGGAAATTTCTAAGAAGTTTCTTTTCTGTCTTTCTTTATACCTGTGTAAAAAACCCATTGAGCAAATTTCCCTCCCCAGTGAACTCAGTCTTTTGTTGAATCGGTCATGTGACAGCGAGGGTGGTTGCACAACCGCAAGGTGAAGCCAGCGATGCTTGGCAGGATATGACACAAAGGAAGTTCATCCATAACTGATAGCCCCCGAAAGTTCCCTTTCTGTAGGTGTCATGTGATTAAAAAGAAAACCAAGTAGATGGGCTTGACTGTGGTTGAGCAACTCTCCTCCTGTGTTTGAGTAAAAGAGAATGAGAGAGTGTGTGTGTGTGTAAGAAAATTAGTGTGTGAGAGAGAGAGAGAGAGAGTGAGTGTGTGTGTGTGTGTGTGTAAGAGAGAATGTGTATGTGTGTGTGTGAGAATGAGAGAATGAGAGTGTGTGCGTGTTTTAGAGAGAGAGAGAAATAGTTTCATTTTTTTTGGTTCCCACAGAGTGCAAAATAAGCAACATTCCCTTCAATTGCTGCCACCAACCAAGCTCAGACCAGACCCTTTCATCGTAGCAGGGGAGGCTTGGAATTACAATGAGCCCGTCCTCCGATTTCTACCTCCACCAGCCTCCCCTGCATAGTACATTATGGTACGGAGCTCCTACACCACTAGATAGGAAACTAACATGACCGACATGATTAGATTTTGGAGTGGACTATCCCTTTAATTGGTCCCCTGACCATACCCAGCTTTGTGACACTGTTAGCAGTGACGTCACAGTGAGTGTGCCTGTGTCTCAATCACCTCCATTAGGTAAATGCAATAATAAATAACCAACATCATCTGTCTGTTAGCTCATGAAGAGCAGTGGAGGCAGAAATCGGGAGGACGGGCTCAGTGTAATGCATGGAAAAGAATAAGGAATGGTGTCTAACGCACGTGTTTGATACCATTCCTCATCACTTCCTATATATTACAATGAGCCCGTCCTCCGACTTCTACCTCCACCAGCCTCCACTACGATAGAAGACAGGGACTAACCAACATGTACCTCACCCCATTCCCCAAATACATCACCACCAGGGTCCAGTATTTCAAAATGTTTTATCCATATCAGAATGATCCAGATTCATTTTTTGATATCCAGGATCAGATCTATCTGGCAGATTTGGAGTAGTTGAGGGGAAATCAGCCAGTTCGATCTGATCCTGGGTAGCAAATAAGAATCTGGATCATTCTGATCCAAATTAAACATTTGAAACACTGCGCCAAGAAGTGTGGGATTCTGAGGCAGAGGTTGTGATTTTGTAAGAGTGCACAGTCACAGTATTATCACGAAACATCCGTGACCCTCCTAGGGGAAAGCACTACATGTCATAACCCAGTCTGTAATCCACCTAGAGGAGGGTTATATGACCCGGTGATGACGAACCTTCTGGTAAGCGCCCCTGAAGGGGCTCGATGGCAAACATGAACTACCACTACAACATGGTGGATTACTCACTGAACCTCGGGGAGCCACTGGGCACAGTCATATCACAACCCTGATCGGTCGAGAGCTGTTCTGTGTGACTACCCATTGGTGCATTTCCCGGAATGTGGTGTAGTCCCCTCGGAGCACAGTGACTCAACGGCACTGACCAACCAACCATGCCGTTGTCAGGTAGCCTGGGCGAAAAAACATTTCTTAAATGGTTTCAAAAACATGGTGCTTTTGATTTAGCCAGCCTTGCGTGCTGCGTCTGCACTTCTGAGTGCTGCCATCGTGCCTGACAAGTTAAATGAAGCACCTTGATTTTTTTCAATATTCAACACCAAAATACGTGTTTTTCCCAGGTGTTTTTCCCAGGTCTGCAAAGATGTGCAACCAGGAAATAAGGTCGGACACAAGACACACCGTGCTGCCGTACTACTGTATTCCATCTTTCAAAAAAGAAAGACAAGATTTTAATATTACTTAACAATATGTTAAAAAGTAGCCAGGTTGGCTTCAGTGTTAATACAATATACACTCTATAACAGATTGATAGTGTGAGTATTGTTCTTTTTCAATTTCTTTCTCAAAGTATTCTGATACAAGCTGGCTACAAGTCGAAAAAAAAAAACGAAAACAAAAAAAAACAAAAGAAAAGAAAAACAAAAGAAAAACTGTAACTGGTACACTTTAACAGTTTTGTTAAATGGAACTGAAAAACCAAAAAAAGAACGTTGTCAAGTATCAAGCCTTCCTCTCAGTTAAGAGAGTTGTTGGGGTAGGGGCCGTTCCCTTCTCAGTTGTCTGGATGAGATGCCGTGCTAGGAATTGTGGGTAACAGGGGGAGAGAGTAAGCCACAATAACAGAATTAAAGGCTTTAAAATTCTTCATCATATTACTCTTCTTTTATCAGCATTTTCTTTCTCTCTGTGTGTCCGTTGTTTTGGAATCCGTCCGAACACTTTTAGCATCTTGACTACTGGAAAGCCCAAAAAAAAAAAAAGAAGAAAAAAAATGAAATTTCGTAACAATGGCTTAAGTCAATGAGAAATGCCCCACTCACAGACTAAAAGCACACAAGCGCGGCGCGAGAGAAAAACAAAACAAAAACAAAAATCAGGTAGAAAGTAGCATTTTGTGATTTTTTTTTTCATTTCATTTGTGTGTGTGCCATTTCATTTTTTTTTTCATTTTTTTTTTTCCCTCAGAGTTCTGCGAGAGCTTTATCATCATCATCATCATCATCATCAGCCTAGATGGGTCCAGGAAGGGACCCTCAGCTCAGCGACACGGACAAGGCAGCAGTGTGGGGGGCGCGGTTTGGGCACAGCAGGAGTGGTGGGGGTCAAGGGGGTTCAACAGTCGGCGTAGAGGGTCGTGATGGAGATGGGGGTGGGGGGGGGGGGGGAGCTGATTGCTTCCTGCCACAGTCTGTTCATTTTACCCAGAAGGCCCTTCAGTGGGCAGCGAAGGTGGCTTTCTTCAAGCTAAAGTTTGACCAGTTGATGGACAGTCGCTGCCGGGTCTGCCTGGCAGAATCCAAGCAGAACCTGGAGAGAGATACAAGATATTAACAGATGTTAAACCAACTGTTGAGCACTTTGTAACAAACCTGTTTTGCTAGAGGTGCTATTCAATTAAACCTGATTTATTGATTGATTAAAAGATGTTTTGTAAGAGACAGTGGTTGAGAAGATGTTCAACTACTTCAGAAAAGCCTTTCAAACAGTGTGAAGCATGAGTGAGAAACCAGGGGAAGCTGGTGAAGGTAGAAATCGGAGGACGGGCTCATTGTAATGCGTGGAACACAATGAGGAATGGCTTCAAACACACGTGTTTGATACCATTTCTCATCCCATTCCGTGTATTACAATGAACCCGATTTCTACCTCCACCAGCGTCCCCTGGTGACGACATACCTTTTGAAGTACTCCACCTCCCTCTCAGTCTCGTCCATCTCAGTGCTGTCCAGGTCTATGTCTTTGGGCAGGAACACGTCGTCTGGAAGCACAGGAGAAAACACGTTCACACAGCCTACAGGAGTAGATGGGACCAGACACACAGTACAGGACTAACCTAAGGAAACGCTAACCATTGACGTGTTGGTGGTGGAGAATAAGCACTGTATCTGTATCTGAAGGGGGAGACATCAATTCTGCCCCACTTCTGGAGATCCCTTCCCCTGATGGGCCAAATGACCGTGATCTCTCTGTGGTGTACAAGCCCTTGGGAATGTGTTGATGTCATGTGAATAGAATTGACAGGATGAGGTCTGATTGATTCTCCTTGCAAACAGCTCTTGATTTAAATACTATGGGTGGAAGTCAGGTACAAAACAGAATGTTGAGGAACAGATTGTTCCTCTTTGCTTCCTGGTCAGAGGTCACAGCTGTTGATTTGTGAGTGCTGTATAAGTGACCATGCGGTCTGTCGTTTGTTTCACTCACTCTCTCTGTCTAATTTGACTCAAATTATTAATATTAAGATATGCTTTGCTATTAGGAATACAAAGCCAAATTTCATGCCAACCCTTTGTATTGTGACTGTCAACCCATAAGGCCCGATACATCCATCCATCTTTCTCTCCATATATTTAATTATCTCCATAGATTCCAGCTATAGATATATAGACATAAACAGAAGTTGCCATCCATCCATCCATCCATCCATCTACCATCCATCCACCCACCCACCCATCCACGTGAGTGATAAGTGACACTGACCTATAGAGTTGTTCGTCTTGTCCCCCTTCTTCTTCTTGTTCTTCTTGGCCTTGCCTTTAGGCTGGGGGGACTCTGCACTGGGGGGCTTGCCGTTTTGCTGTGGCTGCTCCGTGTGGTGGGGGGCTGAGGGCTGAGGTGGAGGAGGTGGTGGGGGGGGTGAGGGGTTGGAGTTAGACACAGGCGGCGGGGGGCTCCTCCTCTCCTCCCTCACCTGGCTGAGGTGGTGCTTCTTCCCAGCGACGGAGCTGCTCCTCTGCTCCCTCCGGGGCTCATTGGCTGGGACCAGGACCGGTACCGGGACCGGGGCGATGATGGGGTCTTCCACGGGCCTGGGTCGGGTGGCTTTGGCGTCCAGTATGGTGGTGGTGGTAGTAGTGCTGTTGCCGTTCACCATCTTGGGTGGAGGTGCTGATTCTGAGCTCCTGGGCGTCTCGGGGGCTTTCTTCACCACTGTAGTCTCCGGGGTGGGGGGTGTGGGGGCCAGCCTGGGGGGCTGATGATGCTGCTGCTGCTGCTGCTTGGGCCTGGCTTTGCCATTGGTCTCCAGCTGGGGGGCAGTGTGACTGTTGTGGAGGGGGGCGGGGGTCTGGGTGACAGGGGTCTTCTCCCTGATGGTCTTTGGGCTGTGCTGTGAGGGGGTAGGCTGGGTGGGGGTGGGAGTTGGGGCAGGTCGGCCATTGACAGGGGTCTGGGGGTGGAGGTGGGGAGGCATATGGTCCAGCCTGGGCTCCTTGTGCCCAGGGAGGCGCATGAGGCTGTGGAGGAGCTGGTGGCTCTTGCCATTCTGGAGGCTGAGGGTTTCCAGAACGTTCTGGGCCGTCTGTTTGAGGGGCTGGGGGTTGTTCTGGGGGGCAGGGGTGGGGGCGGGGGCGGGGGTGGGGTGCTCCTTGGCCTTCTCCTTCTTTTTCTTCTTGGCTGCACGGAGGTGCTGCAGCTCCTGGAGCCGCAGGAGTTCACGCTGGAGCGCCTCCTCTTCCTCCCTCCGCCGTTGCTGTTCCTCCTCGCGCTCCCGCGCCTCGGCCTCTAGACGCGCCTTCTCGTCCATCTGACAGAGACAGACAGACAGACAGACAGACAGAGACAGAAAGAGAGAGACAGTCAGAGACACAGACAGACGCAATAATTTGTTCAGGAACACACGGCTTTGATAGTTTCAATATACTCCCATTTTGACAATGCAAAAAAAGCTACAAAAAAAGACTGATTGTTGACACAATGAGGTCAACTGTTTAGGCGGTTTCCTGGACATAGATTAATCTTAATATTAATACGCATCTTTAATGGAGGTTCTCAATTGAAAATGTCATTGAGTCCGTGACAGATGTGTCAAACAGTATTTGAACCCAGATCTGGCCCAGGACTTGACTTAATCTGTGTCCGGTAAACCGGCCCTTAAATAAAACGTTAAAAACACTAAACCGTTAAAGCTACCTTCTTCTGTTTGTGGCGGGCCCGTTTGGCAGCCTTGGAGCTGGAGGCGGGTTTGTTGTCAGCGCTATTGATGAACTGCAGCAGGTCCTCCACCCTGCGGTGGTCCTCCACGCCCCCGTCCCGCTCCACCAGCGGCTGGGCCTCCTCCCGCTTCGGCTGCTCCTCCTTGCGCTTGGTCAGACGCAGTCGCAGCTTCTCACGCATCTCTGCATAGTTACGGCTGGTCGGAGCCGCAGGGGGCTAGAGGGAGAGAGAGAGAGAGAAAGGAAGGAAGGAAGGAAGGAAGAAAGAGGAAAAGGTTAAATTCAGAAAGTATAAATGAAGACGCTTCAAAAAATTATGTAGTCTCTGTAATCCTTCATTCAATTCCATTAGTTTCCTCCATTCCAAAAGCTTTACTGCCCTAACAAACTGACATGAAACAGAAAATTGTCATAAGCACAAGGTTTGTGAGGTTTGTGTGTGGCGCTCTTACCCCTCCGTGGCCGAAGAACTCGCAGTAGCAGCAATCGCAGTATTTCCCTTCCTTCTGGTTGGTGGAGGTGGAGGTGGAGGAGCTGTGCTCCGAGCAGCTGTCCTCGTCCTGGCTCTCCTCGCCGTCGTAACCCTGGTGGTCATACGCCCCGTTCCCTTCGCAGCGGTGGCCCTCGCACTCAGGGTCACTGGGGGGGGGGGTCAAGGGTCACAGGCAGGGAGGTCAGAACAGGGACAAGGGTGGGTCAACGGCGAATGAAATAGACATTGGATAGAGGTGAATTTCACAGTGCAGGTTATCTTGGCGCTGGAAATCTCACCAAGAGTGAGCGCTAAGGTGTCTATAATGGAGGAACAGGTCAAAGGTCAAGAGGCGACTGACCTGCAGACACTGGGCGGGGCGCTGATGGGACCCTCGACCGGGGCGTTGGGGGGCTCGGCGGGGGACAGGCACAGGCCCTGGTGGGCCTCCATGAAGCCTGGGGCTGGAGTTACAGTCTTTGGGAAGGGCTGTGAGCCCATGCTGGGGAGGTGCGTGGTGGGGGCGGGGGGCAGGGCCGGGCCTGAGAGCGGGGGGAGAGACGCCAGGCCTGTGGGGCTGTTCCTAGGAGCGACTGGGGTGGGTTGCCGGTGGTCCTCTTTACCTAGATTGTGAAATACTTCACCTGGCAGAGAGAGAAGTAAACAAAGATAAAGTGCATCAGAAGACATGCAAATTCAGCTGGTGAAGTGAAGATGGAGAAAATGACAGAGCCCTAAATTAGAGGGGAAGACATTCCTCAGTAACTCCACCATTTTGATGGGGAAGTCTGTATATTTTGATCTCTCTTCTTTGTCATGCTCAATACTTGCCTAGTGCCTTCTTCTACTCAGTTTTACCTGGGGAGTCAGGTCGTTTAGCCTAGCCTAGCTGCTCCTCCTACCTAGTTTTATCCGGGGAGTTGTGTCGTCGAGCATAGCCTAGCCTAGCTGCTCCTCCTACCCAGTTTTATCCGGGGAGTTGTGTCGTCGAGCATAGCCTAGCCTAGTGGCTCCTCTTACCCAGTTTTACCTAGAGAGCTGGGTCTTTTAGCCTAGCCTAGCGGCTCCTCCTACCCAGTTTTACCTAGGGAGCTGGGTCTTTTAGCCTAGCCTAGCCTAGCCTAGCGGCTCCTCCTACCCAGTTTTACCTAGAGAGCTGGGTCTTTTAGCCTAGCCTAGCCTAGCGGCTCCTCCTACCCAGTTTTACCTAGGGAGCTGGGTCTTTTGGATGAGAGGTGGATGTGATTATTACTTGACTGGACAGTGGTGGCAGTGCAGGAGACAGAGGAGGTGGAGGCCGAGGTCGCCATGGCAACCCTGTTGGCCTCCATGAAGGCATCCTGGAAATTGTAGAGACACTTTTTCTTGGCGCCGCTCTTCTTCTCCTTGGGCTCAGCGGAAGAGGAGGAGGGAGAGGAGGAGGGTGGGAGAGGCTCAAGTGCGGAGGAGGGGGGGTGGAGGAGGTCTATGTGGCCAGAGGAAGGCGGGGGGAGGGGGACGTCCATGAAAGCATCCTGGAAATTGTAGAGACACTTCTTCTTGGCTCCGCTCTTCTTCTCCTTGGGCTCAGCGGAGGAAGTGGAGGAAGGGGGGAGGGGTTCCAGCATGGAGGGGGGGTGGAGGACATCCCCGTGGCCGGAGGGCGGTTGGAGAGGGACGTCAGAAAGAGGTGGTCCTAACATGTCACCTGTAGTGAAACAACGACACAGGTGTCAGCCGGTTATCCATTTTACATTTACATTTTTGACATTTAGCAGACGCCTTTATCCACTCCTTATCACGTCTGTGAACTCTGAAGCGGTAGTATACACAGTAGGGTCAGAAATGGTACTGGGCCATATGAACTAAGCTAGGACACTGACTCTAGATCAGTTTGGCATTGTTCCCCTAATAGTTAAGGCTTGTTCTGGAGAGGATGGTAGTTGATCCTGGACTTGGACCTCGAGGTAACGTTTAGGGCTTGATTTACACAGTGATTCTTGTCATTCTTCTCACCTGGTAGTGGTTCACCCCTGGTTTTAGTTCTCACCTGGTAGTGGTTCCTGCATCAGGACAGAGGGGTTCCAGTTCTTCATCATGGCCGCGTCGCAGATGTTCTCAAACTTCAGGGACAGACACTGCAGCGAGCTGTTCCAGTCTCCCGCCCCTCCAGTACCGCCCGTACCGGGACCGGTGCCACTGAAGCAGTTCTGGTAGACGTGGTCTGGTAGAGAGGGGCTGAAGGCCTGCTGCTTGGGCCCGGTGTGGTTCGACGTGGGGGCAGGGGGGACCGGCTGGGGGAGCAGGAAAAGACAGTGGTTAAATTACCTGAGAAGCTGGTTCCCAAACTTTGTGATTCTCAAACTGGGTCAGAGATCCCACCCGCCCATTCCCCCCCCGACACATGCTCTTACACTCAGATCTGATCAGAAACTTACATACAACCATAAACCTTTTGAAGACAGATCAATGCTATGCTATCTATTCATCCTTCATTTATCCAGGGGTTACCCATTGAGAGAGATAGATCAGGGTTCTCCCCAAAGAGGGGCGCTGTGCCACCACGTCGACTTGGCTCCAACACTATGTAAACAATTCAGAGCAAATTATACTGAGTATTCAGTAATGATCGAGTAACTATCTTTGATCGCCAATGAAAAGAGGAAGTGAAAGCGTTATTATTATGTTCCTCAGGGTTTCATTTTGACATGAATAAACGCAAGTCGGTTTTGATAATGCAATCCTGCGCCACCTTGTTAAAAAATCCTGGGGGGGAAACCTGGAGATGTATATTTTCCAGGTACTTGAAACCAGATCGACCCCAGTCTGTTTCAGCTCTCTCGACGCAGCTTGCCCCCGTGTGGTGGATATATGCCATGACAGCTAGACGAAGGGAGAGCAGAGCCGAATCGTCCTTCCTTCTGCATTGTGTAAATCCCCCAGCGAGGAGGAAACGTATCATTGAAACTTCCCTGGCTGAAAATTACAGAATTACCACCTAACAAGGATGTCCTCAAACACTGAATGAGTGAATGAAAATTCCCTTGAATTTTCCAAGACAAAGAATAACCTGTTGGTAAGACACTAGGTGCGTTTCCAATACTCCATTTCTGCTCTCCTCTCTTCTAGAACTCTCTTCCACGATACTACTCAAAATCTGCCAGATACATCTGATCATTCTGATCTAGATTAAAAGTTTTGAAAAACTGGACCCTGCTAACTTCTATCCAGACACTCCAGGGCTTTATACACTACAGGGCCAACCCAAACCATAATGTACCAGCTCAGATATCTTCTTTTCAATTGGTCCTTTCCCGCACTGTTACAGCAGCTATGGTGGATGCGTAACCATGGCAGCCCAGTACAGCGCAGCTCGGCTTGGTTCAGCTCTGTAGGATTGTAAGGCACAATATGACCTGCTAACCAGGCCAGCCCCGTACAGTATGACCTGCTTACCAGGCCAGCCCAGTACAGCTGCAGTGTGATCCTCACCCCTGGTCCTGGAGAGTCGCAGCGGGTCCAGGTTTTTGTCTCAGCCAGGTGCTATCACACCGGGTTGAACTAATCAACTCAAAACACTGGATTGAAAGCCTGCAGCGCTGCAGCTCTCCACCAGGGGTGAGGATCGATGCTGTTGAGTGCTGAGCGATGTGACTGGTACGGTGGTGGTGGGAGTTCCTCACCTTGCTGTGCGAGAGCGGAGAGCTGGGGTAGAGCGTGGGGTGCAGGAGTGGCCGGGGGAGGTGGGACAGGTTGTGCAGGGGCAGGTGGCCGTGGATGTGGGGGTAGAGATGGAGGGCCGGGTGGGACGGGGGCTTGTCAGAGAAGAACTGGTGTCCCCCTGGGGGTCCGGGGGGCGCGTGGAGCCGGCTGGGGGGGAGGGAGGGGGGGCCCAGGGCCGAGGGGTCCTGGTTGCACACGTGGCATTCGCACGCATGCTGCATCTGCTGCTCCATCTGGTGGTGACGCACACAAACAAACAAACAAACAAAATGGCAGCCGTTATATTTCACTTGAATATTATACATTTGTTCATTCGTTGCGTCACAAGATGCAACTTATTGGCCTAATTTGTATACAGTAATAGTAATTCCTAGAGTACCTTAAATTGGTGGCCGGGTTTTCACTACAAAGAGAAGTTCAATTCCACAGTTGTGATGAATTCAATGCCTAGTTATCATATCACGGCCATTTTCAATACAGATTGAGTGTTTAAATGTCTGAATTGACTAATGAGGAGAAGGCACTGCCCTCCTGTCATTCTGTAAACAAAGCCAAATAATCGTCTAATCGACTAAGACACAGAGCAATCTAAAAACACACAAAACAATCAATAAACAGTGTTGTGTGATGTTGGTGTAGCAGCGTACCTGTGGGTGATGGTAGGACGGCGGGGGGCTGTTACTCTTCCCTGGGGAGAGCTCCCCCTGCTGGCCTGGAGGCTCACCACCACTCTCTCCATCAGCCTCATCTTCCTCCTCCTCTTCCTCCTCCTCATCTCCCTCTGACGAACTGCTGCTGCTGCTGCTCACCCTGGGAGACTGAGGGGAGGGGGGGGGGAGAGAGAGAGAGAGAGAGAGAGGGAGGCACAGTCGGATTGAGTCAAAATGCGCTTGTTCTCCGTCTCTGCCTATAGAATACAGTAACAATAAATGGCTAGAATATATAAGAAACAATATAACATATATATATATATATATATATATATATATATATATATATATATATATATAAACAATCAATAGAAAACATATGAATAATATATTTATGTATTTATTATTCATATACTTTATAAATTAAGTGATCTAAATAATCCATTGGCAACTGTTCCAGTCCCCACCTGGTCCTTGAGAGCCATGTTCTCCCCCCCTCCTCCCCCGTTGAGCTGGCAGTGCAGGCCGTTCATGGTGGCCACCACCCCTGGATCATCATAGCCACTCAAGGGGTAGATGTCCCCAAACTTAGCTGACAACGCTGGGGCCTCTTCATCATCACTGACACTGAGAGGAGATGGAGGGAGGGAGGGAGGGAGGGAGAGAGAGGGGAGAAGGTGGAGAGAGGGGAGAGAGAAAGAGAAAGTGGAAGAGAATACCGATCAAGGCTTGGCACTGTAATTATGATAGAATGATAATGACGAGAAAACTAGGGGAGTTTCCACTTGGGAGTTCACACTTGGGAGTTCACACTAGGGAGTTCACACTAGCAAGTACACAAACAACAAAGGACACAGAAAATGATTCAAAGAAAAATCCAGAGAACAGAGAGTGATGGAAATAGGTAGCACTCAACAGAAATTAAAAAAAAAAGAAAAAAAGACATCACCTCATTTCTTTTTTTTAACGATAATTTAAAGAGACAGGACTAAGTGCTTAACAGGGGAGGCTCTTGGAGGTAGAAATCAGAGGACGGGCTAATTGTAATGCATGGAACAGAATCAGGAATCACACCCGTGTTTGATTCATACCATTCCTTAATTGATTCCAGGCATTACAATTTGCCCGTCCTCTACTGATCACTACCTCCACCAACCTCCCCTGGTAATTAACATTCTCTGGATGTTCCAACACCATATTCGTGGGGAAAGGCCATAGATCCCTGTTTGGCTGACTTACAAGGTACTGGCGCCCCCTGCAGGTAGGATGAGGCGCGGGTGCTGCTGGATGGTGATGGGGGAGCTGGAGGCGGAGCCTGAGCCAGAGCTGGCTGATGATAGGCTGGGGGGGTGCACTTGGGCCAGGTAGTCGCGGGGGGGCGGGGTCACCTGGCCTAGGTAGTCGCGGGGGGGTTGGGGCTGCAGGGAGGCGGGCAGCTTGATGTGGAGGTCCTCAGAGATGGGGGAATCCATGATGCCGCAGGTTAGGATGTGAGACAGGCTGCAGTCGTCACAGGTGCACCTGGGGGAGGGGAGAAATCATGTTACAACACAGCTTTCTCCAGTGGTGGGTTGGTGCTGTGTTAGGACTGCATCACACATGGTAATGAGTTTCCCTCTTCCTCCTTCTCCCTTCCCTCTCTTGCTCCAGGTGACAGTGGCCTTCAACAGCTTCATGGAGGCCATGCTCCTAACCTATCTAAGCTACAAGGTACAAGTTGAGACCGGAGGGGGGGGTGAGACAGAGAGACAGACAGACAGAGAGATCGACAGAGACAGACAGACACAGAGAGACCAACAGAGACAGACAGAGAGAGACAGAGAGAGACAGACACAGAGAGACCAACAGAGACAGACAGAGAGAGACAGACACAGAGAGACCAACAGAGACAGACAGAGACAGACAGAGACAGACAGACAGAGAGAGACAGACACAGACAGAGACAGACAGACTCACCTTCTTCTATAATTGCAGTTAGGACAGTCTGGGACACTGAGGCGAGAGGAGAGCATCCTCATAGTGTCTGTGAAGTTACTGTCTCCTGCCAACGACTTCTTACTGTTGGTCAACTGATCACAGGAGGAAACACAAACCATCCATGTTAGAAATACATGTTGGGAGAAATATGTGATCTGATTGGCTCAAACCGCGTTCCAAGCCATGCATTCATATAGCTGACGGTTACCATGGAGATACCTATAGGCCATTGACTTAATCTTTTTCACATCAAGATCAGTTAATTAATCGAACACCTCCTCCCTCCCTCATCATCATCATCATCATCATCATACCTGTTCTTCAATAAACCTCCTCTGCTTAAAGAATTCCCAGTCTTCCTTCAGCATTCTCTGTTTTGTTTTCAAAGTCTGGAGACACAGACAGACACACATGAGGCTCAACTCTGGAAATACATACTGTAGACAGATACAGATACACACACAAGTCTGTAGATAGACACACACACGTCTGCAGACACACAGACACACACAAACACCATTAGAAAACGTAGCATATTGTGCGTTTTTAGATTTTTTGTGTTGCCAAAGAGGGCAGTGACGCACAAAACTACATGATCCGCCTTTAATGAATTAATGAATTAATTAATGCTTTATTCGGCGGTTAGGAAACTCCTTGGAACATCTGAGACAGACAGGCTGTACATACAGTAATTAGTAGCAGACAGTCAACAGTAGAACAGTTTATTTAATGTAATAAATAAACATAGATAGACAGATAGATACTGTAGATCGATAGATAGACTTACATTTTTGCTAATGAGAGACTTGTGGGGTTCTGTCCGTTGATTGGTGAGATTCTGGCCGTCCACCTTGAAAAGCAGCTGTGAGACAGAGCAGAACATACAGTTAGTGAATCACCACCGTCCACCATCCATCATCTGCCGTCACATTTTATTTGTGTGTGTGTGTGTGTGTGTGTGTGTCTGTCTGTGTTCGGGGTGTGTGTGTCTGTCTGTCTGTCTGTCTGTGTGTTCGGGGTGTGTGTGGATGTGTGTGTGTGTGTGTGTGTGTGTCTGTGTTCGGGGTTTGTGTGTGTGTGGGTGTGTGTGTCTGTGTTCGGGGTTTGTGTGTGTGTGTGTGTGTGTGTGTGTGTGTGTGTGTGTGTGTGTGTGTGTGTGTGTGTGTGTGTGTGTCTGTGTTCGGGGTTTGTGTGTGTGTGTGTGTGTGTGTGTGTGTACACCCTACCTGTTCGTCTACGTAGTCATCGATCCTCTTCTCACACTCCTGCCACTCTGCAGCCACAGCGGCCATCTCCCCCTCCAGACCCTGATAGCTCTCCAGCAGGGTCCTGTACATGTCCTCACTGTACGAGTCATGGCTGGCCGTGCCGTGCCTGAACACAAATCGCACGCACACACACACACACACCTCAAATAACATCCACTCACAGATGAGGAAGATCTGAAAAAATAATCCTGTGTCCTGACAGACACTGGACATTTACCTTTCTTACTCAGAAAGATCTAAGACATCTTTTGGGTGCTGTAGCCCGACAACGATTGGACTTATCATTAAGTGCTGGCTATTTCCACAACACATTGATTGAGGTGCTCAACTGGGCTGTGTCGCCAGGCTAGCTAAGCTGCTTATTATAGCATTGGCTGCCTCCACCACACACACACACTGATGGTGGTTCTCACCTGAGCTGTGTGACCAGGCCAGGTAAGCTGCTGTGCAGGATGGGCTCCGAGAAAACCAGGCTCTCAAAGAGGTGCTTGTTGTGCAGCACCCACGTCACCTGGAACTTCTGGAGGTGTTCGTTCTCCTGGGGAACACACAAAGTCAGGGGACGGTTTGTGGTACTGGTGGAACCCACACACATTACAGGGGTTTACCATTCCTCATTCCGTTCCAAGCATTACAATGACCCCGTCCTCCGATCAGCCTCCCCTTGAACACAATCAGATGGCTAGCAGTGGGAACAACAGCACAGGTCGAATCTCAAGTCTTTCCTCGATTCCTCTCCCCCCGCATCCTCCTCAAAACCCATTCGAACAGAGGGTCCGAGCGGAGGACCCTCAGACCCTTTCTTCCAATGACTTTTGAGAAGGAGACGAGGACAGAGGACGCAAGGATAGACTTTGTAGATTTGTCAACAGTGACATCACCCTCACTCTGCGACTAGATGCTGCCCCAAGAAAGCCGGCATTTGGTCTATGGCAGCTGGCTCTAGCACTTTCCATGTTTGTGATATTTGCCTTGTAAGGCCGTTCAAGTCAACTGGATTCGATTAGATTCAGTTCAGTTCAGTTCTAAGGTGCCAGACAGCCCTCTAGTTGAACTAACCAGGGTGAGCAGGAAGCTGCTGATGGTGCGTGCTGCCTGACAGAGGGCGCTGTACTCCTCCAGAAGCAGGGAGATGAACTGGTGTGCTTGGGGGGGCCCCTGGGCTGCAGCCCCCCCTGGCCCCCCCGGCCCAACGGCCGGCCCTGCAGATGCGGACGCTGCAGCCTTGGAGCCTGCAGACAGGTGCTTCAGGAGGCGGACCTTCATCTCTAGAACATACTCTCTGGCCTGTTGCTCCAACCGCTGGTAGAGCTGGTAGGGGTCCTTCTCACACAGCCTGGAGGGAGCATAAAGTTAATATTTACGACAATTAATATACTTATCATTACTACTACGGTAGTACTATAGTAGTACTCCAATCCCTGGTAATGGTATTGGAGGAGAAGAGCTAGGTTCCTCCTCTTACATATCCTCCGAGGAGGATATGTAAGGGGTACACTCTCGCTGGTACACTCTCGAGGAATCGAGAGTGTACCAGCTGATAAAAGGCTACTGTGTGTTATGGGCCTCCTACCTGTCCACCAACTCCTTCATGCCCTCCTTGTCTCGGTCCAGAGGCTGGTCCTGGTCATCCGCCAGGGGCGTGCCCGTCTGGCGGTAGATACAGCGGACCAGGTACCTCACCTCCGACCAGTGGTTCTGCAGCTGCTGGGACTCCCGCTCCGACTCCGCTGTGATCTCCCTGGAGGGGGCAGCAACAGGTCACAGGGTCATGGGTCAAGGGTCAGCAACAAGGTCACAGGGTCAGCAACAAGGTCACAGGGTTAGGGGTCAGCAACAAGGTCACAAGTGTCGTGGGTGCATCTCAATTGTCTTAAACACCTTCCTCTCCTTGGCTGTGTCACAACAGTACCCCTCTCTCCTCCTCACATCCTCTCTCGTTGTCTCGTTGTTGATGCACACCGGAGGAGGAGATCTAAAGGGAGGAACATTTGATCTCCTCCTCCAACGCATTTGAGAAGGAAGTAGGGAAGGAGGATGTGAGGAATAGAGGAGAGGACTAATGGGACACAGAAATGTAGGACCACTGAAAGCAATGTGGAAGGAGCCAATCAGAGGATTGGCTTTCACTGGTTCATTTAGGACAGGAAGTCTCTTTGGAGTTATTCAGACACTAATCTGATCATGCTGGATAGGACGGAAGCACTGCAATCGATAACCACAAATACAACTGTAACCGCTAAACCTCACCCTCAGCCTAACCCTTGATAGAGCCCCAACAGCTCATTATACTGGACTTCAACCACAGCCACTTGTGTCCTTACTAGCCTGGCCATCTAGTGATGACCATCATTCTGTCTTCCGTAGCATGGCCATCTATCAATCACCAACATTCTGTCCGTCCTAGGATGGCCATCTATCAATCAACCAAATCACTGTGCTGTCCGAGTCAGAAAATTCCTGATACAAAACATAAACACGTCTGCAGTAAACATGTTGCTCCCCCCCAAATCTCTATGGCAACACGCATCATTCACCCAAGTTTTGTCAAAATTGTCCTGAGATATGGTGCGAGACATAAGAACGGACGGGACCGATCCTCAGTCCCCTCCCCGATGTCATCATGGGAGAGAAATATATAGATGCATGTCAACATACACTGACACAACACACATCTCATATATACACGCAGGGTTCTCTCCAAAGAACTAAGAGGGGTCACCAATGACATTGCTGTTGAAAGCGTTATGACGTCCCTCAGTGAATTCAGCGTTTCAGCCGTATTTTTTAGCGCATTTTGACATGAATCAACGCAAGTCGGTTTTTGACAACGCAATCCAGCGCCACCTTGTTCAAAAATCCTGGGGAGAAACCTGTACACCATCTCATGGCTGCTCACCGTCTCTCGTTGCAGGCTTCACAGCTACACACAGTGTCGGCGGTGAGGGGGGCGGTGAGGTCCGGGGCGGGGAGCGTGGGGAGGGGAGGGGGGGCGGTGCTGGTCAGTCGGCCCCCCCCAGCCACGGGCTCCTGCCCCCCAAGGCCTCCGTTACCCATGGGCATGTGCAACAGGAAGTCCTGGCTCTGGACAGGGAACAGGATATAACAGGGAGTCAATTCGCTCACAACACCAATAAATGCAAAACCGACACAGCGGTGATACTAAAATAAAGTCATCAATGGCATGGAGAAGGACAGCAACTGCTATCAGTGGATATCTAGATGTACTTCCTTCCTGCAAGGTGGGCAATGGTCAAAGATGATTTGAATGCTAAATTTATGACCTAGAGATCAACAAAAAACCCACCAATATCTCAATAATAGCTCAAACGAGGACAAGAAAAACATGTTTGCATTGCAGGCAGAGGGGCACTCATCAGACTCTTACATTTTAAATTAAATTAGTCTTCTCATCTACAGTACGCACACGCTAACACAAATGCACAAATACACACACGCAATCACACACAAACAAACAAACACACAAACAAGCAAATACACACACACACACACACACAGACAGACATAGCTGCCTGCACAGAACAGACATTCAGAACAGCTCTGAACTCTAATGTGTCTGTTTCAGGTCGTTATCTCCCTGTCAGCTGATTGGCCAAGAGGAACCAGGTCTGACTCATCACACACAAACTGTCATGTCATTGGTTCACACAGTACCGATAGGGGACAGGCAGGGTTTGGTCAGGGGACAGACTGCCTTGTGTCGGTGTTCCTGGTTGATGTGTTTCTACCTGTGTTTCCCGTGTCTCTGTGATTGTGTACACACACACACATATGTGTGTTTCTCTCTGTCACTCTCTCTACCTCTGTGTCTCTGTTCTGCTTCCCTCTTTCTCTTTCTCAGACAAACAGACTTTTTTTGACGACTCTTCCTCACAGTGCGGTGCATCTCGTACTCCCCCCACCCCCACCCCCCTGGTGTGTCTCACCACCAGGGCCTCTGTCTCTCCCTCCCCCACCCCACCCCCAAGACCACCCCGCATGTCCCCCCCCCCAGGTGAGTCTCACCACCAGCGACTGCTCGAGGGCCGAATGGCGGTCCTCCTTCTCCACCGTGCGTCTGCAGTCAGGACACACCCACAGGGGAAGCTGCAGGGCAGCGGGAGGGGCGGGGGGCTGGCCCGAGCCCAAGCCGTTCAGGCCCGATGACCCCCCGTCTGCCAGCAGGGGGCTCTCCTTACGCTCGGTCCGACAGAGGAGGCAGCGGTCCCCGGTGGTGTAGGGGGCCCTCTGGCTCAGGCCGAAGGTGAACGGGGTCTGGGGGAGGGGGAGATGGAGGAGAGGGGGAGGGGGAGGAGTCAGAGGAGCAGGTGAACAACCAGCAGTGCTTTAGCTATCAAGACTAAATGCTAGTTCTCTATCCCCACACACAGATAAAGCCTATTCTACTCTGCAATTGAGGATGCTTTTTGTGTTTGGGGTGACCTGCAGTGATGTAATGGAGGGTGAACCCCACATTTTTTGGGTGGTGAATAGGGTGTACGAAACCTTTTACCAGATTTTTTACGTTAGCGTTTTACGGTTTTTACATCCCTGTTTCCCAGACGCAGTTTAAAACAAGTCCTGGATTAAATTAACCTTTAGTCCAGGAGCAGGCTTAATCTGGGTCCGGGAAACCAGCCCTATATGTTCCTAGATGGGATTAAAGGCCTTTCACATGATCCGGGGCATGAACAGCATTGCGCCGGGCGAGCCATTGTTTTTCAATGGAGGGCTGCACCAACTACTAGGCTTCGCGTGGTGTGGTCGTTTAGAGTATTGAACACTGACCTTTGACCTGTAGCTGTGCTGGACACCCCCCCCCCCCCCCCCCCCCCCTCCCCCTCAAACATAGCGCATGCTGCGGATCAAGTGAGAGGCCCTGTCGGCTAATCAAGCCAGGGTGGGGCTCAACAGACACACGTGGATGGAGATAACGTAGCATTCAGGAGAGGCCCTCCAAAACAGCTGGATGTTTGGTTGGTATGTGTGGGTGTCTGTGTGTGTGTGTGTGTGTGTGTGGGGGGGGGGGATCTACTCAGGCTTCATGCCTGCTGAACCCAACCCTCAGAGCTCTTGATCATCCTGAGTGGACTGCTGTGATGATGCCATACAAGACTCCAAACACCCATTCTCTTTCCTGATCCATGTGAGGGGTCTGTGTGGTCCTCTGTGGCTCAGTTGGCAGAGCATTGCACAAGCTACGCTAAGGTTGTGGGTTTGATTACTGTAAGTTGCTTTGGATGAAAGTCAGGGTTCTCCCCAAAGAATGTGCCACGCTGTGAACTTGGCAGCGCCACGATGTAAACATTTCAAGGCAAATTAAACTATATATTTAGCAATGATAGAGAATGATAGAACTATCTTTGATCACCAACGACATCATTGTAAAAAAAAAAGCTAATTTTCTCAGTGAATTCAGCATTTGGCTGCATTTTGACAAGAAAAAAAAGCGAGTCAGGTTTTGATAACGCAATCGAGCGCCACGCTGTTCATAAATCCTGGGGAGAACCCTGAAAGTGTCTGCTTGATGGTGTCTGTGACTGTATATGATTGACGATAGAAGCTCCAGAGACAGCGAGAGGCGCAGCGTGTTACCTGGAGGACTCCGGAGAAGTCTGAATTCACCGGCCCCTCCGTAAACTGTGGTGGAGCGGAACCGTTCATAGAGACCTGCAGGACACAAACGGCCGTTAGCACCAATGCTAAGAAACCATCAGAAGTCTACCTGAAAGGTGTTCGCGCACAGCCCTTAGACTTCCACCCACAACACCAGACAGACACACTAACAGACGCCCCCTCTCATTAGCACCAATGCTCAGGATCAATTAGAAGTCTACCTGAAAGACGTTAGCGCATAACCCAGACTGGGTACTGCGTACTTGACCACACCACACACACACAACTCAAATTTGTCACGGAAATTCATAATTGGGCTTAGATGAAGGCGAAGCAGGTCATGCGCGTGTGTGTGTGGTGTGTGCATTGGTGAGGTCACCTGGATCACATGCAGGTATTATATTTCATAGTGACGCTCAGCCAAGCAATGTATTGACGTGGTCAACAAGTTCACCTGCTGTTTGAGTACCGGCCTGGACAGCTGATCATTACATAACCAGAGGATTAACATTAGCATGGGGTAGTTTTGATTGGGACCTGATAGCCAATTCAATGCAGTGTGTGCATAGATAGACGCTACCGACTAGCGACCATCTCCACATGATCTGTGACTGTGTATACCGGGGAGGCTGGCGAAGGTAGAAATCAGAGGATGGGCTCATTGTAATCCATGGAATGGAATGAGTGTGTGCATATGTTTGGTACGATTCCTCAATCCGATGAGCCCGTCCTCCGATTTCTACCTCCACCAACCTCCCCTGGTGTATACACACAACCACGAGAGAAGGAGCACAACAAAAACAACAACATTTCTACACTGTCTATAGGGAAGGCCGTGCAGAGGTAAACAAAGATTGAGGTCAGGAGAACATGGGAAGAATTATATTGCTGCTTTTCACTGATTCTAGAGGAAACAAAGACCTGAAGCTGAAGAAGGACAAAGACAGAGGAGCCTGGCTTCCCCAGCTCCATTCCATTCTATTCTATTCTAGGGACGATACCTGAAACTAAACAAGACTTCTTTTTTTTTTTTGTATTGCTCTAAATTGAGGACGGGCACCTTTGTAAGTAACATTAAGAGAAGTTTAAGAGATTCTTTCTGACAATGTGCACTATTGACAAGACCTGAAACCACACTATCATATCAACATCATCCCCATCACCAGGACCAAACAACGGAACTGGGGCGACCAGGCTTTCTCCGCTGCAGCCCCCAGTCTTTGGAACACCACACTCTCCTCCTTCAAACGATTCCTCAAAACCCATCTTTTTAACTTGATTTTAATCTTTAACTATTTTTATATTAGCACTATATAATAATAATAATAATGCATTTATTTTGTATCATAATCACTCTTCACTCTACTCTCCTGTTACTAAGCTCTGGCAGTGAAACACAGTTCTATGGCTCATGGACTACTGTCCTGGGTCTGAATGGGGATGAAGGAACAAAGTCAACCTCAAAATCTGCCACGTTATGCATTTATAATAGCTGCAAACTAACTTCTCTGCTGAAACCTTTCTCTTCTTCAAAGTCAAACTGAAGTCTCTTTCAGCTATGTTTGTCGGAAGGCAGACAACTCCCCCAAGACATGCAGCAGATGCCAAGCAAATAGCAACTTGGCAGTGACTGATCTCGATGACTACACACGCACAGGCGTGCACGGACGGACACACACACACACACACAACACACACGCAACACACAACACACACACACAACACACACAACACACACCTGAGCGACTCAAGACCGTCTAGACTCAGCAACATTTGATAATAGAATTACATCTTGAACAAAGCAAGCTCAAAAGTGAGCTGGTGTCCATGTAGCATGGACAGAAATGGAGTGGTTAATGGTAGAGGAATAATTTGTGACGAGTCTGCATTCACAGAGAGGTCAATTTACCAATTACTTGCCCCGCAAGAGAAGCTTTAAGACTCATGCATGTAACGATGCCAACATTCTACATGGCAAGCATAATGAAGCACACCAACTCTTGTTTACATTATGATGGTGGTCTACAATGTGGCCCATTTTTCTCAAATTAAAATATCTAGGACTTGCTTACGCATAGGTATGCATGTTATCGTCTGGAATAATAACACTTATGGATTTCTTTGGGCCAATTGTCTCATCATCATCATATGAGAAAGTCCTCCATCCCATAATGTTACAGGATGTTAAGCTGCCTATGTGACACACTCATGTTTGTCTCTGTTGTATCGTGGATGCTGTTTCCTCTCACTACAAAAGGTGGGAAGCAAAACATGAGAAAAGGAAGACTCAATATGCCAATTGCCATCCAAATACATAACGCTGAAATGTCAGTTTTGCTATTGGTAGATTACAGGGTTGTGGTGGGGTGATTAGGGGTGGCTGTATGTCAGTGGAGGCTGGTGGAAATAGAAATCGGAGGACGGGCACATTGTAATGCATGGAACTGAAACGGATTGAGGACTGGTGTCAAACACACGTTTTTGATACTATTTCTCATTTCGTTCCATGCATTACAATGAGCCCGTCCTCTGACTTCTACCTTCACCAGACTCCCCTGTATGACAGGGACATGGCAGTTAATTCCTGTGTCTGTCAGCAGCATGACAGGGCCAGGCACTGACCGATTAAATCATCAGTTAGTGTAAACATTAACTATACTTAGCAGGCTAATCCGATGACACTCAATGACAGTTAGTTAACTCTCAAACTGTCAACTTCCTGTGTGTACACATAAACGTGTAATGGGCCAGATTACTGCTATAATAAATGCATAATGTCAACACCAGATTAGGTCGACTGACTACCCAAAGCACTGCGCACATTTTAGCATGATATACTATATTATATGATAATTTATATGGATTAGGCCATAGTCAATAGATTGACAGCTGTGTCTGACAGTTTGGGCACAACAACAGCTAGCATTCAATGCTAGTAGTAGTCTAAGTCTGTGAGCTAGCTAGTTTAGTTAGTTAGCTAAAAAGCTAGTTAGTGGGACATTGACAGATGTCCACAAACACAACTGAATGGTTGTCGTTAGTTATATTAGCTTAGAGTTTCACCTGCCAATCGAAATTGGATGATGAGATAACGAGTGGCGAGCCGATGAGGGCTTGCAGACGTCAGGTAGCGTACCAGATCCTGCTACAAAATGTGTGGCTGTCAAACGCTGCTGTCAACATTGCGGTTTTAGCAGCCAGACAACACTGTAGCAGATGTGATCCACTGCTTGTCTCGGAGTTGAGCAAGTCTGGGGATTAGCTAGTATTAGCTCGCTAGCTAGTAAACGTCAGGTTAACATGTTATCCAGGGTGGAGTTGGCTAACATTAGCTAACAAGCTACCCTCAAGAATGTGAGGCCTCAAATGTCTGTGTCGTTGATGTGTTAATCGCAATCTCAAGAGCTCATCTTTTCGAGCTTCCACTTGACGTCGACTCTACATTCTCACCTCTCCGTTAAGGCCTGTGATGGAGCCCAGGTTCCCACTTCCAGTGCTCCCTGATGTCAAAAAGCTCATGACAGAGGCGGGTGTTGCCGTGGCTTGAGGACTCAGGGCCGAGGCTGAAACACCGGCCTTGCCACTGGTACCGCAGACAGTGCTGCTGCAGCTACTGCTGCCACCGCCCCGCTTGTTCTTCCTGCGTTTAGCTCCTCGTTTAGCATCGGTTGGACTCATTTTTCCACGAAAATCAGAGACAACGTGCCGTCCAGTAAATGCAGGGTCTCAGGTGGAATGTCCGGCTCAAATCCTCTGATATAAATAGAGGATATCGATATTTTAAAGACTCCCAATACGACTGCCACCCAGTATCTTCCGAGTGCTAACAGACTTGAGATTCCAATATGGCCACTCGAGCGCGAGCTTGCGTTCCAGCGCAACAGAACGTGCACTCTTTTTCAGGGCTTATGGGATATGTAGTTTTTTCCCACTGAACTGACATGCATATGATATAAGATAACTATCTAAAATAACTAATAACTCTAAGATAACTCAGAAGATGTAATTGGAGTCACTGCCATGAATGCTCGAATGAAATAAGAATTGCTATTAGAGACTAAGTAATTTACTTGCATGAGGGACATTTTATTGCCTTGTCAGACCTTACAGGGGCCACTGCTCAGGCCTGTCCATGCTGTATGCGAGCACAAAGCATACAAACATTTATGTTTTTTGTTGCCGTGCACTACATTTGTCATTGCATGAAGATTCCCACATTCCCCAAACATTTTCTCTTTTCATAGTGTCCATGCAGTGAGACGGTGATAATAAGCGCTTTAGACGTCAGGACAGGCATTGTGAGCCATGACTGGGGCTGTGGGTGCATCCCAATAGCCGTTCCTCCTTTCTCACTTCCTTCTAAAGACACATTGGTGGAGAATTATAAGGGGGGGAATTATATTTACGCTGTAAAAAAGAAAGAAAGTGCAATATATCCGCACTAGACACATATCTGCCAGTAGAAACTTGCTCTCTAAGTTACAGTATTTTCTGTGCAGCTATCAAACCCAGTTGAGTAGAGTCAAATAAAAAGCATTTTAGGGACAGTCGATTTTCCTTGCTATTGCCAATTGATATTAAAAAAATGACCATTGCACCTCCCTTACTGTGAAAACATCTAATAGGCCCAAGGCGTTATTCCCAAAGAGACTCGAGCACAAATCAAAACATACAAGAAAATGTTTTACATGAATTTTCCTTTACATTTATATGGAGGAGGGTATACTCCAATAGAACGGTAGGGGGAGAAGTGTGCCGTGGTAACGCACACACACTTGCTGACGGAGACACGTCCCTTTCCGGATCTGAGCGACTTCATTGAGCCGAGTACTGTGGCTAGGGACCCAATGGGCGCCGAATTAGATTTTGGACATTGAGTTTAAACTAGCTATTTCCATTCAAGAAAACGCAAGTGGGACAGTTTGCACCGAGGGAAAAGGAGAGACAAAGATTTTGAACAGTTACAGGTAAACTTTTAGCCAGACCATCATTTGCGCATATTGGAGTTTGGTGACAGCTTCTGCACTGTGCTACGGGGTGTCAGCCAGGGTGTGTTAGCTAGCTAGCTAGTACCATTTGGCTAACGTTAGCGCTAGCTGTGGTTGTTGAAAATAAGTTAGCTTTCGTGTTTGCTATCGAAATAGCTTGCTAGCTACCATGGTAGGTGAGTGTGCACGTAAAGACAAAACAGGGAACCAGCCAACCAGCCAGCAACATGTTGCGCCCTGGCCTTGCGCACTCGTCGCTTTGTCAACTGTCAGAACAGTCTACTAGGTCGAAACGTTATTTCAGAACAAAAATACTGGAAGTCACATTAGTTGGGCTAGCTGTTTCATTATTCAGAATACTAGCGTTGGTCGGTGCTACTTTTAATGTATTATTTGCAAAATTATCAGTTTTGAAGCCTATCAGGGTTTTCAATCGATGAAAAGTTCTATTGATCAGACAGCAGTAGGGTTTGGACTGACATGGTACTACTGTCATTAGCAAGGACCAACGAACTTTCCGTCATAACGTAAGACTTAGGACTCACGTCCTCTTTTTGAGGTTGTACACTACCGTTTACGTGTCCATTGTGACATTTAGCCCAATGTTTCCTTCATTGTCCTTAAAGGAACAGTGTGACAATTGTTGACGTAACTAATCATGTGTGAAAGCTGAATCATATAGGAAATAGGGAAAGTGATGTCAAGATCAGATGTCAGTTTGTTGCTTGCCTGTGTTTGCATGGCAACAGCAAGAATGGTCACTTCGAGGAATCTGCCGCACACCCGACTGTTGCTGAGCAGCAGGAAATGGAGAGCAACGATGCCATTGAAAGAAGTCTGCACATTCAGGATTAATGCAACATTTCGATTTATTGGTCTAAGCTTTCGGTCGCAAGACCTTCATCAGAGCATTCAAAAACAGAGGCCATATTTAGGATTGTCAATGCAATCTTAAAAAAAAAAGTCAGTTGACCTGTAATACCCATGCCATAACTCCCACCAGTCCCACTACAAGTGACAAACAATATTTCAATTTGTTTTCCTTAACTGTCAGCTTGTAGATCTAAACTCCTGTTTATTTATCTCCAGCAAGCAAGGCCTGACCTCTCCAGTACGTCAATCAAGTCTTTCTTGGTATTTCTCCTTCCTCTTCCACTGTCTGTTTCCACATGGCCAAGGCCCCAGCAGCACAGAGCAATCATTGTGCTGTGGGGTGTACTACCCACGAGCGGAGCTGGCTGTCCAAACTAATTTGTCAATTTGCTGTTGTGTGCAATAATGTGCATTGACATTTATCTCTCTCGGGAATAAGGGCCCAACCCAGGGCTCCTGTGCTGTTCCACCTCACCCACCCTACACAACAGTATTGTAGTTGCATTTCAAGTTTGTTGGCCTATGTGTATGTGTCTCAGTCAGTCTATCTATCTATCTATCTATCTATCTATATATATGGATATATATATGCGCCTTTATATCTACTGTGCTCCTCAGACATGGAACGATCTTCAGGGTAGACTGAGGTTGGGGCACTTGGTCCCTTACACTTGTTTTTAGTCCTTGGTTAGGGATCAGCTCACACAGACACACTCTTGTTTGGATTGATTAATGTGTGTATTTTGTATTTTATTTTATTTTGTTGTGTTTTTAAGGTGTTGTTCTGTAATCATATTTGTATTGGAAACAGGGCACACCTGCAAAAGAGACCTCGGTTTCAGTGTCTCCCTGGATAAATGAAGGTTGAATTAAAAAAAAAAAAATACAGTTTGCCAATATAATAGCATGTAGGCCTATAGAGTAGCATCACACTGTGTTAACATGTTGTCTTCACATTGTAGCCTAATGGAAACACAAGCACCGGAGAAGCTGCAGTAGTGCTGTGAGTTGTGTCCTTTCCCCAGTCAATCAATAACTTGGACTGCTGCGGTCTTCCTTCCAGGGGTGTTGACAGCAGCCTTTCCCCCCCTCCAGATCGATGCCCGTCTACATGGTCAATACAGTGGTGGGACCCAGAGTGGTTTTTTAGAATAGTAGCGCCAATGAGCTTCAAATAATTTTTATATAGCTTCCTGGTTAAACTTCCTGATTGACCCTGATGTTATTGGACTAACAACGGGTTGCCTGGCAACATGCTCTGTTGGTATAATGTAAATGCCGCTCTTCCTTATAGAACACTCTGGTGGGACCTATTCATGCCCCCTCCTCCTGTCTGTTTGTCTTTAGGCATCATGTCCGCAGTTAGTGTTGAGGCTGTGTCGCCGAACGCCCCAGACCAGGACCCCCAAACGGAATCTATGGAGGATTCTAAACAGGATTCTAAACAGGATTCTAAACAGGACTCTAAGCAGGCTCAGAATTCTGAGGATTCTCAAAGTGAGAGGGAGGAAGTGGAGGAGGAGGGGGAGGAGGAGGAGGAGGGGGAGGAGGATGTTCTCAGCTATGATAGTGCTGACAATGTCGTACATGAAGTCCCTCTCGATGACGAAATTGATGGCGTTGAAAACTACAGCGATGTTCCGATAGACAGCGATAATGTGGAACACAGCGATGGTGATGATGGAGCTCAAACAGGGGGTGATAATGATGCTCAGAGCAATAATGCGATTACGGGAGACGCCGGTGTGGTTGTTGAGCATGATGATGATGATGATGATGTTCCAAACAACACTACTACTACTACTGCCAATGCTTTCTCTGGCTATGCTGGGGCACACAGTGGAGATGACCACTCTGAGACGGCCATGAAGAATACACCAAAAGAAAATGATACTCAGAAGGAAAACGAAGATTCTCACACCCCGGCAAAGGTGACATATTTATCTTCAACCCCCGCAATTACAGTTCAATATGCTCTTTGAATCCTTCATTGCAGCTCTCTCTGGTTCATGTTGCTTTGTTTCCTCTCCAAAATCTATGCCTTTCGCTGTGGTGAGTGATTCTAAACCCTTGTTAAAGATATCAGAAAGGATGATATGTAATTCTGATATAGTTTCGGAACTGAATGCAACATGGACTTGAGTTAATAAAGCTTGAATCTAAATTTTCTTTTCAAACTACTCAGCTACCTACCTGAATAGCCTGCTATAATACAATGTTGTTACCATAGGCTTAGTATTGACACTGTTATTACAACGTTTTGTGGTTGTAGCCTGTGTTGTGAGTAACTGTCATAGCTTGGTGTCATAGCTTGATGGGACTTGCATAATAGTAGGAAGTAGTCAGGGGAGGCTGGTGGAGGGAGAAATCGGAGGACGGGCTTATTGTAATGCATGGAATGAGGAATGGTGTCATATACATGTGTTTGATACCAAGCCTCATTCTATTCAATGCAAACGTGTTTGATACCGTTCCATGCATTGCAATGAGCCTGTCCTCCGATTTCTACCTCCATCAGCCTCCCCTGGAGTAGTACATTTCTGGTGGTGGTGGTGGTGGTGGTGGTATACCTTTGCTTCCCTGTCTTTGCTCTGCGGATCTCTTCCTGATCAATTGTGCTGTACCGTGACGTACAGTGAAACTATTAGTACTACTACTCATATGTTGGGGATAATGGCCCACCAGGGGAGGCTGGTGGAGGCAAAAATCAGCCTCCACTGTGGCCCACTGTTTGATTCCTGCACCGTTGCATGCCCTCTCTGCCGACCTCATGCCAAAACAACAACAAAAATGGACTCAAATGAACTAATCTTATGTTTACAGGTAGGACTAGATGTCATGATGGCTACAGTACATGTCTTACTATACTAAACGTAGCGACCGCCTTTATGCTTTGGTTCACACAGTTGGTCTTGTATTTACCGGTATGTGTTGTTATGATAATGATGATGATGACGCCTATGTTTAGTGTTTATCCTCAGCCAAACTACCACGAGGGTGCTGTTGTGTCCATGTAGGCCTGTTGGTGTGGCTTGTTGTTGTCATTGGTTTGGCATTGACAGGGCCAGGGGCCGGTGTGTGTGTGTCTTTGCGTGTGTGTGTGTGTGTCTTTGCATTTGTGTGTGTGTGAGGGAATGTGTCACTCTGTGTGTATGTGTATGTGTTTGTGTGTGTGTGTGTGTGTGTGTGTGTGTGTGTGTGTGTGTGTGTGTGTGTGTGTGTGTGTGTGTGTGTGTGTGTGTGTGTGTGTGTGTGTGTGTGTGTGTGTGTGTGTGTGTGTGTGGACACAGCACTTGAATTCAATAGGCCGTCACATGGCTTGCTAATCACTGTAGGCAGAGGGATTTGAACTGCAGCCTCTCCACGTTCCCAGGCAGGCAGTGATCAGTTCTGCTGCTGAGTCCCACCACTCCAAGCTGTTGGTGCAGATTCATTAGGGCTCAGTCCCAATAAGTGGAGGCTGGTGGTGGTAGAAATCGGAGGATGGGCTCATTGTAATGCATGGAACGGAATTAGGAATGGTGTCAAGCGCACGTGTGTTTGATACAGTTCCTATGTGTTTGATCCAGCCTCCACTGGTCCCAATATTGCTTGAGTTGTTCAGAATTGCTATAGAATGTAGCCTAGGCCTACTGTACATGTTGGGCCTTTAAAGTTGTATTATTTGTATCCATAATTTACGTCTATGCAACTCTAGCTCTTTTAACAGGCTTCTTCTTCGTGAAGTGACGTCCTGCAATGTTGCAGTGTTGTTGTCACCTGTTGCTACTTGTCAGTCTGGTTCCCTTAAATTCGGTGCCCTCATGTTTTTGAAAGATTCTTCATGCTTTTCTCCTGGGCTCATCTGGTCTGTAGCCTGTTGTTGCCACACCTCCCCCCACCTCCTCCTCCCCCCTTTTCTTGTTAGCTGGTTTCCAGGCTACTGCTGAAGGCCAGGGGACTAAGTCCCTGACACCACGGCACCACACCTTGCTTGGCCCACGGCATAATGATCGACCTCTCACAGCACTAGGCAGAGAAGTCACTAACAGGCTATTGTGACCACCGCTTAAGCTCATTCATAGCCTCAGTCTCACGTTGTCTCTTGTTCTGTCTGTCTATGTTGTGCACCGAGAAGAAGCACCTCATGTTTAAACCAGGGGGAAGCTGGTGGAGGTAGAAATCGGAGTTTGATACCATTTCTCATTCCATTCCATGCATTACAGTGAGCCCGTCCTCCGATTTCTACCTTTCTACCTGACATGGAATTGTAATACATATTTTTTTTGTATAGCTGCAAAATAAATGAATTATTATTGTAATTGCCATGGTAATCATTGTTATTGCATGTGTAGAACACAGAGAGAAGCTAACAATTCAGAGGCGGCACCATAGCAACTAAGCATCATTTGACTGAACATTCTAATGTCAGTTGAGTTGAGTTGGTTGTTAATAAAGCTGTAAGCTAAAACTTCCAAATGGTACACCAAAAGATGGCCGCAGGTACAGCAACCATGTAATGTTGCTTTGAATGGACGTGTCTGTTCTACTCATTCTATTTCAATGGGACAGATGGCCTCGACGAGTGTGTCTCTAATCTACCTCTACGGTTAGACTGTTAGATGGGTCTACCTGTGGAGGAAGGCTCTGTTGCCAGCCGGCCTGCCTGCTTGCATGTGGGCGTCGTGTGGCCTTTAAGTATTCATGTTGTCTGTTACCTGATACCCGGGTCACTTTTGTCTCCACCGTTGACACAGTCCACTGCCGAAGCTATCCAAATCATTCCATGAAGCTCTGCCTTGGTTATTAGGCCTAGCTTGTAGGAGCACAGACGGTAATGACTTGAGATTATCCTCAGACATTGAAGGATGGGCTCATAGACTCATTGGAATGAATTGAATGAGAAATGTGTTTGATACCTTTCTGCATTCCATGTATTACAATGAGCCCGTTCTCCAATTTCTACCTCCACTGCTGTAAAGATGTTATGTGGATGTTATTATGTTTTTTTGTGGAGATTTTAGGAGTAAGGAAGAGGGAAATAACATAAGCCTGTTGTAATTTTATCCCAGACGAGCCCGTTTTAATAATGTCACAGCCAAAACCCGAACACAACTGTCTTTATTAGGTTTTGTGGTCTTGAGGCGGTTCATGTACCCTCATCCAATGACACACATATAAACAAAGCAGCGCTCTGTGCCTGCCCTGGTTTGTAATGTCTTGTCCCATTTGCATGCTGTGGGAGGTAATACTTATATTTAGATACAGGCAACGATGTTGTGTACAGTAGCATCCAGTTAGATCACGTCCCAGTAAGCATCCGCTGTAGTGTAGACAAATGAGCTTGATCCAGGAATGAGAGGGGTTTGTGCCAGCAGAGCAACAAGTTAAGTCAAGTAAAGTTTATTGGTCATATGCACAGTTGTAAGTAGTGCAATGAAATGCTTACTTGGCCAGCTTCCTCTCAACAGTGCGTTGGGATCGTGACTAGACCCATCCACACGCACTTGAGCTGTCTCGTAGGTGGCGGCACCCCCCCCCCCCCCCCCCCACTAGACCAACACCCAAACCTCAGGTCATAGATGAACTTGATCCTGTCTCGTTCGCCGGTCCCATGAGGCGTCAAAGGGCCTTTAACCTTCCTGCTTGGTCCCTGTAACCTCCCTGGTCGGTTCTGTCTGGTTCGCCGGTCCCATGAAGAGTCAGAGGGCCTTTAACCTCCCTGGTTGATCCTGTGTCCCTGTGATGCCATTCTTAATCCTCTTAAGGGCTTTGGTGCGCCACCCTCTCATTTTGATGTTAGAGTTAGCAAGTGCGCTCCCATTAGCGTGTTCTGTTAGCAGGCTGCGTTTACTGTGAGCATTTTCCACTCAACTTAGCATTCAGGCTAGCCTGTGTAGCCTAGCTATCCGGTGGCTTCATCTGCATTATTTAGCCATGGGTCCAATCCAAGGCCTTGGAGTAGGGAGGTCGTGTTCACTCACTGACCAACTGTTATTTCCTCATAGCAATAAACCTTAACAATGGCCAAGGAACCGTGCCAACTGCCAACCAATGGGCATCCTCCTGCCACACGTAGCCTAGAGATGCTATCGGTAGCACTAGCTATGTAGATTAGATTAGATTAGATTCAACTTTATTGTCATTGTGCAGAGTACAAGTACAGAGAAAAATAGAAAATCATGTACTGACTTGAGTGCTATTACAGTGCCAGTCAACTCTCCACTGTTCGCTAGCTGCGCCGGCCAGGTCACGTGACATGGTACAGGAAATGCAAAGCTCTTGGCTTTGAGATGGCCACAGAGGCTTTTGTTTGGGTTAGTGTGAACATGTTTGCTACTCTGTACATATGTCTACCGTGAGGAATGTACGGTCAGGGCTTATGCTGTGAGTCAACGTGTCAAATGCTTTTCAACCCTTTTCCTGGGGTATGCACTTGTGCTGTGCTCACACCCCACATGGATTTTGATGGGATTGGATTGGTGTAACATTAGTTCTAAAACTTGGGGTCGGGACCCCATGTGGGGTTCCCTGATTTCAAACTGGTGTCCCCTGATGAAATCAAACTAACCTCCTATGATTTGATTTAAAAAAAAATCAAAGAAACACAAACATTTCTATTTTGCATGAAGACAAACATTGTCTGTATTGCACCTGTAGCCTGCAGTGTTTTGGGCTTCAAATCCAACCAATTTGAGCATATTTTAGGCGATTAGAATCCACTTGGACATCATTGTTATGTGTTGGTTGCAACATCTTGATTTGGCTGTGAAGTGTGGCGCAGCATATATGTGATGTGACTGAACGTTTACCTCATGTTATGGCCCTAAGGGTGAACAATTAGCCACATGTAGGTCAAGGTTGTGTGGTTGCTGTCATTGAGGTTTAATGCTGGCGTCTTTGCTCCCTGTCTGTTACGAGACTGCCATGAGGTTTCCTACTGGCATCGAGCAGTAAAGATTTTACAATGTAGGCAAATGTATTTTACAATTTATAGGCTGACAATGCAGGCTAACAATATAGGCTGACTTGACATTTCTACCAGAGAATGCAGAACTGTTAACCAGGCAGCGTAACGATGAGGCCTCTGTTGTCTTCATGCAGGAGTACACTGCCATGACAATGGCTCAGGGACATGACAATGGCTCAGGGACATGACAATGGCTCATTGGAATGAATGAAATGGTATCAAACAACGTTTTTCTACCTCCGCCATGGATCATACTTGAATGTCATTCAATTAGCCTTGCTCAGTGAGGCCAGTATGAGACTTGGAGACGAAGTCCTTAGCAACGCACACGCGCTAATGACGTTTGTTTGTGGCATACACGACCTGTGGTTTAACCAGGTCCTTTTAAACAAAGAAACAAAGAAGGGCTATAATGAACTCCCACAATGTGATTAATGAACACAGGCGTCGTCACAGTGGGTGTGGCTCCTTCACCTTTAGCATACTGGGTGTATTTTTAGCCTGTTCTGTTGGCCACGCGATACAAACACACGCACACCATCATTCACGTCCACATCCACACACACACACACACACACCTACCTTTATGCGCGCGCACACACACCTTTATGCACACACACACACACACCTTTATGCACACACACACACCCTTGTGCACACACACACATGTACATACATACACACACACAGACACACACACCCCTTATGCACATACATACATACATACATACATACATATATACATACACACACACACACCCTGCCGGTGTGGTTTTGTGGGGAAACGTGTGAAAGTGACGCTCACCAGTCACACATCTTTCACAGTCTCTTCCTAAAAGGTGACAATGTGTTCCTAAACGGCTGGAAGTTCAGTCCTTTAAGGCACATCTGATGTATGGGCATTAAAACCATTCCTCATTCCATCGCATTACAATGTCTCCACTGCTTGAGAGTCTAGTGCCCAGGTTCCTTGGAGTTTGTATATTGGCGATGCTGTGAAGCAGTGAATGACTTTTCTTGACCCAGATAACTCTGCTTTGTCTGTAGTAATGAGAGGACCATTTGAGAAAGTAAGTCAGCCACTCACTGACAGCACAGAGCCTCTCAGTCTTGCAGGGCTGAAGAGATGGTGAAGAGATGTGTTCTGGCCTGATGAATACGCCAGACAGGAAGTTGCCTTGAAGAGCCTGCCTGGGTAGAACAGCATTGCCATGGAGACCGATGGATCTCTGGAACCTGCCGAAGCTCTGTTGTTTGACTCCAGTTCTATTTATGTTGAGGAGAAATAATCACGTTCACATATATACAACCAGGAAGATATGATACAGCCTTGCACAGCCCAAGTGTTCTTGTGTAGCGTAGTGCCAGATCGATAGATTGATAGATTGGTAGGTACTTTATTGATCCCCGAGGGGAAATTAAGGCGTTTCAGCAGCTCATATCACAAACAACAATAACAAAAATAGTGTGAAAATAGAATAGAAATAAAATAAAATAGACATCTGAAACATGATATACAGTAAGAACATCCCCAACCCTGATTGATCACCTCGATCGTACCAGCCAGAGGAGGAGTTGTACAGTCTTATTGCGGCAGGCAGAAAAGATCCTTGAAAGTGCTCCTTATGACCATATTTGGATGTTTTCAGTTAGTGCCGTTTATTTTTGAAAACCAGGTCTCTGATATGTCTAAAACTTTGGACAGTAGCTGTTAAGTTCCTTCTCTTTTGCAAGACACGGACCTTCTTTTATTGATTCTATTTCACTGCATTAGTCTCTCCAGTGTTTTCTTGATTTTTTTTTTCTTTGTTTTCTTTCTTCTCACATATGAAAAATGTTGCATTCAACCATTTACGCGTAATGTGCTGTACTCTAAATCAAGTTTGATTGATTGACTGTCAGGTGAGGTCAGGGCTGTTCTCTTGGCCAACTGCTCAGCACTCAAAACTTTGTTTTGAGAGAAAGAACGACAGTTTAGATTGAATGTAGGTGGAATACCGCTCTACTTTGTTAGATTTGTATCCACATATCATGCAACTTCCCTTGCAACATTTTAAATCTCTGTTTTACCACTGGAATTTTAACCTCAGTGTATCCTGCTGTTGAATCAGCTATGGCCACAAGGGGGTAGGCCATAGCTACCAAACTCTGAGAAGACATGCAGCCCGACCGTCTTTCCTGTGGCCAAGCTTTGGGTCATAAATGCATAGCTTTGATGGTGCATAGGCTACTCAAAGAAGGATTACTTAAGGGTGATTGAGCTCTGATTTCTTCTCAGGCAGGGCAGAGTCCTGGGTTGCTATGACGAACATTTTTTATTGAGGTCTATGCAAGCCAAAACGTTTAAGGCAGGGCAATACAGGCATCGGCCCCGTCTATTCAATGGTAGGGGAAACACTGGACTCAGGGAGTATGAGGTAAGTTCTTTGCGGACGTGTGTAAAATAATGTCTGACTGTTGTGGTGTTTCTGTGATGGCAGGAGAGCAGCATGGCAGAGGAGGTCCACAGGAGCACGGCCGCAGAGATCTCTGTCACCAGCAACGGAGACCTGGAGGACCAGGATGTGTTCAAAAGAGTAAGAGCTGCACACACTCACACACACACACACACACTCACTCACTCACTCACTCACTCACTCACTCACTCACTCACTCACTCAAACACACACACAGACACATTCTCTCTCACACACACACACACACACACCCACACATTATACTGCTTCACTAAGCACACACACACATCATAGTGCTTCAGCAAACACTCACATTCAACTCCACAGTTCCATTGCCCATTAATGTGTTGTGAAAGTCAACCACATGATTGAGACACAATACTGAGGAGCAGATTAAACACGTCGGCTTATGAAGCAACCACCTCCAACCGCTGTCAGTTACAGTGGCAATGCAGTGATGGACTGGGTGAGTGTACACACAGCTTACTGAAGAGAGCACAGCAGAGGCTTGTCTAGGGAACTTCTTTTGTTGCACAGGGAGGGACATGTTGTAATCAGCAGGTTTTCCTACAGTAAGTCAGAGTAACTTCAGTAAAATACAACACCTTCAGGGCAGGAGGTACAAATCGGAGGACAGGCTCATGGAATGGATTCTTTGATGTGGGATTGTTAATTATGTGTATGCAGGGTTCCCTTGTAAAAGAGAACATGGGTTCAATAGGACTCCCTGCCAAAAAAAGGTTGAATACATAAATCCAGTCCATTTATTACAAATGAGCCCGTCCTCCGATTTGTACCTCCACCAGCCTCCCCTGACCACCTTTATAATCGATAGGCCTGGCAGGCAGAGTTTCGAAGGTCGTTTGTAAGGCTTGGGCGACGGGTGAGATTGCTTTTGTTCAAATTGGTATGTAGTTCCAAGGCCCGAGCCAATCTCAGAACTGTTCCCAAATTGTTTCCCTATTCTGTTTCAAGAAATAGAATGCACTGAGGGGTATTGCAGAGTTGCGGACATTTCAAGGTGTTTCAAGAAATGCCCCGAAAAGTTACGAAGTGTATAAAACCGTTCTCTCTGTCTCTTGCAAGCATACAGTAGCCCATTCCCATCCAAGTTTCACATAATTATTCAGGTATGATTTCATTCCAGGCAGAAAATAATCAGTAACCTGCTACTGCAGCTAACAAGGTTGTCTAATCAGGTGGAACCCGCAGGTATTTCCTCCTAGCCCACCCCTGGGTGGTTAATTGGTTGTCCAACTCTAATTCTGTCACAGGCCTGGTCTGAAGGAGGTGGAGGTAGAAATCGGACGACAGGCTCATTGTAATGCGTGGAATGGAATAAGGAATGGTATCAAACACAACGTGATACCATTCCTCATTGCATTCCATGCATCACAATGAGCCCGTTCTATGACTTCTACCTCCACCAGCCCCCCCTGGTAGTCTGGCACAGAGACGGAGGGGGCAGGTGTTGCTATTAACAGCATCAGTGTCGAGCTTCGTTCACCGTTGCTCCTATTTACAAGTCAAATAAGTGACACAAAGGATTTTGAATTAGTTCAGGGAGATGCAGGACCCAGGGGGTTTCAAAAGATCGCACTCCTGTAAGGTGTGTGCGTGCGTGCAGGTAACTGCAGTATTCTTCTAGTCACTGTGGTCTAGCCCAGACTGCTGCAGTGAGGTCATTACCAGCCGTGTGTGTGTGTGTGTGTGTGTGTGTGTGTGTGTGTGTGTGTGTGTGTGTGTGTGTGTGTGTGTGTGTGTGTGTGTGTCATTACCCTTCAAACCTCAAGGTACCCTCCTATGCTCATCTATCAGACTGCTAGCTGGCAGCAGCCTCAGTCAGACTCCCCACTGGTTACCCTGAGGGTCCTGGGTCACAGGCAGACTCTGGCTGGGGAGACAGAGATACAAGAGTCTTGAAATCGGAGGGACAGCCTCATTGTAATGCATGGAATGGAATGAGGAATGGTATCAAACACGTCCTCCGATTTCTACCTCCGCTAGCCTCCCCTGGTTTAAACATGAGATGTGTCTTCACGGTGCATGGCAAAGACAGCACAGGCATTACAATGAGCCCATCCTCTGATTTCTACCTCCACCAGCCTCCCCCTGGTCTATTCTACATGGGCCTGTTCTTTTGTTAGCTAGCCGTTGGGATATGAATAGCACTCACTCACACACTCACTCACTCACTCACTCACTCACTCACTCACTGAGACACACACACTCACTCACGCGTCACAGTAATCCATTTAGCAGAACTCCAGGCAGATGGCCACGGTGACATAGTATTGATTCAGTGGAGGCTGGTGGAGGTAGAAATCGGAGGACGGGCTCA
>NC_139675.1:7173156-7193156 GCF_951799395.1 Argentina silus
CATTACACATCCCAACCTGGCTGGCATCTGCTACTGGCAGAACACACACACGCAAACACACACACACACACACACACGCAAACACACACACACACACACACACCATAGCCTGTTTACCACACACCCACCCTCTCTATAGCCTTGAGCTATATTGAGCTACTATGTTGTCCTCTGACTATAATTCCTCATTGTGTAGTTAATGTTGACTGATGGCTTGGCTGGCCTGCTATATTGCACAACCACAAAGGGAAGCAACAAAAGGCTTGATGTAGTAAAACATCCCATTGAATTGTCCCTCAGTGATGGTAAAAGCCCTGGCTGCTAGTCAGGCCTTGTGTCCTCCAGAACGCACAGCCTGAACGGCGCATAGGGGCAGGAGCCTACCTCCTGTTTCTGTTTCGTGAGGCAGCTTGATGTACAGGTATACTCCCTGGACAGAACGCTACTTAACGCTATACGTCTAAGTCATCCCTGTAAAAGGTCGCCGGTTCAGATCCCGCCAGTTACATATGCGCAAAGTCTTGTCAACAAGCTTTATTGATTTTTTGATAACTAAGCTAGCTTAGCCACTGAACCACTGAGCTTTGGCTCTTTTAGCCAGGGTACTGTATGGAAAGCCCATGCTTTAGCTCCACGGGCTAAGATAGTAGATATCTCAGGTGGTTACATCCACACATTAATCATGCTACCTCCTAACTTCCTGCCCTAACCCTAACTGTGAACCATAACTTCCTCCTCCACCTTCCTACAGTGCACTCAAGCTTATGCTCAGCGGGCTAAGAAGGTAGTTGATGTTTCGGACGGTTACACCATGCTAACTAACCTTCTCATTCTACCATCTTAGCCTACCTTCCCACAGTGCACCAGGCAGACCCTGTCAGAGAAGCTGGGCCGTGGCTTTAGCTCAACAGGCTAAGCAACACTACACTAAAACACATAAACCATGCTACCTCCTAACTCCCTGTCCACTGTTGGCTAACTTCCTCCTCCGTCTTCCCACAGTGCACCAGGCAGATCTTGTCGGAGAAGCTGGGCCGGGGTTCGAGGACGGTGGACCTAGAGCTGGAGGCTCAGATCGACGTGCTCAGGGACAACAAGAGGAAGTACGAGCATGTGGTCAAGCTGGCCCAGACGCTGGCCAATCAGCTGACTCAGATGATGCAGACCCAGAGGCAGCTGGGAGACGCCTTCGCCGACCTCAGCCTCAAGTCACCCGAGCTCCATGTGAGTCTGCCCTCCAATCACATCCGGGTCACTATCCGCACACACACACACACACAGGTCAGAGCAAACATCCTACAGACACACACACACACACACACAGGTCAGAGCAAACATCCAACAGACACACACACACACACACACACTTTAGGTACCTTTACAACTTTTTACACTAGGCTTTTGAGGTGTCAACACATCTGACATTGTGAGTGGATTCAAAAGAACTAATTTAATGTAATTTATTATTATTATTATTATTATTATTAGAGTTATAATGGTTCCAAGGTCAGTGAACCACACTGCAAACACCTTCAAGTATCGGAAGGCCTACAGGGTTCTCCCCAAATAATGTCAGAGGGGGCTGCACCACCTTGTCCACTTGGCTCCACCACGATGTAAACATTTCAGAGCAAATTAAACTGATAATCATGAGTAATCATCTTTGGTCGCCAATGACATTGTTGTTAGAAGTGAAAACGTAAGTGAAAGCCTTATTATGTTCCTTGGTTAATTGTGTTTTTTAGCTGTATTTTTTGCGCATTTTGAAATGACACGTGTCGGATTTGATAATTCAATCACACACACACACACACACATAATCACGACAACAGAACTCAAGGACTGACTCATACAATAGCTTCTGATTAGTGTTTGTTTGCCTCCATCTGTAACAGGTCTAAAGGGCTCTCTGCAGAGCTGAGTGCAAAGCCTTTTATGTGCCTTACTGTTTTCTCATTCATGACAATTCAGTTATTGTTTGTACTCGTAAATACATTATGAGTGCATTGGAGTTGTAAAAAACATGTTTTATTTAAGTTGTTGATGTATGTGTGAACAGTATTTTAATATTTATATTAGCCTTCCCGTAATACCGCTGTAAAACCCAGGTCACATCTAATTGTAGTTATGTATATAATAATAATATACACACACACACACACACACACATACACACACATACACAGTAACTGGGTGGGACCTGTACCAGATGTTTCTTCTTTAGCACGCGTGTCCTGGCAACAACAGATATGACTCAACATATTATGTTTTTGGGGGCAGCACAGCCATGTTTTATGTCAGCCGTCCTCCAGCCCCCTGTTGTTCTATATGATGGAAATGTCACTACTGTGTTTTATTTTAGATTAGATTTAGGTCTTATGGTAGCAGTAACACATTTCTGGTTAACTTCATAGTGACCCAAATGTTTGTGTATCAAAGCCTAAACTATGGACATTTAAACACAAAAAAGGTTAAACTATAATTGTCATGAATATAATTCATGGCCTTTGGATAAACTCTGGGCCCTATTTATATGACACTGTGATATTGCAATCATGTTTACATACAATGTACAATGTGGTGTGAAGTAGGAAACTATCTGTCCATTCGCTGTGATGTTTAGACCTGGGTTCAAACATTTCACATACTTTGCTGTGCTTGATTGAGTTTGACTGGTGCAGTGCTACCAATGGAAGAGTCCCAAAAATGCAAAATCCCAGCCATCTGGCACTCCAGGCAGGCAAAAGCAAACGCTTACAAATGGTACGATTTGACTCCGGTCTGAAACTATTGAATCATCCAAAATGTGTGTTGTTGTTGTTGTTGTCTTTCAGGAGGAATTTGGCTTCAACGCTGAGACCCAAAAGCTGTTGTCCAAAAACGGAGAGACTCTCCTGGGAGCCATCAACTTCTTCATCGCCAGCGTCAACACTCTGGTGGACAAGACCATCGAGGACACAATGATCAACATCAAGCAGTATGAAACAGCCAGGTAAGTCCCTATGATCAACATCAAGCAGTATGAAACAGCCAGGTAAGTCCCTATGATCAACATCAAACAGTATGAAACAGCCAGATAATAGTCTCCATGATCCACATCAAGCAGTATGAAACAGCCAGGTAAGTCTCTATGATCAACATCAAACAATATGAAACAGCCAGATAATAGTCTCCATGATCAACATCATGCAGTATGAAACAGCCAGGTGTCTATTCATTTTCAGATACTTTAACTTGAATTCTATGAAATATCCCAGTTGGAATGCAACGTTTTATGGGTGGATTTAGTTCAGCGTCTCTGTGTTTCTGAGTTGTGGTCGGTTGATCCCTTGTGGGTTGTTGTGGCTCAATATTTGTGCGTTATATCTAACATTATGTCATCTTAAACAACATCTTTAGCTTAGTCAAAGCCCATAAATGTTTCATGGGATTCATCGTTATTTACCTCTGTGTCTCCTCTCTGGCGCCCCCTGCCAGTAGAGTGCATTGTGACACATACTGTACTGTATCTGACCTGTCTGTCCTCTCTGGTGCCCCCTGTTTGGAGGTTGGAATACTATACTGTAGTTGACCTGTGTGTCCTCTCTGGCGCCCCCTGTCCCTAGGGTGGAGTACTGTACTGTATCTCACTGGTCTGTCCTCTCTGGCGCCCCCTTGTCTGTGGGGTGGAGTACAGTACTGTATCTGACCTGTCTGTCCTCTCTGGCGCCCCCTGTCTGTGGGGTGGAGTACTGTACTGCATCTGACCTGTCTGTCCTCTCTGGCGCCCCCTGTCCCTAGGGTGGAGTATGACGCGTACCGTACAGACCTGGAGGAGCTGAACCTCGGGCCCCGGGACGCCACCACCCTGCCCAAGATAGAGCAGTCCCAGCTGCAGTTCCAGATCCACAGGGACAAGTACGAGAAGATGCGCAATGACGTGTCCGTCAAACTCAAGTTCTTGGAGGAGAACAAGGTAGACGTCAGGGCGTTACACACACTAGGGGAGGCTGGTGGAGGTAGAAATCAGAGGACGGGGCGCCATTGTAATGAATGGAATGGAATGAGGAATGGTATCAAATATGGACAGGCTCAGTTTGATACCATTCTTCATTCCATTCCATGCATTACAATGAGCTGTCGTCAGATTTCTACCTCCACCAGCCTCCACGCTTACACACTACAGGGTAGAGCCAAACTATACTGTGCTGGCTCTGATATTTTCCTGTGTGTGTGTGTGTACACATCCTCTTCCTCTCCAGGTGAAGGTGTTGCACAACCAGCTGATTCTGTTCCACAACGCGATCGCTGCGTACTATGCCGGCAACCAGCAGCAACTGGAACAGACGCTCAAGCAGTTCCACATCAAGTTGAAAATGCCTGGCGGGGACACGCCATCCTGGCTGGAGGAGCACTAGTCACTCACACTCCCAACCATCAGCCGCCCATCCAAAAACAGCTCCAGTGGTTCGCTCCGGAGTTTTGGCGGTAAAAAACAAAGCGAAGATTCCAGAACTCCCAGGGAAAAACGACGACATCACAATAGCCACACTCCTCTCCTCTCCTCTCCTCTCCTCTCTCTCTCTCTTCTTCAAACTGCCTCTCCTCCTCTTGATGTCTCCTCCCTCTCTTCTTCAGGATTGTCCTGTAAACACCTTTTTAGGCAAAGCAAATAAAAAGACAAAGATCATAATGATAACAAAAAAAAACAACACAAAGAAATATGTCTATCTCTCAGTTGATAACTGAGATTATGTTTTCTACTATACCTCTATTCTCCTCGTGTGAGATCTGTCGACCTCCGACCCCAATCAATCATCTCTTTGTATCTTTTCCTCTCGTCTTTTTTACTTGAACTGCTGCCGTTCTTTAGAATCATGGGAAATGCACTTTTTTTGGCATGATATGACAAATCTAGCGAGATGTGGGTGGGGGTGGGGCGGGGGGGGGGGGGGGATGTGTATAAGTATAATGGCCTTTCAACTCCAGCATATGAATGTTGCATATCAGCCCAGCAGAGAACACTGCACTGGCACGGTCTCCTCAGTGCTTCAGTGGACAAAATGGCCGCTGTGTTCTTGTGACATCATCACCCTTTGACTAGTCTCTGTCTCTACCGTTTTGAGATGGGAGGTAACATGTCTCACCTGGCCACTAATTTCTGAGTGTCATTTACGACAGGCATCTTTAAGTTGACATGATGCATCGTAAGCATGACTAGACGCCTGTTATAACCTTTCATGACACTATAGGAAATGAATTGACACTGTCTAGGAATTATAAATAGTGGGTTTACAACTTGATGATGTAGCACTCTGCGAGACATGACATGACGTGACATGACATTTTACAGGCATGAATTGCGACCAGCCATTTGTAATTCACAGCAAGTGTCAATGTCATATGATGCTCTTGTGTTGAACGAATTATGTTGCACCAATTACTTGACTTAAATCCTGAGTTATGAATTATTGAATATATACAATTTTTGAATATGATATTTAAGAATTCCAGAGACTTTGAAGGACCAGACTTACCTTGTGACTTGATGTGCCTTGTTTTCTATGTCGGTTCACCCCTCAGCTCTCCTGTCTGGGGTTGCACTCACACTCACCCTCACACTGCCAGCTTCAAGACAACACACACACACACACACACACACACACACACACACACACAATCAATCTAGACCACATACACACATTAACCCTTCAAACACACACTCACACACTCACACACACAATTATTCTAAACCACTCTATTACCTTCTGACTTTTCAATCACAATCTCTTTTTGAAATGTTACTCTCCTATTCTCAAAGATATTATCCAGTACATTTAACATGACAAAAATAAGCTTATAAGAACTTTGTATAATCTGTAAACCAAAATGGAGTGGACATGAGAAACTGTTTGTTTTTGTTTGTTTGTTTGTTTGTACATAGGAAATCCCAGCAGCCTCTGCTTGGACTGCTTCCCTGTCTTTGGTTTGAATAGTTATGTTGTCTCCAGGGGAGGCTGGTGGATTGAGAAATGGGAATGGTATGAAACGCGTGTTGAGCCCGTCCTCCGATTTCTACCTCCACCAGCCTTCCTGCCAGCGGTCCAGCTCCTTCCACATCCATTTGTTTGTCCTCGAGAAACCTTGTATCTACATATTAGTAGCTTTTTTTTATTATTTAGTTGAAAGCTACCATTCTCTTGTGTGCTTTCATGACTCTAGGAGAAATCAAATGTATTCATAACACTTTGTAAATGTCAACATGATGTTATTATAAGACGCATTAGTTAGTTTCTTTGTTTCGATTTTTCAATTCTTGGGAAGTTGATTGGAGATACAAGGTTTTTGCTGGATGCTGACGCTTCGTTGATTTGTACCGACCTTTCCTTTTATGTGTGTGTGCGCGTGTGTGTGTGTGTGTGTGTGTGTGTGTGTGTGTGTGTGTGTGTGTATATTGTACAGTGCATCAATCTGGTGTTCACTGACATTCTAATGTAAACATAGACATATAAATATATATATATTTGTAATTTCCTCTATTTTACCTTGGATATATACAGTATATATGGGTGCAGCCATGGGGCATTTATCTTCCTGAATACTTTAGTAGTTGGAGAGTATTTACCTGATTACCTTTGTGATAATGAAGCAGACCAGTTACCAGGTGTTGAGGTTTCTGAATGTTGTGTAACATCTTTGGGGGGGAAATAAAATTTTTTCCTTTTCTTCAGAAATGTCTCCCGGGGTTTCATTTCCTCCATGCTCTCAGTTATACACATACAGTAGGAGTAGTTGCTGTCAGTGTGGGGATACGCGTGGGCTTGTGTGTATGCGTGTGCGCACGTACTTGCGTGCGTGTTGCACGCTTGTGTGTGTGTGAACCTGGCCGCATTTGGTGCTACCGTCAGGGGCTGGTAGTGAGAGAGTTGGCGGGTACAGTACACTATAGTACAGTTACACTGTGTATGCTGTTGGTTCAGCCAATTACCTTTGAGCACCTTTGCCTCAGTGGGATGCTGTTGATACTGTGGTTACAGGGGAAACAGGGGAGGCTGGTGGAGGTAGAAATCGGAGGGCAGACTCATTGTAATGGGTGGAACAGAACAGTTGATGCCATTCCTCATTCCATTCCAGGCATTACAATTCTACCTCCACCAGCCTCCACTGTCTGGAACCATTCCAACGCGTCTCCTTTGACTGGAACCGTTTCCAGGTGGAGAACAGCTCTTCTTTTATGATTCCTAGCCTGCCACGCCCAGCGTCTTTAACCTGCCTGTCTCCACAGAACCTTGATCTATTGAGAACCAGAGAGGATGTGTGCAGTCAAGCTTCTGTGTTCTTAAAGCCATTATTAATTTGAAAGTAAACGTTTTTGCAACTGATTTGACAGGTTTCTTTCAGTTTGCAATGTCTACTGTAACTGAGCAATTCACTGTCTGCAAATGGATGACCTTGAGCTCTGCTGTTCAACAACATTATTCTTCTGTACTCCAAGGCCTTGGTATATTTACAACTGTGTTTCCTCTTTGTTTGTCATTTTTACGACTCTACAATTTCAAAAGTCAAATCCTATTTGTTTTTAAACAGTCAATTTGTGGTTTTCAGATATGAACAGTTTAAGTGCTCTTGGCATCAATTATTCATACACAAAGACACACACGCATGCTCTTTGTGTCTGCTGTCCTATATTCTCCATAAAGTGATCTATAACTGTAATATAACATTATTTCACCTGTAAAGACACATAAAAGAGCAGCTCCATTGGAGGTGTGACCTGGATGTTAGTATACCCACCACACTCCAAGCCTTAACATATTAATGATGATGGAGGCAATAACAATGATATCTGCCCCCACTTCTCCTCTCACATATACACACACACACACCAGACCACCCTCACTGCTCACAGCCATCCCTCTGGAGTGATGATTTCTGGGAGGGACAAAACTCACAGAGACACACAAACGACCACCACCATGTCTGAATGGGAACTAAATAAAGCTTTTAGAATCAGACTATAACACCCACTTCCTTCACACAACAAACCCTTCATCATCAGCTAGCCATATGCAGATTAGTGCATTACCATAGGATCCCAGTACCACATTAGCATGATGGCTAATTATCCAGAAGTCTTTCTGAAGAACTCATGTAAATGATATGGGCTTTATATGGCATTGAACCTTGTTCAATCAGGGGAGGCTGATACCATTGATACCGTTGATACCATTCCTCATTCCCTTCCATGCATTACAATGAGCCTGTCCTCCAATTTCTACCTCCAACAGCCTTCCCTGCAAGGAGCTTAGGGCTGCGTCTGACTGATCAGACAGAAAGAGGAGGGCTGAGAGGACGTCCCTGTCACTCTCACTCATGTCCAGGCTGAAGACTCTGGGCATTATGTTTGAGAGTGTTCCTGCCAACACACACACACACACACACATGCACGCGCACCCACACAGGCACACACACACACAAGATGATGCACACACACAAGAAAAGTAAGAGTTCTCTGAGAACTGTGCGTGTGCATGTGTGTGTGCGAGCGTGTGCTATATGTGTTTTGTGCAGATTCAGCAGCCAGAGTGTGTGTGTGTGTGTGTGTGTGTGTGTGCGCGAGCGTGTGCTATATGCATTTTGTGCAGATTCAGCAGCCAGAGTGACAGCCAATCAAAATCATTACACATGAATCCCAGGCCCATTTGGCAAAGTGCTCACTGAGCAATTAGAAACAACACACACACACATACACACACACACACACACACACACACACACACACACACACACACACACACCCAGGGGGATCTCATAGCAAGGAAATGGAATGACATTTGTCATGAAGACTCAGACACCCAGCTGATGTGTATCTGTGTGTTGTCTTACACATTGTTCAATGTGCTTACTAGTGGCATTGTGAATAACAACATGTGTAGGCCTAGCTGTTAGTGGTGGTTTCCCAGACACAGATTAATCTTAATCCTTGAGATTCTCTATTGAAAATGCTTTTTAGTCTCGGGCTAGGTCCAGGAAAACAGCTCACACTGTAGTAGAACAGAAGACTGTTGGTTAGCTATGATGTTCCTCAGTTATAACACAGTACTTGGGGTGTTGGTTCGCTAACATGTTCAGTTATAACACAGTACTTGGGGTGTTGGTTAGCTAACATGTTCAGTTATAACACAGTACTTGGGGTTAGCTATATTGCTCTTCAGTTTTACTTGTGGTGATACGGTTAGCTGTGAGCCATTACAATGATCCCGTCCTTCGATTTCTACTTCCACCAGCCTCCCCATGTATGGGTTTGGGGATGTGTTGTGGGAATGATGGACCAGCTCTTAATCCCAGAGTGTCCTTGCAAATGACGTCATCAAAACACGTGTCCAATTCTGAGTGTAATTGAATTAAAGTTTTCACCCCAAGGTACACGTTTCAAGCTCATTTTAAAGTGTGTGTGTGTGTGTGTGTGTGTGTGTGTGTGTGTGTGTGTGTGTGTGTGTGTGTGTGTGTGTGTGTGTGTGTGTCTGTGTCTGTGTCTGTGTCTGTGTGTCTGTGTGTTTTCTCAGGAGAATGACGCTTCTTTAGGCATAAACTCTATTTAGCATAATTGTTGTAAGTCTCTAGTTGAGTAAAATGATAACGGCAAAGCTCAACCTATTAGATGCGCAAGCTCAGCAAGAGGTGGATAGATCACCCCGAGGGGGAAAGGAGGAGAGGATGTTTCATTTAGAAATGGGGCCTCGCATGGAAGGACTGAGGACTAACTGATTCAAGCGTTTATTAATTAATCCCCTTGCCCGTAAGCTTTCATTTATGTACCAACCTGCCTGTCTAGGACAAACACGAGACTGGGTAACTGGTGTCTGTCAGGAGACAATAGAATAACATCATATGAGCTGTATAGATAGACAGATAGATAAATAGATAGATAGATAGATAGATACATACATACATACATACATACATACATACATACATACATACATACATACATACATACATACATAACAGACAATATTAACTTGTAGAGAAATTGTCCTCGCTATAGACTATAGGTATGGAGGAAAGATATACTTAGCCCCGTGTTTAGTGTCTACTACTAATACACTGTGATAACAAATCAATAATGTTATATCATCGATAGGACGCGTTGCACCAACTGTCACACGCTGTGTCCGTGCGTGCGCCCGGTCGCAATCTAGGGGCGGTGGCATCGCGTCACATCGCGTTCACCTGGACCAATCAGGGCGGAGAGTAGTGCACGCGATCGCCTCGCTCGCGGGCTGCTGCTGCCGCCGCCTCTGCCGCCCTTCAGTCCATCCTGGTCCCCGGACCAAGAACCGCATCGACCGGAGCGCAGCGACACTACGGCACTAACTACACAACTGTAATAATAGCGAAACACCTTTTCTTCTCTGAAAAGTACACATACTAACTAAAGACGTTATCCGTGCGGATTACCTAGAATGTGTTTAACCTTCGCATCTCTGACGGTAAGTCATTTAATGTCTGTTATATCTGGCTATTTTTGTTGGAGTGTGTGAGAGAGTCTGCTAATAATTGAGACACACTGCAGCGGTGACATCAAGACAAGTCTTTTGGGCTGTAGTTGGCTGCTGTTCAGTTGTTGATGAGAAGTTTATATATCTGAATGTGTGTGTGTGTCTGTGTGTGTGTGTGTGTGTGTGTGTGTGTGTGTGTGTGTGTGTGTGTGTGTGTGTGTGTGTGTGTGTGTGTGTTTCTGTCTGTCTGTCCATAGGGTTGTTCAACCTTCATAGTTGTCATCCTTGAATTCCTACCATGTTCGTTAGCGCGCCTATGACAGTGTGAGTTGTGTAAATGGCTGCTGCGCGACAGGACAGATGTCCCTAGAAAACAAAAAAAATGTGTTTTAGCCTGCCGTGTATGATGACAAAGCATAGCCTTTTTTTACAAACGTATGAGTAGCCTAGGCTACAATATTGACTATGTATTGCAACGCCATATCAATATTTAATGGAACGATAATACAATGATAGGGTTTACAGTTTTCTCAAGTAGCTGACTTCAAAGGAAATAGAAGTTTATTAAATTAACAACATGGCCATTTGTGGCATTGTAAAAGTGTATTGAATTCAAGCTTGGTTAATTAATCAATTGAGCACAATTGGACAGGGACCTGTATTGATTAAGATTTGTCACGAATTGATTGTGTAACTTTGCCATCAATTGATTTTGTTTTCCCCTTTTACATTCCTTTTGATGTTGCGCTCATAAATGTTTTGTCCACATTGCATCAATTCATACTACAGATTATACTGTGCGAAGCAGCGTTTTATTTAATCATGTTTTTTCTGTTGAAATTAATTCTTCATTTCAAAACCATCCCCTAAGCTACAGTAGCAACTTAAATTATGCAGTTTAAGTTTGTGGTGGGGTTGTGGTGGGGTTATGGTAAGGTTGTGTGAGGTTGTGGTGAGGTTGTGGTGGGGTTGGGGTGGGGTTGTGGTGGGGTTGTGTGAGGTTGTGGTGGGGTTGTGGTGGGGTTGGGGTGGGGTTGTGGTGGGGTTGTGTGGGGTTGTGGTGGGGTTGTGGTGGGGTTGTGGTGGGGTTGGGGTGGGGTTGTGGTGGGGTTGTGTGGGGTTGTGGTGGGGTTGTGGTGGGGTTGGGGTGGGGTTGTGTGGGGTTGTGGTGGGGTTGTGGTGGGGTTATGGTAAGGTTGTGTGAGGTTGTGGTGAGGTTGTGGTGGGGTTGTGGTGAGGTTGTGGTGGGGTTGTGTGAGGTTGTGGTGGGGTTGGGGTGGGGTTGTGGTGGGGTTGTGTGAGGTTGTGGTGGGGTTGGGGTGGGGTTGTGGTGAGGTTGGTTGTTTCTAAGAACTCAGTCCCTGGGTTTCCTAGGTCTTTGTAAACCATTACTCCTGCTGAGATGAATTAGACGGGTTGTCCATTCAAGAGGCAGGAACAATGATTACACCCGCCCCACCCACCCACCCCCCTTTACCCCCCTTCTCACACACACACACACACACACACACACACACACACACACACACACACACACACACACACACACACACACCCAGTGAAGGAAAAGTTGCTCCCACCACCACCCAGGGTCAGGTCAATGGGGAGGATGGTATATCACCCACTGGTTGCCGTGACTACCCAGACTAACAGGGAAAACGCTATTTAGTGACGCCATCGTAAGAGAGAATAGATGGGGGGGGGGGGGGGGGGGGTCCTTGATTGATTTGTGTGGGAGCAGGACGATTAAGGAGGCTGAATAATTGGGGTTGAGAGTTTTGAAAGTTCTGAAATCTGTTGGTGTTGTTGTTGTAGTTGCTGTTGTTGCTGTTGTTCTTATTGCTGTAGTTGCTGTTCTTGTTGTTCTTGTTGTTACCACCTTTGAACAAGTTGTGTACAAGAAAGCGTGCCCATGCACGCAAAACAACAATAGGAGTGATTTCTTTTTTTTTATAAAGATAATGTAATCAAAGTATTTTTTTTATCTCACATTAAACTGTGAAATTTTGCTGGCTAAATTTCTCTGAGCGGCGTATATAGGATTCAAACTGCCGTGGGGCTGCAGTGTCATGGCGATGGGAAAGGTCAATGTAATAAAATTGGAGGTGGAGGAGGGAAAGGCCTCGTCTTCACTCTCCATTGACAACCGACTAGACGCCTCGCCACGCAGAGAAATGAGAACTTAGTTAGTGAGAACTACAAAAGAACTTAGTGAGAACTACAAAAGCACGCCTTAGCCAAATAGACCTGAAGCCATCCGGTTTTAGTAAAGGATTGTTAATGTCACACTGTAGGCTACAGGGGAGGCTGGTGGAGGTAGGAATCGGAGGACGGGCTCATTGTAATGCACGGAATGGCTCTGATATTTTCCTTTCACATTGGTGAAAATGGCCACTGACACAACGTATTTGATACCATTCCTGATTTCTTTCCATGCATTACGGTGAGCTTGATTTCTACCTCCACCAGCCTCCCCTCATGGTAGGTCTGTTTACTCTATGGATGCCGTAGAGAGGAATAGACACACATTGGTGTTTTTGACGCGAATAGGGGGTCCATGTGTTGATACTCTAAACCTTCTGGGGGGTTCCCTCCCTGTTTTGTTCTTCATGATTGGAAGTGTCCGGCACCCCTAGGCATTATTGTAATTCAAACAGTGTGTCTCTCTCTCTCTCTCTCTCTCTTCTCATACACACACGCATGCACGAACACACGCACACTCTCTCTCTCTCTCTCTCTCTCTCTTTCTCTCTCTCTCTCTCTCTCTCTCAACGTAAACATCAGGTGTTCTCTTCTCCCACCCTCTCCCTGCTCCCTGGTGGAGGTAGAAATCGAAGGATGGGCTCAATCAAGCACATCTAGTTTCAAGTTCTGTGCTTATTTAGTTTTAAAGTGCATTATCACCAGGGTCTCAACACACTATACATCATATACAAACAAAACACCTTAACAAAATACAGAACATAAATGAAAGCATATACATGGCTCAAAGCTCAAAAGCTTAAAAGCTCAAAAAACACCTCACCTGTTTTTCCAGATATGTTTCAAATATTCAAATATGTATTTTCCCAGAGTATTGCTCTGTTAGCTTCATGTCCCATGACTGTCATCCCCCATGCTAAACACACAGGTAGGAGTTTGCTGCAAATATTGAACATCAATACCAAGTAATTTAGTTAGCACCCAAGGGTATGGTTCATGGTGCATTTTTCCACCTGTACCAGAGATTAAACACCAACAACATAGTTTAATGAAACTGTCTTCATTTGTGTTTTATTTCAATACCTCCTGTCCTTTCTCTACGTTTTTGGTGCAAACACTTGAGTGTTCCCTTAGCTTGACTGTTCCGTTAGCTTCAGGCTAACAAGGCTAGAATTCCACCACCTGTTAACAATAGAACAAAGAAGACCAATCCCAGATCTGTATGTGCTTCAGCTTAGCCATCTCCCAAGACTATAATTTCCATGCAAAACACACAGGTAGGAGTTTGCTATGGCAGATATAGGCTACAGTAGTCTATTGTAACAGATATGGGACCAGGCTAGCTTTTGAAGCACACATTTTGAACACTAACTTTAATTAAAAAAATTAAACAGCAAAAATATACAGTAACTGAACATTAACTGTCATTAACTGTGTGTTTTATTTCAATATCTCCTAATCTCTCTTCACATTTTGTGTACCTTTTTGGTGCAAATGTCTATTGAATTAGGCTCTGAGTGTTCCCTCATTTGCTACCCGGTTTGTTTTGATGCTTAGCTCAATTCACTGTTCTCTCTCTCTGTTCTCTCTCTACCAGGGGAGGCTGGTGGAGGTAGAAATCGGAGGACGGGTTCATTATAATACAAATGTGTTTGATACAATTCCTCATTCCATTCCATGCATTACAATGAGCCAGTCCTGTGATTTCTACCTCCACCAGCCTCCCCTGCTCTCAACCCTCCTCTCTCAATGGGTTTTCGTTTCTTACCCAATGCAAAATCCCAGCTTTTCCTGGGCTGATATTTACAGAAGTTGCTCAAGACTCACTTTATGATTTGATGGGGGTTTTTTTCCCATTTTTTTGTCTTGCTCTCACGATCGCTCTTGGTTTCGTGATAACATTAAAGGCGAGCTCTTCAGGCGTGTTTCCCTCCACTGTGACAAAGCTGTTTGTATTGTTGTGGGACAATGTCATCAATATTTCATAAGAGCTGTTACCCAGGCCACTGTGGCCCTGCTGCCTACCTTACCTCAGGACATAAAACCCTCATTCACACGACATCGCTGAGCTGAGCTGAGCTGAGCCACACTGAACTATACCGGGCGTGAAAAGAATGCAATATAAAAAGTACTACTTTAATTTTTTATAGCTACGAAGCCTTTGTGCAACTGACCCCAGAGTGTAACAGTGAAACCCTGTTGTGTGTGTTTCTGGGATAAAGCTCTGTGCTGTAATGCCAACCTTGTGATGGCGGCACACCACCTTCCTCAGGCCTTACCCCCGGCCCTGGCTGGCTGCTGGGTTAAGCAGCGTTGTGCCAGCTTTGCCCTCTTGCTCATTAGAGAGCCAGAGTGTGTGTGTGTGTGTGTGTGATATGAGATTAGTTATATAAACAGTTTACTCTATGGCCTACGAAGCTTCTAGGCCTACCGATGTATACAGCTCCTGTACGACATCTCTTATTAAGTGATGTAAACATGTGTTTGATACCATTCCTGATTCCATTACATGCATTACAAAGGGCCCGTCCTCCGATTTCTACCTCCACCAGCCTCCCCTGGTGTACAGATCCTGTAATAGGCCTCTGAACAATGAGAGAGCAGAACTGAACTCACAGTAAACCACCTGCTTTAATCTGTTAATTCTGAAACCCACTTGTCACAGGTTGTTATTAAGGGATTGGTCCTAAACTGTGTTATACAGTAGGGTGTGTGTGTGTGTGTGTGTGTGTGTGTGTGTGTGTGTGTGTGTGTGTGTGTGTGTGTGTGTGTGTGTGTGTGTGTGTGTGTGTGTGTGTGTGTGTGTGTGTGTGTGTGTATGTGTGCGTGTGTGTGTGTATGTGTGCGCGTGTGTGTGTGTGTGTGTGTGTGTGTGTGTGTGTGTGTGCGCGCATGCGTGTGTATGTACGTGGTCCCCTGTTGGAGGATGTAGAAAAATAGTTTGAAGGGTTAACGTGTGTATGTGCACGTGTGTGTATGTGGTCTAGATTGAGTGAGTGTGTGTGTGTGTTAGAAAGTATTTCAAATACTACGTTTTGGACCCAGATTTGGTGTGAGAGACCCTAACATGAGAGCACACCGATGATGTCGTCATGACACCGTTTCTGTTAGTTTGGTGATTGTTAGGGATATGCTTTCATGTCTCGTCACAGTTGTTTGGGTTGATGTCTGAACTCTGCTGTAGGTACGTAACAGGACGTCATCGTATGAGTGCTGAGCTGAGGTGAAATGACAGGCCGAGTCTCTGCCTTCACACAGCGTGTCTATCGATGGTTAGAGTCTGAGACAGGAGAGACGAGGAATGACACGTCAAACGAGAGAGAGAGGGACAGAGAGAGAGAGAGAGAGAGAGGGACAGAGAGAAGGACAGAGAGAGAGAGAGAGAGAGAAGGACAGAGAGAGAGAGGGACAGAGAGAGAGAGAGAGAGAGGGACAGAGAGAAGGACAGAGAGAGAGAGAGAGAGAGAAGGACAGAGAGAGAGAGAGGGACAGAGAGAAGGACAGAGAGAGAGAGAGAGAGAGGGACAGAGAGAAGGACAGAGAGAGAGACAGACATGTCATCCTGGTATCCCTCTGTCTCATCTGCATTGTGATCTCGCTAAGTGAGTCAAATGCCCCAGATTCGGAGACTTCCTGTTTCACAACACGGACTACGTAACCCAGAAACCCACTTTCCTCCCATCAGGACCTGTGAGTACACCTCTGCTCCAGCCAGCCTCACCAGGGACAGGACTACACTCTTAGATAAGCTTCTACCTGGAACCAAACAGGCTTCTATTCACCCTCATCCACACGACAGAGCCGAACCCAGCTGAGCCAAGCTGAGCCAGCCCGGTTACACAACCACCATAGCTGTCGAAACAGTGCTGGAAAAGACGATGTGAAATTAAAATATCCAAGCCAGCGCAGTATGGTTGGGTTTCGGCCCTGTAGTGTGTAAAGCACTTTTGAGACTGTTCCATTGGTTCCATTGCACCAGGCAAACTCAATCAAGCACAGATAAGCATTTGAACCCAGGTCTTCTGTGCCATACTCAAAAAGAGTTCCTCCAGTAGATTGAGCTTCTCTAACGAGTCTTAGGATCGACAGAGAGAAGCAGACATGAAAGATGGAGGTGATTAGCTGGCCACACACTCTTCCTGGCTGGCTGCCTTCCACTACGGTACTGGCTGTATGTATGTGTGTATGTATGTGTGTGTGTGTGTGTGTGTGTGTGTGTGTGTGTGTGTGTCTCTGTGTGTGCATGTGCACTCTTCCTGGCTAGCTGCCTTCCACTACGGTACTGGCTGTATGTATGTGTGTATGTGTGTGTGTGCGTGCGTGTGTGTGTGTGTGTGATTGCGTGTGATTGCATGTGTGCATTTGTGCGTGCGTGCGTGCGTGCGAGTGTGTGTGTGTCCAGTCCAGTCAGTCTGCTGTACAGTACAGTAGGCCGAGTCCAGGGACGGCCCAGAGGGCTGGTGTCTACTGTACATAGAGGCTAATGACATGATGATGTACGAGGACAAGATGGGGGAATTGTAAGCTTGATTAATGACCAAAAATGGCGTCTTAAGTAAGAAGTTAAAGCCGCATAACACAGGAAATTCAAAATGAGCACCACCACCACCCACAACTTCACCTATGTACTAACAAGGTTTTCCAGCACACAGCTCTGATACCTGCTACAGTGCTGCATGTTGGTCTACTGTCCTTTAAACTGGAAGATGCAGAGTAGCTCATAGGCTCGGTGAGAGTTGGATTAACGGAGAGTGTGTTGTTGCAGTAACTGTCATTTCTGATGCTTTTTTATCTGGTGTGTGCCTCAGTGTGTGTATGTGTGTGTGTGTCAACCACTTTTCACCCCTATAAACTGTTTCTAAGTAGTGTTACTAGTAGTAACAGTAGTACCTAGTATTCATTGGCTACAGTTCAAGTGTTCAGTATTGTAGAGTCCTACAGCAGCTGTACCTGCAACAGAGAATATGCGGGCACACAGTCATCAAGATGTGTGTGTGTGTGTGTGTGTGTGTGTGTGTCCAGTGCTGTCATGGCTGAAGGGGAGATATTTGCATGGTTATAACATGACATCCAAACAGCCAGTGGACTTCCTGTGTGTCTTCATCATATCTGTCACCCTCATCTTCCTCATGTTGACCTCAGTCGGTCTGCCTGTTGACCTTTTCATGGTGCATCTCCTCAGTCATTGTTTCTTTTGTCCGTCCATTATCAAAGCATGAATGATCTCTCTCTCTCTCTCTCTCTCTCTCTCTCTCTCTCTCTCTCTCTCTCTCTCTCTCTCTCTCTCTCTCTCGTTCTTCCCCTACATGGTGGAATGTAGGACAGTGAGTGAGTTGTTTTGTATATATGGTCCCAGAGGGGATTGAAACCACAACCTTTGCGTTGCTAGCACCATGCTCTACCAACTGAGCCCCAGAGGATCTCTGATGCTGTCACACTTCAGCTCATTTGATTAATCCCACAGTGCAGAAACATGGCGAGTGTGTGTGTGTGTGTGTGTGTGTGTGTGTGTGTGTGTGTGTGTTTGTGTGTGTGTGTGTGTGTGTGTGTGTGTTTGTGTGTGTGTGTGTGTGTGTGTGTGTGTGTGTGTGTGTGTGTGTTTGTGTGTGTGTGTGTGTGTGTGTGTGTGTGTGACGACAAGAGGATAATTAACATCTTCATTAGAGATATGAAATAGAGATATGATATGAAGATGTCAACACTGTCAATGTCCATGACGCCGTATCACTTTACTCAGTGACTCAACAACTAGAGCAGGAGGACAAGGAGGAGGAGGAGGAGATGACTGGGCCGCAGACCTAATTTAATAGCGATATGAACAAGAGATATGAATTAGAGATATGAATTAGGGATGTGAATTAGAGATATGAATTAGGGATGTGAATTAGAGATATGAATTAGGGATGTGATGTGTACCCCCCGGTATCCTTTATTGAATGACAACAGGATGACTAGATAATTGAGATATGAATTAGAGATATGAATGGAGATATGAATTAGAGATATGAATGGAGATATGAATGAGGTGTCATTGCTGTTTCAGGGTTGATGTTGTAGAGTGAGATGAATGGCAGTGTATTAATAGAAGCCTTCAGGGTGAGAAGCCCTCTGGAGGCCTTACACTGATGAGACACAGGAGGAAGAGACAGGGGACAGGGAGGAGGAGGTATTGTCATTTTGGAGAGTAACTATCACAGGTTTAACAACAAGAACAAATGAGTAGGGATAACTTCATGGATTCTATGACGGAAAGAGAGTGAGAGTGACACACACACACACACACACACACACACACACACACACACAGAACAAGAACAAGAGATTTGACGAGAACTTACGCAATAGAGTTGTGACATAAAGTAGGGTTAATGATCTGCTGTTATTCCATAAGAGATTGTAATCCCCTCTACAAGCACCAGTCCACTATTAAATAACATAACACCAAATCCTAGCTCTGATTAGGCCTAAATCTTGCAAATCTGGACCTAAATGTCACCAATTTTAGGGGAAACATGAATAAAGTTCTCTACTCATGATGCCCAGCAGTAGGCAGCTGTCCCATTGATTAGAGGAGGACGTCACACTGGGGTCAAAACTGACAGATCATAATAACAAATAGATCATTAGCATCAGAGTGTGCAGCTCTCTTTTAAGCTTCGCCCGCCAGCCTGAGCCTCACCAAACTGTGGTGTGCGTTTTCTTGATTTTTTTAACAAATACTGTAAGCTAAACGTGTAATTCAAGAACAATGTCTGGCTCAATAAACAGCTAGTCTGCAGTCCCATTGTTAAATCCTGCCTTGGCCTTGTCTGTGTCCATTCAGCTAGTCTGCAGTCCCCAAATCTTAAATCCTGCCTTAGCCTTGTCTGTGTCCATTCAGCTAGTCTGTAGTCCCATTGTTAAGTCCTGCCTTGGCCTCGTCTGTGTCCATTCTTCTCAACAACACTGATAATCTGGTGAAAGCTCATTAACAGCAGATTTTTGTTTGAGGAAACTGTTGAGTTCTGTAAGAGTGGCATGATCCTCACCAATCTATCAGAAAATGAATACAAATGCAAACGTATGAAATCACTATCCGATCGGATCCGTGGAATTCAGGGCGTGACTTTTGAAACAACCTAGCAACTTGAACAATGTAACCTAGCAACACAATACAAAACCTTGTTTTTAATTGGCTAATCGGACAAATGGACTGTGAAAAGCGCAACTTCTTCAAACTTTTTTGGGCCGTAAAAAACGTATGAAACAGACAACCCCTGTCATCTCTGTTGTCCGTCAACGGAGGATGACTACCATAGAGAAACCATTGGCTCATTC
>NC_139675.1:7205656-7228156 GCF_951799395.1 Argentina silus
GGACCAATCAGAGACCGCTTTGGCTCTCCTCCATCTGCTTGGTCTCTCCCTAGCGCAACAATGTAGCGGAGATGCTAATTAGTCCCCAAGGTGACCTGTCAGACTAAAGCTCACTGGTGCAGCTAGAAAACTAAGCAGGTGAGGCTGGTGGAGGACAGGCTCATTGTAATGCATGGAATGGAATGTGGAATGGTATCAAATACACATGTTTGATACCATTCCTTGTTCCATTCCATGCATTACAATGAGCCCGTCTTCTGATTTCTCCCTCCACCAGCCTCTCACTGGGCTAACCCTGGTCTCTTGTGTAACACCATGAATCCTGGTGAAGGTTACTGCTCTCTACAGAAGGATAACAGCATAGCTTCTGTAAACCAACCAGCTACGGCAAACTAAAATTCAAATCAGACTTCATTTATATCACACAGTCATACTGTCATACACAGATACTACTGGGCTGTCTTACTAAGACACACTGATGCAGGAAACTAGAGCAGATCAGGCTCATTCAGAATGGATCACTGGGGCCAACTCTAGTCTCTTAGGTAATTTTAAAGTATTTTTGTATATATCAATGAGGCTTTAATGCACAGAATAATAATATTTTGGTACCATGCTCATGGTGGTCTGATGAGCAATATACTTGAAAATGTTAGCCTCCGCTATCTTAGAACCTATGCACTGTACCTATGCACTGTACCTATGCACTGTACCTATGCACTGTACCTATGCACGATGCTGAACTGTAGTAGAGAGAGAGGGAAGGAGAGAGGGAGGGAGGGAGAGATGGGGTGGGGGGGACAGAGAGAGGGAGAGAGAGAGAGAGAGAGGGAGAGAGAGACACACAGACAGAGACAGAGAGAGAGTTGTAGCTCCTGATTTGCCTACGAGCAAGTGAAGATGATCTCATCGCAGGTTTGCATGGCTGCCGTCATATTTTCATAACATTTGCATCTGTCACAAGAGCTCCTACATCAGCACTGCCGTCCACAGTGCAGAGAACACTGGCAACTGTATCACACTATTCATTGACCTTCTTTGACGTAACGTAGTATGCCCTGCTGCACTATAATAATGTAGCAGACTGCCGTAGAGGACATTTTAAATGCCAAACTACCTAGACTGTACTCCTTGTACTTTGGGAGGCTGGTGGAGGTAGAAATCGGAGGACGGGCTCATTGTAACGCACGGAATGGAATGAGGAAAGATGTCAATGGAATGAGAAATGGTACCAAACGCATGTGCGTGCATTACAATCGGCCCGTCCTCCCGATTTCTACCTCCACCAGCCTCCCCTGATCTTGACTATGACACCAGATTCCCCCAGATTGTGGCCTTGCTAACTGAGGCCTTGCTGCAGTAGAACGTCTCCTGGGTTGGGTCAGTTGTACGGTTGTCTCCTACCAACCATGTATATGGCTGCTCCTGTCTGTTCAGAGATGACTTTCACACCCTCAGCTGTCGCGCTCACACACTGGGTAGCTGGATTTACCACCCTGGAGGGAGGGAGATGGAGGGAGGGAGGGAGGGAGGGAGGGAGGGGTGGAGGAAGATGGAGGGAGGGAGGGAGGGAGTGATGGAGGAGTTGTCACACGCTGGGGTGGCTGGTTGAGTGAGGGCTGGATTTACCACCCTGTAGGGAGAGAGGGAGGGAGGGAGGGAGGGAGGAAGAGAGAGGGAGGGAGGGAGGGCGGAGTGCTGTGCTGTTTACCAATGAAATAAACTGAACTGACTGATTTTCTTCCACTTCTCTTCTCCTCTCTCCACAAACCCTCTTTTCTGCTCTTCCTCTCTCTCTATCCCTCTCTCCCCCTTCTCCTTTTCTTTCTCTCTCTCTCTCTCTCTCTCTCTCTCTCTCTCTCTGTCTCTCTCTCTCTCTCTCTCTTCCAGGCCCAATCACTCCATCGTGGAGGACATTCGCCAAGGAGACAGCAAGCTGTATGGAGCCGAGCTCCTCAAAGACCTGCTGAAACTGCTGCCAGAGTCAGAGGAGGTGTGTGTGTGTGTGTGTGTGTGTGTGTGTGTGTGTGTGTGTGTGTGTGTGTGTGTGTGTGTGTGTGTGTGTGTGTGTGTGTGTGTGTGTGTGTGCGTGCGTGCATGCGTGTGTTGTTGAAGCTGACCGGTTGGGTACCGCGTGTATCTCATTCACTGTGGTCAGCAGACACGTATTTGACATGGTTTCAAATATTTGAAAAACTTGAGGTGTTCTTGATTTCCTTGTCAGACACAATGTAAGCACTGGAACAGTCTTTTAAATAAAAAATACTTTAAACCATTTCAAATACGTTTTGCTCTGACGGTAAGCTGTGCTTTCATCTGCGTTTGTCCCCTAGATCAAGAAGCTGCAGGTGTTTAAAGGAGACCCCAGTAAACTGACCCTGGTGGACTCTTTCATGTACCTGTTGATCCAGGTGCCACGGTGAGACACACACACACATGCACGTACGCACACTCTCATACATGCACACACGCAAACACACACACACACACACACACACACACACACACACTTTGCACACCTTTAATGATTTAAATACTGTAATCCATTGGTAGCCAGCGCGAGTCCTGAAACCTACAGCCTTGTTTTCTGTCCAGCATTCAAATACACCAACAAGATTTATTATAGTGCTGGGCTGAAACAAGTAGCTCTCCAGGCCCGGAGGAGGCTGGTGGAGGTAGGAATTGGAGGACGGGCTCATTGTGATGCGTGGAATGGAATGAGGAATGATATAATTAAATAATAAATAATACCATTCCTCATTCCGTTCCACGCATCACAATGAGCCCGTCCTCCAATTTCTACCTCCACCAGCCTCCCCTGGTGGCCACAGGGAAGTTGAAATGTGCAATGAGTGCAATGAGAGTCTCTGTAGGCCACTCTGTCCACTAGTGACCCCCCCCCCGCCCCCCCCCCCAGGTTTGAGGTGCGTATCGAGGTCATGGTCCTCAGAGAGGAGTTCTTCCCCTCCTGTGCAGTCATGAGCCGAGAGATCGATGTCATCCGTGTGGCCACTAAAGGTAATGATGACAGACCACACACACACACACACACACACATACACACACACACACACACACTGTCTCTCATACACACACAAACACACACGCTCGCGCACACACACACACACACACACACACACACGCACGCACACACAGACACACACACACAACCTGTTGGCAGGTGACCCAGATATATGAGTGGGTGGCGGTGCAGTCGTGAGGTGTGACAGGACCTGGCCGGTGTCATCTGAGCCGGGGGGACAAAGAGACAGTACCTCGATACTCATGTACATGTAGATGACTGGCTTCAGGATATAAAGAGATGTGGAGGAATGCACAGTATCTCAGTGCTTTACAATAAGAAGAAGAAGAAGAATGATAATAATGCATTTATTTTGTATAGCGCTTTTCTCAGCACTCGAAGACTACATTCCATGGAGAGAACAAGAACAGATGGCTAAATAAAAACACAGTCAATAAAAACAACAATAAAAATAGTTATTGATAAGATTAAGATTAAAAGCAAGTTTAAAAAGATGGGTTTTGACACCTGTGCTAAACGTCTATGGGTACAGAGAGAGAGAGATACCCACTGTGTATACTTAGATAGACGCATGTAGATGTCTGGATTAATGACAGCACATTTGGGTCATCAAATGAAGATATGTTGACAGAGAGAGAATGTGGACTGTAGTCAGTTGCAGTAGTACTGTAGGATGCTGAAGCGTTGACGCAATACGAGGGTAAGAGAACCGTGAATGAGGTCGTAGTTTTTATTCATTTTATGATGATTTATTTCATTTTATGATGAATTACAATCAACAGTGGGGCTCGTATTACCAGTGCTTATAGGCTGAGACACACACACGCTCGTGTACGCACGCACACACACACGCACACACACATACGCACACGCACGCACGCACACACGCACACACACACACACACACACACACACACACACACAGCCTGACATGCATATGCATATGAAATGAGCTGATATGGCCTTATGCAGCAGAAGAGCGGTGTTTTATACAGTCACAGCTCTGGCAGTTGGACCTTCACTATTTGCAGAGAATCTCTGATAAACGGTTAGTAAGCTGAACATGTCTGAGGAACGCAGCATTCTGCTAGGTCTGCTCTTGGAGGTCTTAGCTAGGGGTGACGCATGATTCTGGATGATTCTTAAAACGGCTTAACACACACACACACACACACACACACACACACATACACACACACATCAGTCACATACTCTCTCACACGCACACACACACCAGACACATACTCTCTCACACGCACACACACCGGACACACACTCCTCCCTCAGTGAATTTTGGGGATTTACAAATTGTCCAATAAACATTGGGCCGTATTGGACAGTAGCTCAGAGGTCTAACACTTGTCATTTCAGCTGAGTCACACGTTCTCACCCCTGCTGCTACACTCTATAGGCTTTCTCACACACACACACACACACACACACACACACACACACACACTTGCACACACACACACACACACACACACACACACGTCGAGCCCTCATACAGAAACCCCTCTGGCGTGACCTTTTCACAGCGGAGCAGGAGTGAGACATTAGTCTTACACAGCACTTGGCGAATGGATTCATTACCGTTACCTTTACCATTCACGGTTTTATTACCTCTCACCCTCCAGCTCTCTGTCAGAGGATCTGGCTGTAATAGAGACACTACATTTAAAGGGATGGTTCACCCAAAATACTTATATTCACATAATGATTTTTATGATGAGTATTTCAGAATTTAGATTTAGATTTTAGGCTTGTAATGACATCATCTGTTTGCTGCTGTGTTGTGTCGTGATGTAGTTCCATTGATGATGGCTAAAGGGGGTAGTGACTGGAGTGAATTGGGGAGAGATGGAGGAGGGAGGGAAGGAGGGAGGGAAGGAGGGAGGGACGGACGGACGGAAGGGGGGAGAGAGGGATGGGGGAGGGTGTGTGTGATGGGGATGGACAGTAAAGGTGTGTATCAGGGATCAGCTTTGTGCTCTGATTGTTCTGACTGAGTTTGTATCGACCTCTCTCTCTCTCTATCTCTCCCTCTCTCTCTCTCTCTCTCTCTCTGACCCTCTGTCTCTCCCACCCCCCTCCCCCCCTCTCCAGAGTTGATGACCTGTGAGGAGCTCCATGCTATCCTACACCTGGTCCTGCAGGCTGGCAACATCATGAACGCGGTAAGTCTCTCTCTCTCTCTTTCTTTCTCTCCATCAACCTTGGCAGTTTGTCTCTTTGGGTATCTCTGAATTCTCCCAGCTCTTGAGTGTCTTTTTTGTCTGCCACTCCCTTTTTCATTCCCCCCCTCTCTCCCGCCTTATCTCCCTCCCTCCCTCCCTCCCTGTCTGTCTGTTTTGATGATGGCTGGTGGGATTAATGGCTTTTATGACACTGTTGTGACACCAGTCGTTTATCCTCCGACTCTCCTCTCCTCCTCTCTCCTCTCCTCTCCTCCTCCTCTCCTCCTCTCTCCCCTCTCCACCTGTCTCCCCCTCTCCTCCTCTCCTCTCCTCCTCCAGGGTGGCTATGCAGGCAATGCGGTGGGCTTCAAGCTGTCCTCCCTGCTCTCCCTGGCTGACACCAAGGCCAACAAGCCAGGGATGAACCTGCTACACTTTGTAGCTCTGGTGAGTAATGGAGCCTGCTACACTAGTGTGTGTGTGTGTGTGTGTGTGTGTGTGTGTGTGTGTGTGTGTGTCTGTGTGTGTGTGTGTGTGTGTGTGTGTGTGTGTGTGTCTGTGTGTCTGTGTGTGTGTGTGTGTGTGTGTGTGTGTGTGTGTGTGTGTGTGTGCATTCTCTGTTGTGAGTGATGCAGAGGCCAAGCACGTTAGTGAAGCAGCGAAAGTCAAGACGAAAGCGGCCTTGTAGCATTTTTACACTTCAGTAACGTCAATGAAGCATAAAATCTGAGTTCTGCTTCCTATCATACATTCTGAATGTAGGGTTAGTTTCGCTGCAGCAGAAATATTGGACATATCCTGACTGGAAACTAAATAAAATGTGTTAATGCCATGCTCTGGCAGCACAGAGTGTGTGTGTGTGTGTGTGTGCGCGTGCGCGCGTGTGTGTGTGGCCTGTTGCAGAGACACCAGCTAGCCGAGGGAAGGCCCATTCCAGTTAATGAATATTTAATGCTGCAAAATCCTGCTGTCTCTACATGTGTCCAACATTTAAATACTCTATAATTATCATTTTAAAAGTGTGAATTTCAAATGTGGGTGACTTCTTAGAAGAGACGGATGTCCTTCTCTGCTTCTTCCCTGAGGACGGAACACCGCTCTCACTACTGGGTGACTTCAACATCCAATCAGAGAAGCTTTACTCGTCTGGACTACTTGACCTTCTCTCCTCGTTCGACCTTACCCTGTCCCTCTCTCCTCCTCCCTTCTCCTCAAATCCACCCCCTCCCAGTCAGTCTCTACCCACACTGTATCGTCTCGGCGGAACCTGCGTACTCTCTCCCTCACCGCTTTCTCTTCCTCTGTCTTATCCTCCCTACCATCACTCCACTCTTCCACCTCAGCTGGCCGCCTGGCACCGCCGCCTATATGTGGATGCAGCAGTCGCGCTATATGGTCACAGCTTTTCACTGTCCTGGCGCCCTGCTGGTGGAACGAGCTTCCCACTGCTGTCAGGACTGCAGAGTCACTACCTATCTACCGCCGTAGACTGAAGACTCATCTCTTCAGGCTACATCTTGACTGTCCCTCCTAAAGACCACTTCATCCCCACTACCCCCCTGTACAGTTTTTCTACTGTAAATAAAAATAAATAAATAAATAAAGTAATTCTTCCTTCTTCAGGAATGTGACTGCCAATGGCCCCTGGCCCTAGCATAGATTTGTTTTTCTTATGATGACTGATGTATAGATGATTCACTTACTTAGACAAATGTACTTGTTCATTCATATCTGATGGGCAGGATGGTGGAGTAAACAGTGTCCAAATGCTAGACGTGTTGAATATTGCAGGAAGTATAGCCGATGGCAGATGTTAAAATCTGAAAAGAAAACAAAGAAAAAAAAATTGATGCTGGCCAAGCGTGTTTCATAAGAGGACAGGGTGGCCTCACACTCACATAGACAATAGTGTGTCCTCTACACGACCGGGGAGGCTTGTGGAGGTAGAAATCGGAGGCCGGTCACACTTGTTTGATACTGATGAATGTGACCGTCTCATCGTCTGCTAACTCTCTACTCAGGAGGCACAGAAGAAGGATGAAACCCTGCTGAAATTCCCGGAGAAACTTCAAGACGTTCAGAGTGCTGCCAGGTAAAAGCTCCATCCACACACGCACGCACACACTCGCACACACACAGACCCACACACACTCACACACACACACAAACATATACACACACACACACACACACACACACATGCACGTGCACCAGAGGCTTACGAGGAGTTCACTCCAGCCAAATGTATACCTGCTACTTATGGGTGCCCTACAGGGCTTATTTTATTACCCAGATAACCCATTTTACAACCAACTCCATTCCTAGATTGCTGTGCGGTCAGATAGTGCTACTACTCTCTTAAGAGCAAAAACAAAGCCTAGCAAAGTCCTCAGTTAGCCGGTGTTGGATCTGTAAGTCCTGCTGGGTTTGGGTTAGGGTTAGCGCTAGTGCTAGGGTTAGGGCTAGGATTAGGGCTAGGGTTAGGGCTAGGGTTACGGTTAGGGTTAGGGTTAGGGTTCCGTTGTGGAAATGACAGGAGGAAATAGATGGAGTGTATCTTATCTAGTCAATTACATTGAGTGTCAATTGGCTGGAACATTTTGGCTGGAATGACTATTGGCTAGAATGACTATTGGCTAGGGTGACTATTGGCTAGAATGACTATTGGCTAGAATGACTATTGGCTAGGGTGACTATTGGCTAGAATGGCTATTGGCTAGAATGGCTATTGGCTGAAACAGGCTCCTGCTTTCAGTTGGATGACAGATCTGTACTCTGACTCCTCACTTGAAAACACATTTTAATTGAATGTAAAACAACAAAAGCTCAGGGCAGGCTGTGACAGTCTGAGCCTGTCCTCCGATTTATACCTCCACCACCCTCTCCTTGTTCTGTACTGCCAGTGTTTAGACTGCAGCCTCTTCCCTGTGGCTGATTAGCTCTCACTTCCACAAGGTCATCTCTGCAAATTCCTCTCTCACACTGTGCCAAAGCATTACTCTCTCCCTGGATGGACTTGTTATCTGTCCCTCCTGCTCCTTGTTTGTCCTTCTCTCCTCCTCCTCTTCCCTCCTCTCCTATCCCCTCCTCCTCCCCTCTCCCCCTCTCATCCTCCTGTCTTCACTCCAATGCTACTGAATGTGCAGTATGAAGGAGGGATTTTCCCAGATTCATTATTCGTTTTTACCTGAAAATCAGGGACATTTTTTGTGTCTGAATTTTAGCATTGAAATTTACTGTTGTGCCTATAACATACCTGAGTATTCATGTTCATCTCTCTTTCTCTCTCCCTCTCTCTCTCTCTCTCCCCCATCTCCCTCCCACTCTCCCTCTCCCCCTCCTCTCTCTCTCTCATTCTCTCCCTCTCCCTCTCCCCCTCCCCTCTCTCTCTCTCTCTCTCTCCCCCCCCTGCAGGATATCAGTGGAGAACATTGAGACAGAGTTTTCATCTCTCTACGTCAGGACCAGGTCCATGGAGGAGAAGGTTCAGAATGACCCTGAACTCCTTCAGGAGCTGGACCCATTCCTTCAGGTGGGACCACATTCCATCTGGGAATACTGTCTTGGAATACCATTTGGGAATACTGCTCTGGGAAGAGGCTGGGAATAGGCTGGGAATAATAATAGCAATGATATACTATACCAAAAATGTCACCAAAACCATTCTGTTTGTAAAAAGTATTTTTTATTTTACGGAATGCTCTATTACCAGTATATCCCACAAAAGGCCAGCCAGCCTGCCTTTTGTTTAGTTTTTGTTGCAACCAAAACGGTGCTTTTTCTTTCATGGGGCAATCTGTTAAACACCATAGAAATAGAATGAATAGAACAGACTTGCCCATTCAAATCATTATTTTATGGTGGATGTACCTGCGGTCATCATTTGGAAGTTTTAGCTTACAGCTTTAATAACAACCAACTCAACTCAACTGACATTGGAATGTTCAGTCAAATGATGCTTCCAGTAGTTGCAATGGTGCGAGGGACTCATTCTATATCGATGTTTAACTCACTAACTGCCAAAGAATTCCGGAACCTAGCGTGCCAATTGTTATGTCTTTTTTACCTAGCAACAATACTTTTATTTGATACAAAATGAAGCATCATAATTGATGCATTTTTAGTGAATAAAGTCACCCTTGGCACTCTTGAATGTTAACAATTTCGGTGACTTTATTCACTCTTGGCACTGTTCCCTCCAGAGTTGTACACGGACGCTGCAGGACCTGAAGAGGCGGAGGCTGGACCTGAGGAAGGAGGGCAACGCCCTGATAGACTTCTTCTGTGAAGACAAGGACTCCTTCAAGCTGGATGAATGCTTCAGGATCTTCCAGGACTTCTGCCTCAAGTTCAAGAAGGCCGTTAAGGTGAGGTCCTCACGTGAATTTGACGTTATACGTTTTAAAGTGTCCCTGAGTCATTGAGTTGAATGTGTTTTATTTGTGTAACATCGCATGCGTGGATTTACTCTTATGAAATACTTATTGTTGTGGTACACTGTTTTGTGACCCTCCCCCTCTCTCTCTCCCTCCCCCTCCTCTCTCCCAGGACAACCAGGAGAGGGAGGTGAAGGAGGCGGCCAGACAGCGTCGTCTCAGAGAGCTGGAAGAGAGGCGCCTGGCGTGGTCCAGCGCCGCCGACCACAGTGGTGCCACCAGCGGAGGAGGAGGAGGGGGGTTCGGCCGGAGCAGCAGTGAGAATGACGTGGACATGCTCACTAAAGAGGGCCTGTTAGACTTCCTCCAGCAGCGGCCCCACAGCCCCCACAGCCCTCTGGGGCGCTCCGCCAGCGCCCGCCGCCACCGTCACAACATGGCCACCCTGGCCGACCGCCAGCTGCACGGCTACCTTGAGCTCTTCGGCGGCAGCGGTACCGGTACCGGCGGCGTTTCCATCGTGGACCAGGCCAAGTTCAACAGTCTCCCCCGGTCTAGCCGGACCCACCAGAGGAGGACTGCGGCCTGGCTTCTGTCCCAGGACGACAACCGTGAGCTGGGGCTTCACGCCAGGCAGGTGGCCCCGGTCACCTCCCCCCGGGCAGACACGGAGCCCATCAGCCCCCTGGCCCGCTTCTCCTCTGCGGGCTTCACTAGTGCATATGAAGACCCCTTTAACAACAACAACAACAACAATGACACGATGCAACCCTACACCAGTGTGTCGGAGGGGAGCTTCCTGCCCCGCCCATGTCACAACCGGAACTTGTTTCAGCGGACGCCGGTGGGCGAGGGCGGGGGGGCTGTGGTCGGGGGTGTGGTCAGCAGGCGAGGGAGCACCACAGGCCAGATGAACGTGAGCTTGGAGAGACACACGCTTGTCCCAGGCCTGCAGCCGTTCTTCCCCAGCCCCAACATCAACAACAACAACACCAATCCCCCCCCTCCCTATGACCACCAGGGGGCAGTGGTGGTCACTGATCTGGAGAGGCCGGAAGGAGAGAGGGAGCCTCCTAAGACTCTGGTGTTGGATGCTCCTCCTCCTCCTTCTAGTAAGACTGTCGAGAGAGGGCCGGAGCCCAAGGCAGACTGGGAAGGTAAAATGGTCGCTGCTCAGTTTGTTACTTCCCCTCTCCAGAAAGAGGAGGAGGAGGACAGTAGTACCATCTCCTCGACGACCTGCGACACGCCCCTACCCCTAGACCCCTCAGTGGCCAATAAGAAGCCTTTGTTTTACATCCTGGACTGCACTGAGACAGACTGCTCTGTGGCGTTGGACTACTCTGAGATAGAGAGCTCTTCTATAGTGAAGGAGGGGCTAGTGCCCGACATAAAGCCTCCTGAGTGCAACACTGACCAGGGGAACCTTCGAGACCCCGGCTCCCTCTCCTCCTCCAACTTGGAGTCCGCCTCCACCAACGATCAGTCCATCTCCGCCCCAAACAATGAGCTCTCAGCATCGCAGCCCAATTTAGTGGACGACTGTGCCGCGTCGGTCACTCCCTCCGTCACCACCGAGGAGGGGGACACAGATAGCTGGGACACGGCCGAGGGGAGACAGTCAGTAGAGGGGGACAACTCCAAGGGCGTACAGACCTGCAGCCCTAAGGCATCACACACCAAGAGCAGAGGAGCCTCTAAATCCTCTAGAGCCGGCAGCACAGCAGGGGGTCGCGTTGGTGTTAGTGGTGGCATCCGGACCCTGACTCCCACAGAGACCCAGGGCATGCGGAAGGTGGTGCCCATCACCAAGCTCACGCGGACGGGCAGCAATGCCAGGCGGATGGAGAGACCTCCGGGCCACGAGAGCACCGAACCCCCGCCACGCCGGGCTCTCCGCGACCAGAGCACCCCGGCCAGAGGGAGGGGAGAGAGAACCACCAGGCCCCCCCGCCACTCCAGCCTGCCCCCCCCAGAGGAGTCCAAAGCGCAGAGGGGGGGCAGTGGTCTCTCCAGGTGGGTGCGGGACCCCACCCAGAAGAAACTCACCTTCAGGAAACCGGGCGCCAAGCCAGTGAGGAACATCCCCAAGCCGGCCCCGGAGGAGAAGATGTGCCGGTCCACCATGAGGGCCCTGGCCCAGGCCCAAGCTTTGGCCCAAGCCCAGGGAGGGGCTGGGTTAGTGGCAGCCTCAGAGGTCAGTGCCCCTGGGACCCCCACACACGGCCCCCCCAAGACCCCCTCCTCCACCCTCCCCAGCTTCGCCCGCAACACGGTAGCCTCCTGCTCCAGGAACAAGACTGAGCTGGCCCCCACTATCTCCAACCCCCCCACCCCCTCCCGGAGCCCCTCTCTCCTGGGCCGGACTGCCTCCCAGAAACAGGCAGACAGATCCACCCTGAAGGTTCCACAACCACAACCTGCAGTTCCCCCTCCGGCCGCAGAGGGGCAGCACTCACACTCTCAGGGGGACGAGGAGAGGGAGAGAGAGCGGGAGAAGGACAGGCTTCAGGGGGCTGGAGTGGGGGGGAGGAGGAGGGTGCAGAGTGTCAGGGCGTCTAGTCGGAGCGGCCAGCGCAGTGATACTCCCCCACCACTGCCCGGCCACCAACGCTCTCGCAAGACCAGCAGCAGCTTCTCTGAGAAGTCCATCCACTCACGAGACTCGACTACTTCCTCCTGCAGGACGCCCCTCAAACCGACCTGGAAGTAGAACTCAACGCCTCACTTGACATTATGCTGCCCCCTATAGGCTAACTGTAAACTGTAATAGCTCTGTAATTACTGTAGTTACAACATTGCATCAACATTCTGTTACATACTGTTGCACAGTAGTGTGTTATTACATAGTAATAGAGTCTAGCGGTTTATATTATTTCACAAGTGGAATAAGGACTGTTTGGTATTGCTCTTTGTTATTCCACTTGTGTAATAACACAAACAGCTCAACTCCATGTACTACGCAACGACCTAATGATTATGTAGAACAACATTAATACAACATTGCTGCTAGAGTCATGACAGAGTTGCTACACAGGGAGAAGGACACAGTTCCCGGACGTGAGAAGGACACAGTGGTTAAACGTAAACTAATCAGCAAGACATTTGATTTCCTTTGTGATTGACAGGTCCAGGCTCTGGCCGTATTGTATAGCTATAGTGCATTAAGAGCTGTTCTGTACCTCTATTGGTTTAAAGAAGCAACCGACCAATCCATCCCTGCTCATCTGCACCAAGGCCTCCCTCAACCTCCACCTTGATTTAATGAACTGCAAATAAATGCTGTCCTCTGTTCTGTAGTCCAGGGGAGGCTGGTGGAGGTAGGAATCGGAGGACGGTGCATTACAATGAGCCCATCCTCCACATTGATTTAATGAACTGCAAAGACAAGCTGTCCAGTGGTCTGTAGCCTACCATGTGTCACCGCTGTGTAGATAGAAAATTAATAGATTATTTTTTCATGATGAGTCCCTGTTTGTTTTCAAAAGCATATTTCACAGGGAGAGAAAAAAAAATGAAACTGACAAATGGCAAAAATCCCCCTTTTTGTTTTTCAAGGAGCCTCTTTTGCCTGCTTCCGTGGTCTTATATCAGGGGAGGCTGGTGGAGTCGTAAATTGGAGGATGGGCTCATTGTAATGCATGGAACGGAATAAGGAATGGTATCAAACACACCATTCCTCAATCCATTCCTTGCATTCCATTGAGCCCGTCCTCTGATTTCTACCTCCACCAGCCTCAACTGTCTTATATGTAATAATGTAATTCTGTATGCGATGATGCTGTATGTATAACTAGAAGATAGAATCGCTACTGAACATCTTTGAATGCTGCTAATTAGCTTTTGACAATTTTTGGGGACTGAGTTGTGTGTCCTTCATTCAGGGTACTTTGAGCTGTTGTTTGATCCGTTTGCCTTGCAGCTGTTTAGTGTCTGTGGTTTGGTTCTATTACTGCGTACCATTTCTCTAACCTTCCTCTGAAGTATGCACTTATGTGAAGTATACTAAGGCAGTATGCACTTGTGTGAAGTATACTAAGGAAGTATGCACTTGTGTGAAGTGAGAAGTATACTTCCCCTACATGGATATACACTAAGGGCTGGTTTCCCGGACCTAGATTAAGCCTAATTTCAGGTCAGAATCTCCATTGAAAGTGTGATGTAGTCCAAGACTAGGCTTAATCTGTGTCTGGGAAACCGCCCCTAAAAGCGTGGGATTAGTCAAAGCGTAGGCTGTTACACCAATCCCATTTCCATCTACAACCACCAGAGGGGGGTGCACAGCACAGGTGCACATTTCAGGAGAAGGGTGGAGAGGAAGTGCACACTTCAGGAGAAGGGTGGAGAGGAAGTGCGCACTTCAGGAGAAGGGTGGGGAAATGGGACGTAGCATGTAATGCGTCCTCCCTCCCCCTCCAGCCTCCTTTCTTTGCACAGCCATATTGTAAACTGACCGGAAAGCGGTTTTGATTGAATATGGCAGTGCAGTAGGCCTACTGTATTCACACCGGCTTGTCTGTTGGTATGTTACCTCTAATACAGTGCAGGATGTCCTTCGTCATGTCCCATGTCTTTACACCTGCTTGTGGTCATGTTACATACATGTATGTATTTGTGTATCAATAATACGTCTGTGTTTCTAAATGCTTTAGAACGCCTCCATCCTAGCATGGGGTAGGAGTCCACACACAAAGGAAAGGTTTTTTTCCTGCTTATTATGCTGTAGGCTAGCTAACTCAGCGCTAACACTGTCGGCTAGCTAGCTCAGCACTAATGTTATAGACTAACTAGCTCAAGGCTAATGCTATGACATGAACGGCATTGAACGAACGTGTAGCGCTGTGGATTGAAGTACTTATTATGGTGTTATCGGTCTTCTCAATGTATTGTCACTGTCTCCTTTGTCGCACTTGACTTTTCTACCGTGAGTGTCGGACATCTTGTGTTTGTCAGAATCATTGACGCTGGAACACCCATTGGCTCTCCTGGACCAATAGTTGAGAACCCGCTTCTGTCACCTGTTATTCAGCCCTGCTGTGACTGCTCTTCACACCACTTGCCTTTCAATCAGCATTGTGCCATTGACTTGATTAACAAGAACAACCACAATAACAGCAACAACAACAACAACAACAACAACAACAAGTGCTTTAACTTGAAGCTTGATGTAGCTGTTCCATCACCAGTAGAATCTCCTCAGTTGTAAATAAGAGATGAGTAGAATCTTCCCTGACATTCCATATTCCATAGCCCCAATATAAAATAAATAGTTACCTATAGACTGGATGTTAAAGATCACACCGGATGTCAGTGTGTGTGTGTGTGTGTGTGTGTGTGTGTGTGTGTGTCCATGTTGTTGTAAATAATGTAAAGACATACTATTTTTGATTATAACTGGATGTAGTTCTCAATATGTTTCCATGGTATATACAGTACATGGGGGCATGGTGTTACCGAATGTTAAGGAATTCTGTTGACGGGAGAAAGTTGTGAGATTGCTTTATGTTCCTTTCTTCAATTCAGATCATACAAAACCACTGATTGTCCGTATGAGCTAAAATCTTTAATCACAAGATCACATTATCGTTTTGTCCTTTCGTTTTCGGTGCATATTTAGACCCTTGAACCATCTCAGCTCAATCTACTGTAGTCTGAAGAGATCTCATGAGATCTTACCAGTAGCTCTGACGTGGCTGCACCATTGTTACATGGTTGAAACCATGGGAGGCTGGTGGAGGTAGAAATCGGAAAACGGGCTCATTGTAATGCATGTAATGGAATGAGGAGTGGTATCGAGCATTACAATGAGCCCTTCCTCCGATTTCCACCTCCACAAGCCTCCCCTGGTTGAAGCTCCCAGAGCCTTCGAGCCTGCATCAGCCAGGCCACAGACTCTTCCTGCTCCAGTCTGCCATGCAAATGAAGTGAGGGGCTGAGAGGGCCAGGAGACACCAGGCTGTATGTCACTGGTAGACAGACAGACAAGTCACAGCTCATGATTAAAGAGGAGAGACAATACTCTCTCTCTCTCTCTCTCACACATACTTTCTCTCACTCACTCTCTCTCTGTCTTCCCCCCCATCCCAGATTGATGGCCTCTGCAGGGACACAGAGAGTCTGTCAGATGAACAGACCCCAGATCAGGTCCTCAGCATTCTCTTCATGGGTCCGTCCTGTTGAAGAGAGACCCCCCCACCCCTATCCCACAATGCCTCCTGCTGTCTGCTGGTTTTAGGAGATTGGAGAAGAAACAATGGGTGGCCTTTACATTAGACTCACTAACGACACACTGGGACCTATGTGGAATTTGAATAACACACACACACACACACACACACACACGCACGTATAGACACTCACACACACACACACACTCACTCTCACGTACGCACACACACACAGATACATGCACGGTGTCACACACACACACACACACGTACGCACGGACAGTTACACACTCACACACACACACACACACACACACACACACACACACACACAGCCCTCACCGACCTCCCTCCTTCCACCACTTCACTCCCTTGTTATGGGTAGGTCACCATGGTGACCTGCCCAGCCCTGCCATGTAGCTAGCTATGGGAGTGAAACACTGAAGCAGCGGTCTGGCTGACTTATTTCCTTCTAAACTTAGACAGCAAATAGAACACAGCACTCCTCTAAATCACAGCAGAGGAGAAGTTACAGACCCCTAGACAACCCCACACTGGTGCAGAGGTATTTAGTTCATGTTTTAAAGGGGTAGTTCACTTTTTTACACCTTGGAGTTGTTTAAATGGCCACTGCTAACTTTATCCACGACTAACAAAAACAACAATGGAAGTGATGGGGCCAAGTAGACTAAGTTCAAATTTGCATGGCCAAATCAACTCAAATAAACATTCTGTCTTGGTTGGTAGTTACTTTGAGGTGATTTGGCTACAAATATTGAACATACGGTGGGTTTGGGTGAGTGGGTAGATGGATGGATGGATGGATGGATGGATGGATGGATGGATGGATGGATGGATGGATGGATGGATGGATGGATGGATGGATGGATGGATGGATGCTTTGGCCAGGGGCATGGATAGGTGTGGTGTGGTGTGTTGAAACCAGGAGTGAGCTGGAGGATGGAGTTTCTCCACTGTTGTAAAGAGATTCTTCATTAAAGAGCATCTGACTACACATGTCACAACTGTACTGTAGGACCCACAGTTGTGTGTGTGCGTGTATGTATGTGCGTGCGTGTGTGGGTCGTAGCTGCTCTATACTCAACAGAACCTGGGTCCAAAACACACCTGCGCCAAGCTAGCTAAATCGTAAAACTTTTTTCGTTTTCTAAAATACTTCAGAGGTGCGATTGATTTAGCTAGCTTGGCGCATCAGGGTGGCGAGGGTGGCACTTCAGGAGATGATTCCATTGTTTCCATTGCGCCAGGAACAGCTAAATCAAACGCACCTCGACCCAGGTCTGCTACTGGACCTGCCTGGGTTCTGCTTGGCCTTCTTATCCACAAGAAAAAACATGTTGTAGTTAGTAACCAAAAATGGCTTTCCATAGACGGTTCTACATGGAACTCAAAAGAGTTCTACATAGAGCCCAAAAGAGTTCTACATGGAACTCAAAAGAGTTCTTCAAAGGGTGTCCCTGCACGGGCCAAATGAAGAACCCTTTTTGGGACCCTTTTTTGAAGAGTGCATGTCACTGTTGCCTGGATCTAAAAACGTGTCTCCTATACTGCAACACAGAAAAAACTTACTGTCTGTAATCACTCAAAAACACAGGGCTGGATATGAAACATGATTATTATACAACACTGGGTTTATTTTCTCAATGATGATATTTTGAAAGAAATCAATAAAATATCACACAATGCTCCGTCACTGGATGACTGGATGACTTATTTCTCTCGCTCTCTTTTTATTCCTTTGCTGTCTTTTCCGTGGGGGGGGGGTCTATACAAATGACCTACGACCTATCTGTGTGACACTCACCATTTGCACGCAGCAGAATTGTTTGTGCCGTGTGGAGAAATATAAAGATATAACTGAAACATCACCTCCTTGTTTGTTGATTTGTCTGTTTTCTGTGTGTGTGTGTGTGTGTGTGTGTGTGTGTGCGCGTGCGATCAGACAGTGTCGACTACAAACTACCCCCCAGGCCTCTTAATCTTCTCCTGTCACTGAAAGCTGTCTGTCTGTGTTTTAATCAATGGAGGAAGAGTTAGGGCCGTCACACGCACATAGGCGCACACACACATGGCCATGCGCGCGCGCGTGCACACACACACACACACACACACACACACACACACACACACTACACATCAGTGATACAGGAAATGATTAAAAGAGGCCAGTAGGATCTCTGTCCTCACGAGCAGAATGTTGAGTTTGGGGAATAACCACTAGAGGGCAGCAGAGCACCATTTATATTCCCACTCCCTATCCCACCTCTATCAACACTTCTATGCTCCTGTGCAATAGGATTTCAGGCGTTTGATCACTCACTCTTTCTCTCTCTTCCTTACCTTCCCTCTCTTTCTGTCTCTCTCTCTCCCTCCTACCTCCCCCCTCCCTCTCTCTCTCTCTCTCTCTCTCTCCTCTCTTCTCCCCCCTCTCCCTCTCTTATCCTGCTGTGAAGTGAGTCATTGAGTTTCAAATGCTGACTGTCTGAGTCTGTCTAAGTCTGTCTGAAATGCTGACTGACTGAGTTTCACCGACTTGTTACTTGTATTGACTTCCTTTATCTTATAAATCTATATAATTTGGAGATATCACTCATATGCAGAGTAAAACTAATCTGTAAATCATTTCCCAGTTTCGACCTACGTGATATAATAAACCTACTGTACTTGCACACCTGTCTTGAATGAAAAAAAATATTAAACAATGAGGCCAACTCAGATTGTCAATCATGATAAATGCCTACACCTGGGAAGGTTGAATGGCGGGACGCAGGAGACGCTTGGTTGAGAAAGGGGCTCCCGGTAAACGGTATGACAGTTCAGTTGGCTTGGCACGTTTATCAACGTTTCTCTGCCCGTGTGCACCGTGGGATTACCGTTATTCTCTCAATCCCTGCTTTATCCCCCGGCTCAGACAGACACCTGCGGAGCGCGCGTCAAAGAGCCGGCGGTTGACTCACTTTCACTCTGCCGCCGTTATCACTGGAGTTTCTTCTCACGGAGTACTGAGTGGGACTTACTTCATAAAAACAAGACGACAGAGTTTGTTAACTGAATTATGACATTTCCATCTGACGGTTCTCGCATCCTGGGGAGCCGCTGAAGCCAACTGCTGCGCAACGGTCGAGGAGGAGGAGGAGGTGGGCTGCTTTAACCGCAGGCTCTTCAGAAATAGGCCATGTGTCTGCTAGCAGAGCTGGGAAGAAAACAGTCGCGGCGGGGCGCCGCGTATAGCGGGAGGTCTAAGCTACAGACAGGGCACTTTACCCGACACTAACGGCAAACTGTGGGTGAGTGCCACTGGGTATCAAGCCCCCGTTTCCGTTGGTCCTGTGGTGCGTTCCAAAGAGCAGTGTTTCAAAGAGACGGCCACCGTACCTAACCGTGCTCTAGCCGGGTTAGATCAGGTTCACGTCATTGTTAAAAGGTTTCCTTGTTACTATAAAGTTAAGCTACTGTATGAACCGTGGTGCGTGTTGAATTAGTCATTACATGGTAAGAGATCCTGTTGGCAGAGAGGCCAGAGGTATTGCCTGTATCATTGAGCATAGTGACAGTCATGGGCCAACAGGTAGCCTGGAGGGGGAGGCAGGTAGCCTGGAGGTTAAAGAGGCCGGCCAGCAATCGCTCCAGGAGGGATCTGGATGTGAGGTGGTGACTGGAGGGTTGCTGGCATCATATCCAGGTCCCTTGAGCAAGGCACTTAACCCCGAATTGCTCCAGGGGCGCTGACTTGGCGTGCCCAGAGCCCAGAGCCCAGCGCTCTGCTCGTGTGCACGTGTGTTGTCTCGGAGGGGGGGCGTGCAGTGCGTGTTGTCTCATTCCAACAATTGATGTGAATTGATTGCATGGCAAACAAACATAGGCATGAATAGACAGACATCACTCTGGAGGAGGCTCATTATAATGAATGGAATAAGGAATTTTTCATTCCGTTCCATACCATTCCATGCATTATAATGCATTACAATGAGCCGGTCCTCCGATTTCTACCTTCACCAGCCTCCACTGGTCAAACTGTGACAACGTGTCGGCCTATTTGGGGTGAGATAATTAAAGGTGTCTCTGGTAATCAGAGCCAAACTCATTCTTTAAAAACATGAATGAACATAACTAGGCTTTAACATGTTGGCATAACAAAAACCATCCTGGTCTTTTCCAGGTTTTGTATCCGAAAATGATACTGCCTCCAAAGTAACCTAACTTCCATTCATTGCCAAATGTTTATCCTCCTCTCCCCCACACACCAAGCCAGGCCTACCACAACAGGGAAGGCTGGTGGAGGTAGAAATCGGAGGATGGGCTCATTGTAATGCATGGAACGGAATGAGGACTGGTATCATACATGCGTTCCTCACTCCGCTCCATGTATTACAATGAGCCCGTCCTCCGATTTCTACCTCCACCAGCCTCGCCTGTCCTACAATGACAGGTGACCTTCCTGCCTGTCCTTTAAAAGGCCAGCACTGTCACAGCAGAGTCCCCCTGTGGACATCAAAGCCACAGTGACCTCTGTGTGTGTGACCTGCTATGAAGCACGCACACCGGGGCCCAATCTCAAACCTTTCCCCTGCGTTCCTCACAACCTCTCTGTTAGCATCCTCAGAGATTAGCTGCTAAGAGGCTAACGCAACAAGAGAGAGTTAATCTCAGGTATCTGCTGTGTCAGAGGGGATTAGACTACTCCAATGTAAACACACAACGCTGACACACACACACACACACACACACACACACACACACACACACACACACACACACACACACACACACACACACCACGAGGAAGAAAGTTGTAAACACATACTGACACACATGGACCTGTCACACACACTTTGGTAAAGCGTGTGTGTCAGATTTGTGTGTGTGTGTGTGTGTGTGTGTGTGTGTGTGTGTGTGTGTGTGTGTGTGTGTGTGTGTGCACGCGTGTGTGTGTGTGTGTGTGTGCGCACGCGTGTGTGTACAAAGTCGTGCCATCTCTGCTCCTGTGTGACATGCTTAGCGATCAGCTGAGGTCAGCGTATAATGAGGCTAAACAGTAATGGCACTGTACTCCCTGCTGTGTGTGTGCGTGCGTGTGTGTGTGTGTGTGTGTGTGTGTGTGTGTGTGTGTGTGTGTGTGTGTGTGTGTGTGTAACAATGAGATATTGTTCTAGACTGTCTACAAGCACTTATCATAGATGAATGCCCCCAATGGCTTCAACACAACACAGAGGGCTCGCATGGATGGACAATAGACCTATTATTGTTGACATACAGGCCAGGACAACAGCTACTGTTGCACTTTGTGTGAGTCGACAACAGACTTAGGAGTATGATAATAGTAATAACAATAATACATTTTATATTAATGAGCCCCTTTCTAAACACACTGTACAGACCAGGGTGGTATGTTGAGAGAGGTGGGATGGGCTGAGAGCAGCTGAGGGGTGGAATTAAATAAAAATCTCAAGAACTACAACAGTTAAAATTAAAAATATCTTAGCATGTACACCTTAAATAATGCCAAAAATACCATAAAGGACTGAAATTACCATGTGATCTATTTTTTTTAATTGTGACAAAAAACGATTAAATATTAATATTTTTAAAATATATATATATATATATAACTAATAATAATAAAAGTACCTTGTAGATAAAATGTAAAAACTCTAAAAACAAATACAACAAACAAAGTACTTCGATGAGGTACGAAGTGACTGGGTTAATAAATAAGAGTCTGGGTTAATAAATAAGAGTCTGGGTTAATAAATAAGAGTCTGGGTTAATAAAAAAATAAAAACATACGGTTCAGACGGTAGTTAGGGGGAGGGATATGGTAATATGCACAGCAACAACAAAGAGAAGCAGAATACCCCCCCCCCCAGTACCCTCTGCATTAGAATAAACAGCAAGCTGTCACCCTGCCACAGAGATTACACCTCTAATACCATAACCCTATTAGGCCAATGACAGGTTCCAGGTGTTGTGACAGTATCGGTGTTTGACACTAATGGTGTCTCCTTCCTGTGTCTGCAGGTCCTTTTATGATATGATCAGAGGGCAACCTGTCATCACCCTGCCAACTCTGCCCCAGAGAGAGAGAGAGAGAGAGAGAGAGAGAGAGAGAGAGAGAGAGAGAGAGAGAGAGAGAGAGAGAGAGAGAGAGAGAGAGAGAGAGAGAGAGAGAGAGAGAGAGAGAGGTGCTTCAAAGAGAATGGAAGAAGAGCCATGGGGTAAGGAACCACACCACAACACACACACACACACACACACACACACTCACACACACACACACTCACACTTCAACCGTGACATGCTGTGTCTAGTTTCTTCCCTCCAATCACTTAGCTGATATGTAAATGTTGAGTGAATGTGGGTCTTCTTTGATCTGCTCAGAGGCAGTACTATCACACACACACACACACACACACACACATCAACACTATCTACCATCGTTCCTGATTCCTCCCCTTCTGAGACACAGTAAGCGCTGGACATCTTGCACTATTGCAGTGTTTCATCTGTCTTCCTGCTCTGCACCAGAGTGCTCCACTGCATACTTATTCCTGGGCCATTCTCCCTGTTAAGCAATACACAATGCATCTGTAAAGTTATAATCAGCTCAACGCACGCACGCACGCACACACACACACACACACACACATTCAGACAGCCCTGCTTCTTCTCTTTCTGTCAGTATCAAAGAATTCTGTAATCAAAAAGGAATGCAAATA
>NC_139675.1:7233156-7238156 GCF_951799395.1 Argentina silus
CACACACACACACACACACAGTATAGTTCATACTCCTACCAGCAGGGGATGTTAGTGGCTTACAAAACAAACAGGAGCCCCAGTGGATCAATACTATGGACTGTACTCTCACACACTGCCTACTTCTACATACCCAAGCATCCAGGGGACTCCAGGGGAGTCTGGTGGAGGTAGAAATCGGAGGACGGGCTCATTGTAAACACAACGTGTTTGATACCATTACTCATTCCGTTCCATGCATTATAATGAGCCCGTCCTCCGATTTCTACCTCCACCAGCCTCCCCTGGTAGACACTTAAGCCTAATCTAATGACATTAACGGAATAGGAGGGTGTTCCATGTTGATGTTGGATCAGGGGAGTCACCCCCATACAAGGTAAAGCACATTGAGTGTGGGTCAGCGCTGTAGGCCTATACACCATAATAGCATTCTTTTATTATTGTTGTCTTGTATTGTGTTCCCTCTCAGTAAAGGGGTCAAAGGTCAGTCCAATAGGGAGGCAGTATGGAAGCATGCTAGCATATAATTCACGCCTGGCCTGCTAACCTCTGTCTACACACATGCACACACGCACACACACACACACACACAGCAGAATGGCCTGTTTCCATGGCACCCGTAAACCAGTATGTTGTGGTGTTGCAGGAAGCTGGTTTAATGGCTGCTACTTTATTCAGAGATGGAATATTCAGGAACAGTCAATTGGCTGATACTAAGCATACTGTGTGTGTGTGTGTGTGTGTGTGTGTGTGTGTGTGTGTGTGTGTGTGGAGAAGTTATTGTGCATATAAAAGTTCTCCCACTGCCAAACCAAGCATGAAATTGAGACTAAGCTCTCTGTCCCCTCTCCGGCCTGATACTGTGTGTGTGTGTGTGTGTGTGTGTGTGTGTGTGTGTGTGTGTGTGTGTGTGTGTGTGTGTGTGTGTGTGTGTGTGTGTGTCTCTCTGCAGATCTACAGTAGCTGTCCTCTCTCATCTCGTCTTCCTGTGAGGCCAACATGGCCTGCTGGGACCATATATGCTGAAAAATGTATGCACTCACTACAATGTATGTCGCTTTGGATAAAAGCGTCAGCTAAATGGCATATATTATATTATTATTATTAGTAGTAGTAGTATTATTATTATTATTATGAGCTCTGTATGGTACTCATCCTCTAAGCTGGCCTGGTTATGTATTAACAAGATACTACAATTTTCATTTTCTTAATAATAATAATAATAATAATAATAGTAATTTCTAAAATTATTGCTTCAAAGAACAGGTCCCTGTTTTAACTGATTGGACAGAGAGGGGCACAACTCCCCACTCCCAAAAGTTTATTTGCCTTAAAGTGAGGACTGTTTGGTCTAAGGAGATAATAAATCGATGAACATTATGTCATGAACCATACAGTCAACACTTAAGCCATTGTTTGATGAAAGGAAGAAATGGATGGATATAAGCCAGTGAAGGCTGGTGGAGGTAGAAATTAGAGGACAGGCTCATTGTTAATTATTTTATTTCATATCCATTCCATGCCTTACAATGAGCCCGTCTTCCGATTTCTACCTCCACCAGCCTCCCCTGGTATAAGTGAATATATGTGGAGCTTCTGGCATGTTTCCACCTCTCCAGTCCATTAAAATCCTTTCTATCAGTTGGTGACAGGAGAAGCTGGAGGCTGGAGTAGTTCACTTTTTCCACATTTTGTTATGTTACAGCCTTATTCTAAAATGGATTAAATTAATTTTTGTTCCCTCATCAATCTACACACAATATCCCGTTATGACAAAGCCAAAACAGGTTTTTAGAAATGTTTGATAATTTATTAAAAATAAAAAACTGAAATATCACATTTACATAAGTATTCAGACCCTTTACTCAGTACTTTGTTGAAGCACCTTTGGCAGCGATTACAGCCTCACGTCTTCTTGGGTATGACGCTACAAGCTTGGCACACCTGTATTTGGGGAGTTTCTCCCATTCTTCTCTGCAGATCCTCTCAAGCTCTATCAGGTTGGATGGGGAGCATTGGTGCACTCCAGAGATGTTCGATCGGGTTCAAGTCCGGGCTCTGGCTGGGCCACTCAAGGACATTCAGGGACTTGTCCGAAGCCACTCCTGCGTTGTCTTGGCTGTGTACTTAGGGTCGTTGTCCTGTTGGAAGGTGAACCTTTACCCCAGTCTGAGGTCCTGAGCGCTCTGGAGCAGGTTTTCATCAAAGATCTCTCTGTACTTTGTTCCGTTCATCTTTCCCTCGATCCTGACTAGTCTCCAAAACATCCCCACAGCATGATGCTGCCACCACCATGCTTCACCGTAGGGATGGTATTGGCCAGGTGATGAGCGGTACCTGATTTCCTCCAGACGTGACGCTTGGCATTCAGGCCAAAGAGTTCAATCTTGGTTTCATAAGACTAGTGAATCTTGTTTTTCATGGTCTGAGAGTCCTTTAACTGCCTTTTGGCAAACTCCAAGCGGGCTGTCATGTGCTTTTTACTAAGGAGTGGCTTCCGTCTGGCCACTCTACCATAAAGGCCTGATTGCTGATTTCTAAAAACCTGTTTTTGCTTTGTCATTATGGGGTATTGTGTGCAGACTGATGAGGGGAAAAAAATAATTTAATCCATTTTAGATATCAGATATGCTTTGTTATCAACAAAATATAGCCAAAATTCTCTACCAAACCTTAGTGTGGAAACTGATATTATTTTAAATGCTCTACGCACACTATTGGTGATACTTTTTAGTCTAGGACCAGGCTTAATTTAGGTCTAAGACCAGGCTTAATTTAGGTCTAGGACCAGGTTTAATTTAAGTCTAGGACCAGGCTTAATTTAGGTCTAGGACCAGGCTTAATCTTGGTCTGGGCAATGACCCCCTGTGTGTCTGTTTAACCCTGTCGTGATGATAAACCTCTCTTTAACAAAGGAAGCGAAGTAGCCCTCCACCCACCATGGACCACTTTCTCCTCATGTCCTCATGATCCTAATTGCATCCTTGTAGGCCTGTTTCCCCACGGACCCTGGTTTAAGACGGCTCTAATCCTGTTAAATTGGATAGGGAGAGATACAAATGCATTTGGTGATTGGTTCAAACAAAGTTTAGGGTCTGCCAATACCATTAGAGTAGCAGGGAGAGGAAGTTCCCTTGGGGCAGAGAAGTGTGTGTGTGTGTGTGTGTGTGTGTGTGTGTGTGTGTGTGTGTGTGTGTGTGTGTGTGTGTGTGTGTGTGTGTGTGTGTGTGTGTGTGTGTGTGTGTGTGTGTGATCTGTATAAAGTCCTGGCTATCAAGGCTGTTGTGTGATAGACAATAGACAATTGGAGACAATAAGAGGAAGGCTGTGTGTGTGTGTGTGTGTGTGTGTGTGTGTGTGTGTGTGTGTGTGTGTGTGTGTGTGTGTGTGTGTGTGTGTGTGTGTTTTGGCAGCAGTGGTACCAGTCCATAACAGGAAGGACCCAGGGTGCCTTCTGTGCCAGGCACTGGAGAGACGGGTCTTCCTGCTGTCTGAGGAGCAGTATATCATTATGGACACACACACACACACACACACACACACACACACACACACACATAGTATGTTTCCCAGACTGGTGCTGTGTTTCTCGGAGCAGCATGCGGTCTGAAATAGTGACAAGAGGATGTTGGGAGGTCATGTGCTCTCCTTGATCCTGGTGATTGGTGGGTGAAACACCACAACACAGGAAGTAGTATCTCTCTCCTCTGTGTCTCCTCCACTTCTTGTCTCCCCGGGTCAAAGTCTTTCATCATCTCTCGGTGGCGTTTGTTTACCACGGAGATCAGAGAAGTGTGTGTGTGTGTTTGTGTGTGTGTGTGTGTGTGTGTGTGTGTGTGTGTGTGTGTGTGTATATAGGAGTTCTTAGGACCAAGTTAGGTACATGAATGGATGTCATTTCTGCACAGACAAACAAAACTGAAGCAAAGTGAAATGGTTGTTGGTTGAAGATGGATGCATTTCTTTTGCTTTTTTTAAACTGTCTCCATTGGAATAGTGACTTAGCTGTGGCTGTAGGGCCTAAAGGGAGTTGTTGGACCAACTCTGTCTCCACAACCTCTAAAGGAGAGTGGTTATGGCAGTACGGTCATCTTGTTTCTATTACAGCCACATTCTGACCTCTCTGGTTAGTTTGTGAGCCAGGGAACGTCATTGCTGGCCAACCATTTACACAGGCCTATCATCAGAGGTGAGCTGCAGAGAGAGAACTTGGCAAATGGAGTGTGCAGATGTTTTGGAGTGGGTTGAAACCTCCCTTAGACACTGATCTAAAGTCAGCTTAGCATGTTTTATCTGCTTTGTAAGGTCAGGATATAAGCAAGATGAGCTGATCCTGGATCTGTCCATCAGGGTGACTTCTACCCAGTGCAGATGTTTTACTGCTGCTCTGTTCACTTCGTAGTGTGTGTGTGTGTGTGTGTGTGTGTGTGTGTGTGTGTGTGTGTGCGAACGTGTGTGTGGGCGTGCGTGCATGTGTGTGTGTGTGTGCAAACGTGTGTGCGGGCATGCGTGCACGTGTGTGTGTGTGTGTGTGTGTGTGTGTGTGTGTGTGTGTGTGTGTGTGTGTGTGTGTGTGTGTGTCATGTGGGGCTTTCTGTATAGGCCCTGGAGTTTGGACCAGTTACCTCAACAATGACATCATCTCTGCACTGCAATGGGATTCTCTAGTAAAGGTGCCAGAGTCAGTGGCTTTACACACTGCAGGTCCAACCCAAACAAAACTGTGCTGCCTCTCATATTCTCCTCTCATATTCTCCTCTCATATTGTCCTCTCATATTGTCCTCTCACATCTTGTCCTTTCAAGCACAGTAACAACAACTATGGTGGTTGTGTAACCAGGCCAGCGCAGTTCAGTTCAGCTCAGCTCGGCTTGGCCCAGTTCGGCTAGGCTCTGTCATGTGAATTAGGTTATACAGTACAGCATGTTCTGGTCTGTAGGAAACATTGCAAATGATTCCCCCCCACGTTGGGTTTGGTACCATTCCTCATTCTGTCCCAT
>NC_139675.1:7243156-7250656 GCF_951799395.1 Argentina silus
CACCAGCCTCCCCTGCTTTAATGTCAGTCATCCAGCCCATAATAGCAGTTGAGATTATGGTGATTTTAGACACAATTACCACACTGGACCTCCAATGGTTGCTTGTTAACAATGTGCTCTGCAATTGTTACCCCGTCCAATGGCTGCTGTTGTTGTTGAGATGAGGGTGATGAATGGCCTCGCCCTCTTTAGTGAGGGTTCAGTGGTGTCACATGGTGATTGGCTAGATAAGGTGTCATTACGCCCACATGGTAAATGGTGGTCTGTCATTGTCTATACTTGTCTGCTCGTGGAGTGTGCATTAGGACAGTAGTCGATGGAGGGTGTCCCCTAAATAATGTGTGGTGTCCCCTAAATAATGTGTTTCTCTCTATTCTGGAGTAGTCCCTACAGTACTGTGTACATTTCTTGAGTGTGTGTGTGTGTGTGTGTGTATGTGTGTGTATGTGGGTGTATGTGTGTGTGTGTGTGTGTGTGTGTGTGTGTGTGTGTGTGTGTGTGTGTGTGTGTGTGTGTGTGTGTGTATATGGTATTTGGCACTGCTAATAAAGTCAGGGTTGTCATGATTCCACTGCAGAACACTGGGCCTCTCTTAACACACACTCTACACCTCTGGAAATACCCTCCCCCTCAAATATGCGTGCGTGCGTGTTCGTGTGTGCGTGCAAACTCATACAGTTGGAGATGAAATGTTAGCATGATGCTAATGCAGCATGTGATTGTACCGTGTAGAGTTGGCCTCCTGCCATCGCTGTGCCCTCCTTTAGTCACATGCCTTGCCTGTGTGTGTGTGTGTGTGTGTGTGTGTGTGTGTGTGTGTGTGTTGTTTATGTTTTGGTAGTGACAGCGGGCGGTTCTGGCAACATCATCATTGTGTGACGAGGCACTTTGTGTTGGCGGGGCAGTTTCCAGAGAGAGATGGAGGGAGAGAGAGAGGGAGAGAGAGAGAGAGGGAGAGAGAGAGGGAGTGTAGGGGGGAAACAGCTGAGGTCAGTGCTCTGGAAAGAGCTGTGGGATGGAAAGGATAGCAGAGGAGAGGAGAGGAAAGGGGGAGCAGAACGGAGGAGAGGAGAGTATTGATGTGGAACCAATAACACTGGGTCTGAGACAGACGGAACTGTTCGTGCAGACAGACAGACAGACAGACAGGCAGACAGACAGGCAGACAGACAGACAGGCATACAGACTTGTGAGTACCCTTGTTCTTAATGTCAGATGCTACTGCAAATAATCTGCTGTTTGTTTTGTTTTGTACTGCATAATATTCCACAGTTTTGGTGCAGCAGGCGACAGTCAGTCCTTTCAGTAAAGCCAGAGTGAGTCACAGTGTGTGGTGTTACAGAGTTAGAGGAGGAGCTGGAATGTTTGGCTGTGACCATGTTCTTGGATGGTGGAGTGGAGGGTGATCATGCAGATGTGGATGCTGGAGCGGAAAAAGCAGGTTAAGTGTGTTTCGTTTCCAGCTGAGCGTGCTTGTGCCCTGGAGTGGGTGAGAGTGGGTGAGAGTGGGTGGGTGTGTGTGTGTGTGTGTGTGTGTGTGTGTGTGTGTGTGTGTGTGTGTGTGTGTGTGTGTGTGTGTGTGTGTGTGTGTGTGTGTGTGTGTGTGTGTGTGTGTGTGTGTGTGTGGTGGCGGCGGTGGGGGGTGTATGTCCTGGGGGGTGAATCTACAGATGCAAATACAGAGGCCTGTTTGAATGCAGTGATGTAATCCTCAATCTGGCGTCTGGGAGAGAAGAGGGTGCGACACACACATCGGACACACACACACACACACACACACACACACACACACACACACTGCTCTTTGCACCCTGCTTTGTTGTGCTGTTGGGGGGCCGGGGGGAGTAGGAGGATGAGGTAACTGAAACTGGTGTGTGTGTGTGTGTGTGTGTGTGTGTGTGTGTGTGTGTGTGTGTGTGTGTGTGTGTGTGTGTGTGTGTGTGTGTGTGTGATGAGGTAACTGAAAGGCTCTGAGCTGCCAAGGAGCATCAGGCCTAATGGACTCTCTCACAGTGAAAGTGAAAATTAGGTTGGAGATTACCTCATTCTGAAATGGAAGAAAATAACTCATTCTTGTTTTGTCTGAAGGCCTGCATTCCGTGTATAGATTGAGGTTCTATACACTGTGTAAAATGTTGAGGTTCTATACAGTGTGCAAGATATTGAAGTTGTGTACAACGTTTCATGCATGAGGACTTTAATGCAGTGGAGGCTGGTGGAGGTAGAAAATCAGAGGACAAACCATTGTAATGCATGGAACGGAATTAGGAATGGTATCAAACACGTCATCCATTCTATGCATTACAATGAGCGCTTCCTCCGTTTTCTACCTCCGCCAGCCTCCCCTGGTGTGCAGTCACCGTACCGTCGGTTGCTTGGGATCGGAGCGTCTGCTGAATTTTGGATTGTTCCACGTTGTGTATGAATCCACCTGCTCCACATTCATTCCCCCTCATTACACCCCAGTGAGAACCAACTCATGCAGCATGAAACCAAAGCATGAACCAGTGGTGCAATCACAGCTTGGAGCCAGTTCATCTAAACTCCATTAAGACCATGATGCATGAAGGCACTGATGGAGCTGTGGATGCCTGGTTCACCATGTTACCTGTCAGGGAGGGAAGAGACATGTGTTCCTACTGGTGGTTTATATCTGCTTCATAGGCTTGGGCAGTCTCTGGTGGTTTGTTAACATTTTGGGAAAGGAGGAGAGGGGAGAGGGGAGGGAGGAGGGAGGAGGGGAGAGAGGAGGGAGGAGGGAGGAGGGGAGAGAAACCTCTCTATTTTGTGTGCTTGTGTAGAGGGTTTTAGTAGATTTTATGTCAGCCTCAAAATCCCAGCAGGTGTGCCTCTATACATGTGGCATTAAACAGCGCATGCTCTCTCACACACACACACACACACACACACACATACACACACACACACACACACACACACACACACACACACACACTCCAGTACATGCTAGACATGTTCACTGTGTTGAGTACTCTCCCTCTATGGTCTCTAGTATTAACAGAGTGAAATCCTCTCACAGGCAGATCAGGCTAAAGCTCTGTGGCTCTACTTTAGAAATGCATCCTTTCCTCCTTCCTTCCGTCCCATCAGTGTGATAGACCAGTCCCATCCGTATGCTACGCTAATCCCATCAGTGTGGTAGACTAGTACGATCAGCATGCTAGGCTAGGTTAGTCCCATCAGTATGCTAGGTTAGGTTAGTCCCATCAGTATACTAGGTTAGTCCCATCAGTATGTTAGGCTAGGCTAGTCCCATCAGTATACTAGGTTAGTCCCATCAGTATGTTAGGCTAGGCTAGTCCCATCAGTAGGCTAGGTTAGTCCCATCAGTATACTAGGTTAGTCCCATCAGTAGGCTAGGTTAGTCCCATCAGTATACTAGGTTAGTCCCATCAGTATGCTAGGCTAGGCTAGTCCCATCAGTAGGCTAGGTTAGTCCCATCAGTATACTAGGTTAGTCCCATCAGTATGTTAGGCTAGGCTAGTCCCATCAGTAGGCTAGACTAGTACGATCAGTATGTTAGGTTAGTCCCATCAGTATACTAGGTTAGTCCCATCAGTATGTTAGGTTAGTCCCATCAGTATACTAGGTTAGTCCCATCAGTATGTTAGGTTAGTCCCATCAGTATACTAGGTTAGTCCCATCAGTATGTTAGGCTAGGCTAGTCCCATCAGTAGGCTAGGTTAGTCCCATCAGTATGTTAGGCTAGGCTAGTCCCATCAGTAGGCTAGACTAGTACGATCAGTATGTTAGGTTAGTCCAATCAGTATGCTAGGTTAGTCCCATCAGTATGCTAGGCTACTCGTTAGCGCTACGCTACAGGCCTGTGGCTCTGGGTCAAGCCTCGGTCCACTGAGTTCTGATTCACACAGGAGAAAGGACGGAGGCTTCTCTCTCTCAGATGGCTGTTTTGTCTTTTTCTTCTTTCTTTCTTCTTGCTTTTCTTTCACCCTGTTTTTGTCTGTGTGTAGGCTCTGATTTGAGAACCACAGAAGAGTGTGTGTGTGCGTGCGTGCATGCGTGTGCGTGCATGCGTGTGTGTGTGTGTGCGTGCGTGTGTGTGTGTGTGTGTGTAATCCCATGGAACTAGGATGCAGAAACCTAATGGAGCAAACAACATTCTTGTTCAGCCTGTGCTTTTGTATCAAGGCAGTGACTAATATGCCTCTAGGTCTGTTGTGTCTAGCCTCACACACACCCACACACACACACACACACCCACACACACACACACACACACACACACACCCACACACACACACTGTGCTTCCTAGGGTCGAGGTAAAAAGGCTGGGATTAACGTGTGAATATTGTCCATGTGAAACCAGATGCCTGGGAGAGACTTTCCCTTCTCATTTACTCATTGACAGCCTAGTCGGTGTTCCAGAACTCATCCATAATTCATCAATGTGCCTCAGAATGTCGTCCCTCTCTGGTGTCACCCCGTCTAGACGTACCTCCTCTCGAGTCTCTCAGCCTCCCTGGCACCTGATTATCATACACACGTGTGTTTGATACCATTCCTCATTCTGTTCCATGCGTTATAATAGGAGTCTGTCCTCCGGTTTCTACCTCCACCAGCCTCCCCTGGTGTGCATGCGTGGTTGGATAGGCTATGGCGACGACAGACGCTGTGGCTGTGGCGTATTTTATGATGAGATTTTAAGCTCTGTCTCCTCAGTGCAGTTTTTCTCTTGACCTCAATTCACCACCGCTGCATTTCAGTGTTAACGTTCGTGTGTGTGCGTGTGTTTCTGGCTGTGTGTTGCTGTCTGAGATACTGTGTGTGTGTGTGTGTGTGTGTGTGTGTGTGTATCCATGCGTGTGCAGATGAGGCTGAGTCTTTGATCTAGGCTGACTGGCAACACACTGCTTGACTCTTTTTTTTCTCCCACGCTCCCTTTTTCTCTCATCCTCTATCTCCGTCTGTCCCCGTAGTCATCGCTCTGTCCCTGTTCCCTGTCCTCACCCTGCCTGCTCCCCCTCTCCCTCCCCTAATTTCTCTCTCTTTCTCTCTCTCCTCTCCTCTCTTTCTCTCTGCCTGTGCCGTGAGTCAGCAGGATGGGTACACACACACACACACACACACACACACACACAAACACAGACGTAGCCGCTTCCTCTGATCCTGTTAGCTTCCACTCTATTGGCTGCCAAGCTGACCCACACCAGCTGCTCTCCGTTTCATTGGCCGGTTCACAAGCTGCCAGCCAATCCCCTACCTGCTTCCTGTCCCCACTGCCACCCCTTCCCAGGCTGCCTTGCCATCTGTGCTGCAGTGAGCCAGCATTAACTGGAGAAAGAGGGAGGGAGAGATGGGAGGGAGGGAGGGAGGGAGGGGGGAGGGTGGGAGAGAGGGGTGAAGGGAGGGAAGGAGATGATGAGGAGGGAAGAGAGGAAGAGATGTAATAAAAATGTGATTGCCTTTGAGGCCAGACATAGGTCCACCCCCCTCCTCCTTCCCCCCCCCCCCTCTCTCTCACACACACACACACACACACCCTCTCTCTTCCCTCCTATCCCCCTCTCTGTCTCTCTCACACACACACACACACACACACACTCCCTCTCTCCTACCTCCCCTCCCTCCCTCTCTCTCTCACACACACACTCCCTCTCTCCTACCTCCCCTCCCTCCCTCTCTCTCTCTCTCTCTCTCTCTCACACACACTCCCTCTCTCGTCCTAATGCATAGCCTCTGTCATCTCTGGTGTGGCTTAGCGTGGGTTTAGAGGGGCTCACCATTCCAGGCTGCAGGTGTTGTCCTCCTACAGCCGTATGAGGCAGTGTGTGTGTGTCTCCCAGGAGGAGGACGAGGATGGCTGGATGTGAACGGTAGGACTCGGTAGGACGGTATGACTGTGAGAGAGTGTGAGAGTTGTTTGAGTGTGCGGGTGCGTGTGCGTGTGTGTGTGTGTGTGTGTGTGTGTGTGTGTGTGTGTGTGTGTGTTTGGGTAGGTGACAGTGTCAGTGTGTGTGAATAGTAGACAGACACCTGTTGATTGCCGGTTGCCTCCTAGGTCCAGCCACAGCGACTGTGAGTGTTTGTGGCTGATATCAGGGTCCATTCATTGTTGTGTTTCGGTAGTTGGCTCAGTAACCAGCACTGTAATGTTGCCTGCTATCCTGTAGATATTGTGTGTGGTGAAGTTTTCATTTCATTTGTGGATATTTCAATCAATTAGTTGATTGATTTGTATATGTCAGTACTGTTTGTGTAGAGGACCATTGATAAAGTGTTATAAGAACCTGCAACTGAAATATATGTTTTTAACAGACAGCATGAATACCTGCAGATCATGATTAAACATCCACTGCTTTTATTTGATCACTGCCACTTTGTACTCGCCGATCATATTGATGGATCAGTCTACCATAGCAGGAATCTGATCATATTGATGGATCAGTCTACCATAGCAGGAATCTGATCATATTGATGGATCAGTCTACCATAGCAGGGATCTGATCATATTGATGGATCAGTCTACCATAGCAGGGATCTGATCATATTGATGGATCAGTCTACCATAGCAGGAATCTGATCATATTGATGGATCAGTCTACCATAGCAGGAATCTGATCATATTGATGGATCAGTCTACCATAGCAGGAATCTGATCATATTGATGGATCAGTCTACCATAGCAGGAATCTGATCATATTGATGGATCAGTCTACCATAGCAGGAATCTGATCATATTGATGGATCAGTCTACCATAGCAGGAATCTGATCATATTGATGGATCAGTCTACCATAGCAGGAATCTGATCATATTGATGGATCAGTCTACCATAGCAGGAATCTGATCATATTGATGGATCAGTCTACCATAGCAGGAATCTGATCATATTGATGGATCAGTCTACCATAGCAGGAATCTGATCATATTGATGGATCAGTCTACCATAGCAGGAATCTGATCATATTGATGGATCAGTCTACCATAGCAGGAATCTGATCATATTGATGGATCAGTCTACCATAGCAGGAATCTGATCATATTGATGGATCAGTCTACCATAGCAGGGATCTGATCATATTGATGGATCAGTCTACCATAGCAGGGATCTGATCATATTGATGGATCAGTCTACCATAGCAGGAATCTGATCATATTGATGGATCAGTCTACCATAGCAGGAATCTGATCATATTGATGGATCAGTCTACCATAGCAGGAATCTGATCATATTGATGGATCAGTCTACCATAGCAGGAATCTGATCATATTGATGGATCAGTCTACCATAGCAGGAATCTGATCATATTGATGGATCAGTCTACCATAGCAGGAATCTGATCATATTGATGGATCAGTCTACCATAGCAGGAATCTGATCATATTGATGGATCAGTCTACCATAGCAGGGATTGTTTCGCTCTGCTCAGTCACTCTTATATAAAGATTATGTAACAAGTGCTGGCCCTACTCCTCACTGTAATGCGACAGTGGACAGGGGTTGTGTGTGTGTGTGT
>NC_139675.1:7255656-7260530 GCF_951799395.1 Argentina silus
CAGCGACGCAACCAACGCCACCCTGGGCCACATCGCCGCCGCCAGCACCACAGGGCAGCCCCTGTCCTGCCCCAACCACGTGGGAAATGTAGGGTTAAACTCACTCATATATATGCTGTACACACGCTATACACACACACACACACACATACGCTGTACACACACTCATACATATGCTATGCACACACACACACACACACACACACACACACACACACACACACCAGCCCCTGTCCTGCCCCAACTACGGGGAAACATAGGGTTAAACACACTCATACGTACACTGTACACACACACACACACACACACACACACACACACACACACACACACACACACACATGGCAGAAGCGTAGGGGTTATAGTAGAGAGACACACACACACACACACACAAACACACTTTTGATGTGGATGACATTTATTTAGTCTAGACATACAGCATGTGCTACTTAAACTTACGATTATGTGACATTCAGCTATCAGGCAGAATCTCTCTCTCTCTCTCTCTGTCTCTCTCTCTCTCTCTCTCTCTCTCTCTCTCTCTCTCTCTCCGGTCCCCATAGCAACAGGTTTATTTTTACAGCCTGGTGGGATTAGCGTAGCAGCAGATATTGATGTTTGGTTTCATAGCAGATCTCGGATCAGTTTAATCCGTCTGATGTCACTCCAGGTCCCAATATTAGTACTGTATAGTCAGGGGAGGCTGGTGGAGGTAGAAAGGAGGACGGGCTCATTGTAATGCATGGACACCATTCCTCATTCCATTCCATGGATTACAATGAGCCTGTCCTCCGATTTCTACCTCCACCTGCCTCTCCTGTACAGTATAATATTGTAAACTACTGGTCATACTTTAAGTGGAATTATTATTATTAGTAGTAGTATTAGTATTATTAGTATTATTATTAGTATTATATATTTGTTGTAAATTAAATGTATAGTACGTGCAACAACAACATCAGCTGTTGTAGAGCCACATATCCATCTCAGTATATATTGAAATTAGTAAATAGAATTTAAGTTCTGTCCGATGGCATTGCTTGCATCATTTCTAGTCCCTTTTTTCCTCCTGCCCCAACAGGGGCCCAGCCACCCCTCATCAGAAGACTTATACTTTGTTTGTTTTGTTCATTTTAATAGTTATTCCTAATATATCTACTAGGTACAGTTGAACCTAATTTTAGAGTCGGCAGACAAGGCATTTAGCTTTTGTGAAACCAGGACATATATATACTGTATATGTGTGTGTGTGTATTTCGAAACATATATTATTCATGTCTGAGAGAAGGAAAGAAGGAAAGGATTAAAAGACTCTGCTTGACCCTTGACCTGTGACCTGCCCTCTGCCTAGGTGATGGAGTTCTACTGCCCCCCGTGTGAGACGGCCATGTGTGAGGAGTGTACGAGTGGTGAGCATGCAGAGCACCCCACGGTACCCCTCAAAGACGTGGTGGAGCAGCACAAAGCCTCGCTGCACCTCCAACTGGACGCAGTCAAGAACAGGTAGGATCCCCCCCCCCCCCACACACACACACACACACCCCAACACACACACCTACACACCCTGGTTCCACCCCCCCCCCCCCCCCCCCCATACTAGACACTGCCCCAGGCTTTAGCTATTTATGTAAGGCCTCTTTTAGACTTACAGCTCTTTCATGGCCTGTTTACATCAAGAAAAAACACTAATACACAGCTGTGTTGATATCCCCCCCGCCCCCGTCCCATCCAGGCTTCCAGAGATCGACTCGGCCCTGCAGATGCTGTCAGAGATCCTGCAGCAGCTGACCAATCAGAAGAGCTCAATCGAGGAGGAAATCCACTCCACGTTTGACGAGCTTCAGAAGACCCTGAACGTCCGCAAGAGTGTCCTCCTGATGGAGCTGGAGGTCAACTATGGACTCAAACAGAAGGTAGGGCCAGGGGCGTGTGTGTGTGTGTGTGTGTGTGTGTGTGTGTGTGTGTGTGGGTATGTGGGCATGTGTGTGTGGGTATGTGTGAGTGGGTATGTGTATGTATGTGTGTGTGTGTGTGTGTGTGTGTGTGTGTGTGTGTGTGTGTGTGTGTGTGTGTGTGTGTGTGAGAGAGAGAGAGAGAGAGAGAGACAGCTGATTTGTGTATGATGAACTCAAACGATATAAGTGTCAACACTGAAGCAAGCTTCTTTAATTGAATGAATTCAGCTCCAGCAGTAGAAGTTAGATTGAAGAATAATGACAAAGTGAAAAACATACAATATTCTCTTTTTTATCAGGTCTGATATTCTTTGAGACAGAGATCATTGACAGTGTATTGAGCAGTGAGAGGCCTTTGTCATAGTCCTGCCTAGCCCACACAGCTGAGGTTTTGGGCCTCCAGTATCGTGTTGCTGTTTTGCTCTGTTCTGCCGGGCCCTGCCTGCCCCAGTCCCAGCTGCTGCCCCACGCTCTGATACATGATTCAATAAAACATGGACCAGGGAGGGGTGGGAGGAGAGGAGGTGAGGAGGGGAGGAGGGAGGAGGGAGGGGAGGGAAGGGGGGGTGGAGGGAAGGAAGAGGAGTGGAGATAATGGGGGGGGAGGGGTGGAAAAGGAGGGAGGGAAGGGAAGTGGAAGAGAGGTGGAGGGAGGGCTGGAGAGGTGGGGGAGGAGTGGAGAGGTGGAGGGAGGAGTGGAGAGGGGGAGGGAGGGCTGGAGAGGTGGAGGGAGGAGTGGAGAGGGGGAGGGAGGGCTGGAGAGATGGAGGGAGGAGTGGAGAGGGGGAGGGAGGGCTGGAGAGGTGGAGGGAGGAGTGGAGAGGGGGAGGGAGGGGAGGGGGGAGCTACTGCCCCATGGAGGGAAGGAGGGGAAGGAGAATGAGTGGAAAGGAGGGAGGGAATGGGAGGGGAAGGTCGGAGGGAGGGAGGGAAGGAGGAGTGGAGAGGTGCGGGAGGGCTGGAGCGAGGAGTGGAGAAGGGAGCTGCTGCCCCACCCTACCCAGGGAACCAATCACCCAGCCTGGCCAAGGGCCAACACCCTCCCTCTGGGGAGATAGCTTCATCACATGGTGTTGTAATGATTCACCACAGGGAACACACACACACACACACACGTTGTCTGTCCTGTTTCATGGGTGTCTGTCTATGGGTGTGTCATCTGTCTGTCTGTCTGTCTGTCAGTCTGTCTGTCTGTCTGTCTGTCTGTCTGTCTGTCTGTCTGTCTGTCTGTCTGTCTGTCTGTCTGTCTGTAGGTTTTGAATGTCCTGTATGTTTGTATCCATCTAGCTATCTGAACACATTAACCACAGCAGGCTCAGATGAGGAGTGCTTTGTTTGTCTTTCCTGCCATATGGGCGTGCTCTCTCTCTCTCTCCCTCTCTCCCTCTCTCTCTCTCTCTCTCTCTCTCTCTCTAGCTTGCTCTCTCAGCTATGTTTCTATCTAGTTAGCGAGCTATCTGAACAAGTGTTATTGTCTGTCTGTCTGTCTGTCTGTCTGTCTAGCTAGCTATCTGCTGCAGGCTTTATGAGTGAGGGTGAGTCTTCCTGTGTATCCAGTGACTGGTGTGGGTTTCATCTCCACACTGCGTTAAGGGACTCGTTGGGGCGTGCTCTCCCCCCCCCCCCCCTCCACCCCACCCTATCTACTGTACAGTATCTCACTGATTGGGGAGTCAGGCTGTGTCAGAGAAACAGCAAGGACTCCTCCAGATATAGTGGTGTGTGTGTGTGTGTGGAGGTTTCCTCTGGGGGAATTAGATGTCTCAATGGCTGCACTTGTTGTCGAAGAGGATGAGTGTGATGGCGAGATGCAGGTGAGTGTGTGTGTGTGGTGTGTGTGTGTAGTGCGCATGTGCATGTGTGTGTTATGATTCTGCAGTGCTCTCAGTGTTTGGACACACCCATGTGGCCTTGTTATGCTGTTTAAGGAGATATGTGTGTTATCGTCAGCTTCTAAAGGTCCACTTGGCTCAGGAAGGAAGTCACATGTTTATTCTTGTGAATGCAAAAGGAAAACTCTATTTTCCAATCAACAAACTGACTGGATTTCAAGCTCTAAGTATGGGGCATATGGTCATGTTTATTCAATTGTGTAGATTAAAGCCTTTATGTTTTCAATTACGTTTCACAGCTGTTAATGGTTGTGTTGACAGTCACATTTTAAATGTTTAAGTATGTGTGTGTGTGTGTGTGTGCATGCCTTGCGTGTGTGTGTGTGTGTGTGTGTGTGTGTGTGTGTGTTGTCAGCTCCTTACATTGGCAAATGTTTTGTTTGATTTGTTTTTGTTTGCATGTTAATTTAACAAATCTCTTCGTGTGTGTGTGTGTGTGTGTGGTGTGTGTGTGTGTGTGTGTGTGGTGTGTGTGTGTCTGTCTGTCTGTCTGTCTGTCTGTCTGTCTGTCGCAGGTCTCCAATCCCAACTGGACTCCCTGCTCCAGGGCCAGGAGGGGATGAGCAGCAGCTGTACGTTCACGGAGCAGGCTCTGAGTCACGGCAACGGAGGCCGAGGTCCTGCTGGTGAAGAAGCAGATGACTGAGCGCCTCAGCGGCCTGGCCAGCAAAGAGCTCCCCCTGCTGCCCGGGGAGAACAACCAGCTGGACTTCCTGGTGGAGACAGAGGGCCTGAAGAAGTCCATCCACAACCTGGGCACCATCGTCACCACCAACGCCGTCGCCTCGGAGACCGTGGCCACGGGGGAGGGGCTCAGGCAGTGCGTGGCAGGCACGCCCATCTCGGTCACCATAACGACCAAGGACAAGGATGGCGAGCTGTGCAAGATGGGCAACGCCGTCATCACGGCCGAGATCTCCGCGACGACGACCGCGACGACCACGCCAGACAGCAGCAGCGTCGGCGACAGTGCCTCGGGGGGAGGGGACATCCTGGACAACAAGAACGGGACGTACGAGTATCTCTA
>NC_139675.1:7260730-7360730 GCF_951799395.1 Argentina silus
ACTGCAGTATTGTTTGTGTTGTCAAGTGGCGGGCGTCTCCTTTCCTCGACTTTATATACAGTGCAGAGGGCTGGTTCCTTCGCTTACGGCCACACCACGCTGAGCACGCCCGATCTCGTCCGATCTCGGAGGCTAAGCAGAGTCGGGCCGGGTTAGTACTTGGATGGGTGACCGCCTGGGAATACCCGGTGCAGTAAGCTTTTCCTTATTTCGACCAGTAGGGTGTACTATTGTATCACCACTGTAGTTTGAACAGTGCTGTAGTGTGAACACAGCTCCAGTTTCATATTGCTGTTTTGAACAGTTTATACAGTTTGCTCCAAAACCACCTGCTAAGAATTGGTGACTCACTCAGCCTTCTCTTGAGCTCGATTCTAGACTGACAACTATGAACTATGAGCCGTGGAGTGGTAAAGCAATGTCAATTGCAGTTTTGGTGTTTTGTCCCCCCCAGATAACTCCCTGCCTTCTGCGTATCAACTGCAGTATTGTTTGTGTTGTCAAGTGGCGGGCGTCTCCTTTCCTCGACTTTATATACAGTGCAGAGGGCTGGTTCCTTCGCTTACGGCCACACCACGCTGAGCACGCCCGATCTCGTCCGATCTCGGAGGCTAAGCAGAGTCGGGCCGGGTTAGTACTTGGATGGGTGACCGCCTGGGAATACCCGGTGCAGTAAGCTTTTCCTTATTTCGACCAGTAGGGTGTACTATTGTATCACCACTGTAGTTTGAACAGTGCTGTAGTGTGAACACAGCTCCAGTTTCATATTGCTGTTTTGAACAGTTTATACAGTTTGCTCCAAAACCACCTGCTAAGAATTGGTGACTCACTCAGCCTTCTCTTGAGCTCGATTCTAGACTGACAACTATGAACTATGAGCCGTGGAGTGGTAAAGCAATGTCAATTGCAGTTTTGGTGTTTTGTCCCCCCCAGATAACTCCCTGCCTTCTGCGTATCAACTGCAGTATTGTTTGTGTTGTCAAGTGGCGGGCGTCTCCTTTCCTCGACTTTATATACAGTGCAGAGGGCTGGTTCCTTCGCTTACGGCCATACCACGCTGAGCACGCCCGATCTCGTCAGATCTCGGAGGCTAAGCAGAGTCGGGCCGGGTTAGTACTTGGATGGGTGACCGCCTGGGAATACCCGGTGCAGTAAGCTTTTCCTTATTTCGACCAGTAGGGTGTACTATTGTATCACCACTGTAGTTTGAACAGTGCTGTAGTGTGAACACAGCTCCAGTTTCATATTGCTGTTTTGAACAGTTTATACAGTTTGCTCCAAAACCACCTGCTAAGAATTGGTGACTCACTCAGCCTTCTCTTGAGCTCGATTCTAGACTGACAACTATGAACTATGAGCCGTGGAGTGGTAAAGCAATGTCAATTGCAGTTTTGGTGTTTTGTCCCACCCAGATAACTCCCTGCCTTCTGCGTATCAACTGCAGTATTGTTTGTGTTGTCAAGTGGCGGGCGTCTCCTTTCCTCGACTTTATATACAGTGCAGAGGGCTGGTTCCTTCGCTTACGGCCATACCACGCTGAGCACGCCCGATCTCGTCCGATCTCGGAGGCTAAGCAGAGTCGGGCCGGGTTAGTACTTGGATGGGTGACCGCCTGGGAATACCCGGTGCAGTAAGCTTTTCCTTATTTCGACCAGTAGGGTGTACTATTGTATCACCACTGTAGTTTGAACAGTGCTGTAGTGTGAACACAGCTCCAGTTTCATATTGCTGTTTTGAACAGTTTATACAGTTTGCTCCAAAACCACCTGCTAAGAATTGGTGACTCACTCAGCCTTCTCTTGAGCTCGATTCTAGACTGACAACTATGAACTATGAGCCGTGGAGTGGTAAAGCAATGTCAATTGCAGTTTTGGTGTTTTGTCCCCCCCAGATAACTCCCTGCCTTCTGCGTATCAACTGCAGTATTGTTTGTGTTGTCAAGTGGCGGGCGTCTCCTTTCCTCGACTTTATATACAGTGCAGAGGGCTGGTTCCTTCGCTTACGGCCATACCACGCTGAGCACGCCCGATCTCGTCCGATCTCGGAGGCTAAGCAGAGTCGGGCCGGGTTAGTACTTGGATGGGTGACCGCCTGGGAATACCCGGTGCAGTAAGCTTTTCCTTAATTCGACCAGTAGGGTGTACTATTGTATCACCACTGTAGTTTGAACAGTGCTGTAGTGTGAACACAGCTCCAGTTTCATATTGCTGTTTTGAACAGTTTATACAGTTTGCTCCAAAACCACCTGCTAAGAATTGGTGACTCACTCAGCCTTCTCTTGAGCTCGATTCTAGACTGACAACTATGAACTATGAGCCGTGGAGTGGTAAAGCAATGTCAATTGCAGTTTTGGTGTTTTGTCCCCCCCAGATAACTCCCTGCCTTCTGCGTATCAACTGCAGTATTGTTTGTGTTGTCAAGTGGCGGGCGTCTCCTTTCCTCGACTTTATATACAGTGCAGAGGGCTGGTTCCTTCGCTTACGGCCATACCACGCTGAGCACGCCCGATCTCGTCCGATCTCGGAGGCTAAGCAGAGTCGGGCCGGGTTAGTACTTGGATGGGTGACCGCCTGGGAATACCCGGTGCAGTAAGCTTTTCCTTATTTCGACCAGTAGGGTGTACTATTGTATCACCACTGTAGTTTGAACAGTGCTGTAGTGTGAACACAGCTCCAGTTTCATATTGCTGTTTTGAACAGTTTATACAGTTTGCTCCAAAACCACCTGCTAAGAATTGGTGACTCACTCAGCCTTCTCTTGAGCTCGATTCTAGACTGACAACTATGAACTATGAGCCGTGGAGTGGTAAAGCAATGTCAATTGCAGTTTTGGTGTTTTGTCCCCCCCAGATAACTCCCTGCCTTCTGCGTATCAACTGCAGTATTGTTTGTGTTGTCAAGTGGCGGGCGTCTCCTTTCCTCGACTTTATATACAGTGCAGAGGGCTGGTTCCTTCGCTTACGGCCATACCACGCTGAGCACGCCCGATCTCGTCCGATCTCGGAGGCTAAGCAGAGTCGGGCCGGGTTAGTACTTGGATGGGTGACCGCCTGGGAATACCCGGTGCAGTAAGCTTTTCCTTATTTCGACCAGTAGGGTGTACTATTGTATCACCACTGTAGTTTGAACAGTGCTGTAGTGTGAACACAGCTCCAGTTTCATATTGCTGTTTTGAACAGTTTATACAGTTTGCTCCAAAACCACCTGCTAAGAATTGGTGACTCACTCAGCCTTCTCTTGAGCTCGATTCTAGACTGACAACTATGAACTATGAGCCGTGGAGTGGTAAAGCAATGTCAATTGCAGTTTTGGTGTTTTGTCCCCCCCAGATAACTCCCTGCCTTCTGCGTATCAACTGCAGTATTGTTTGTGTTGTCAAGTGGCGGGCGTCTCCTTTCCTCGACTTTATATACAGTGCAGAGGGCTGGTTCCTTCGCTTACGGCCATACCACGCTGAGCACGCCCGATCTCGTCCGATCTCGGAGGCTAAGCAGAGTCGGGCCGGGTTAGTACTTGGATGGGTGACCGCCTGGGAATACCCGGTGCAGTAAGCTTTTCCTTATTTCGACCAGTAGGGTGTACTATTGTATCACCACTGTAGTTTGAACAGTGCTGTAGTGTGAACACAGCTCCAGTTTCATATTGCTGTTTTGAACAGTTTATACAGTTTGCTCCAAAACCACCTGCTAAGAATTGGTGACTCACTCAGCCTTCTCTTGAGCTCGATTCTAGACTGACAACTATGAACTATGAGCCGTGGAGTGGTAAAGCAATGTCAATTGCAGTTTTGGTGTTTTGTCCCCCCCAGATAACTCCCTGCCTTCTGCGTATCAACTGCAGTATTGTTTGTGTTGTCAAGTGGCGGGCGTCTCCTTTCCTCGACTTTATATACAGTGCAGAGGGCTGGTTCCTTCGCTTACGGCCATACCACGCTGAGCACGCCCGATCTCGTCCGATCTCGGAGGCTAAGCAGAGTCGGGCCGGGTTAGTACTTGGATGGGTGACCGCCTGGGAATACCCGGTGCAGTAAGCTTTTCCTTATTTCGACCAGTAGGGTGTACTATTGTATCACCACTGTAGTTTGAACAGTGCTGTAGTGTGAACACAGCTCCAGTTTCATATTGCTGTTTTGAACAGTTTATACAGTTTGCTCCAAAACCACCTGCTAAGAATTGGTGACTCACTCAGCCTTCTCTTGAGCTCGATTCTAGACTGACAACTATGAACTATGAGCCGTGGAGTGGTAAAGCAATGTCAATTGCAGTTTTGGTGTTTTGTCCCCCCCAGATAACTCCCTGCCTTCTGCGTATCAACTGCAGTATTGTTTGTGTTGTCAAGTGGCGGGCGTCTCCTTTCCTCGACTTTATATACAGTGCAGAGGGCTGGTTCCTTCGCTTACGGCCATACCACGCTGAGCACGCCCGATCTCGTCCGATCTCGGAGGCTAAGCAGAGTCGGGCCGGGTTAGTACTTGGATGGGTGACCGCCTGGGAATACCCGGTGCAGTAAGCTTTTCCTTATTTCGACCAGTAGGGTGTACTATTGTATCACCACTGTAGTTTGAACAGTGCTGTAGTGTGAACACAGCTCCAGTTTCATATTGCTGTTTTGAACAGTTTATACAGTTTGCTCCAAAACCACCTGCTAAGAATTGGTGACTCACTCAGCCTTCTCTTGAGCTCGATTCTAGACTGACAACTATGAACTATGAGCCGTGGAGTGGTAAAGCAATGTCAATTGCAGTTTTGGTGTTTTGTCCCCCCCAGATAACTCCCTGCCTTCTGCGTATCAACTGCAGTATTGTTTGTGTTGTCAAGTGGCGGGCGTCTCCTTTCCTCGACTTTATATACAGTGCAGAGGGCTGGTTCCTTCGCTTACGGCCATACCACGCTGAGCACGCCCGATCTCGTCCGATCTCGGAAGCTAAGCAGAGTCGGGCCGGGTTAGTACTTGGATGGGTGACCGCCTGGGAATACCCGGTGCAGTAAGCTTTTCCTTATTTCGACCAGTAGGGTGTACTATTGTATCACCACTGTAGTTTGAACAGTGCTGTAGTGTGAACACAGCTCCAGTTTCATATTGCTGTTTTGAACAGTTTATACAGTTTGCTCCAAAACCACCTGCTAAGAATTGGTGACTCACTCAGCCTTCTCTTGAGCTCGATTCTAGACTGACAACTATGAACTATGAGCCGTGGAGTGGTAAAGCAATGTCAATTGCAGTTTTGGTGTTTTGTCCCCCCCAGATAACTCCCTGCCTTCTGCGTATCAACTGCAGTATTGTTTGTGTTGTCAAGTGGCGGGCGTCTCCTTTCCTCGACTTTATATACAGTGCAGAGGGCTGGTTCCTTCGCTTACGGCCATACCACGCTGAGCACGCCCGATCTCGTCCGATCTCGGAAGCTAAGCAGAGTCGGGCCGGGTTAGTACTTGGATGGGTGACCGCCTGGGAATACCCGGTGCAGTAAGCTTTTCCTTATTTCGACCAGTAGGGTGTACTATTGTATCACCACTGTAGTTTGAACAGTGCTGTAGTGTGAACACAGCTCCAGTTTCATATTGCTGTTTTGAACAGTTTATACAGTTTGCTCCAAAACCACCTGCTAAGAATTGGTGACTCACTCAGCCTTCTCTTGAGCTCGATTCTAGACTGACAACTATGAACTATGAGCCGTGGAGTGGTAAAGCAATGTCAATTGCAGTTTTGGTGTTTTGTCCCCCCCAGATAACTCCCTGCCTTCTGCGTATCAACTGCAGTATTGTTTGTGTTGTCAAGTGGCGGGCGTCTCCTTTCCTCGACTTTATATACAGTGCAGAGGGCTGGTTCCTTCGCTTACGGCCATACCACGCTGAGCACGCCTGATCTCGTCCGATCTCGGAAGCTAAGCAGAGTCGGGCCGGGTTAGTACTTGGATGGGTGACCGCCTGGGAATACCCGGTGCAGTAAGCTTTTCCTTATTTCGACCAGTAGGGTGTACTATTGTATCACCACTGTAGTTTGAACAGTGCTGTAGTGTGAACACAGCTCCAGTTTCATATTGCTGTTTTGAACAGTTTATACAGTTTGCTCCAAAACCACCTGCTAAGAATTGGTGACTCACTCAGCCTTCTCTTGAGCTCGATTCTAGACTGACAACTATGAACTATGAGCCGTGGAGTGGTAAAGCAATGTCAATTGCAGTTTTGGTGTTTTGTCCCCCCCAGATAACTCCCTGCCTTCTGCGTATCAACTGCAGTATTGTTTGTGTTGTCAAGTGGCGGGCGTCTCCTTTCCTCGACTTTATATACAGTGCAGAGGGCTGGTTCCTTCGCTTACGGCCATACCACGCTGAGCACGCCCGATCTCGTCCGATCTCGGAAGCTAAGCAGAGTCGGGCCGGGTTAGTACTTGGATGGGTGACCGCCTGGGAATACCCGGTGCAGTAAGCTTTTCCTTATTTCGACCAGTAGGGTGTACTATTGTATCACCACTGTAGTTTGAACAGTGCTGTAGTGTGAACACAGCTCCAGTTTCATATTGCTGTTTTGAACAGTTTATACAGTTTGCTCCAAAACCACCTGCTAAGAATTGGTGACTCACTCAGCCTTCTCTTGAGCTCGATTCTAGACTGACAACTATGAACTATGAGCCGTGGAGTGGTAAAGCAATGTCAATTGCAGTTTTGGTGTTTTGTCCCCCCCAGATAACTCCCTGCCTTCTGCGTATCAACTGCAGTATTGTTTGTGTTGTCAAGTGGCGGGCGTCTCCTTTCCTCGACTTTATATACAGTGCAGAGGGCTGGTTCCTTCGCTTACGGCCATACCACGCTGAGCACGCCCGATCTCGTCCGATCTCGGAAGCTAAGCAGAGTCGGGCCGGGTTAGTACTTGGATGGGTGACCGCCTGGGAATACCCGGTGCAGTAAGCTTTTCCTTATTTCGACCAGTAGGGTGTACTATTGTATCACCACTGTAGTTTGAACAGTGCTGTAGTGTGAACACAGCTCCAGTTTCATATTGCTGTTTTGAACAGTTTATACAGTTTGCTCCAAAACCACCTGCTAAGAATTGGTGACTCACTCAGCCTTCTCTTGAGCTCGATTCTAGACTGACAACTATGAACTATGAGCCGTGGAGTGGTAAAGCAATGTCAATTGCAGTTTTGGTGTTTTGTCCCCCCCAGATAACTCCCTGCCTTCTGCGTATCAACTGCAGTATTGTTTGTGTTGTCAAGTGGCGGGCGTCTCCTTTCCTCGACTTTATATACAGTGCAGAGGGCTGGTTCCTTCGCTTACGGCCATACCACGCTGAGCACGCCCGATCTCGTCCGATCTCGGAAGCTAAGCAGAGTCGGGCCGGGTTAGTACTTGGATGGGTGACCGCCTGGGAATACCCGGTGCAGTAAGCTTTTCCTTATTTCGACCAGTAGGGTGTACTATTGTATCACCACTGTAGTTTGAACAGTGCTGTAGTGTGAACACAGCTCCAGTTTCATATTGCTGTTTTGAACAGTTTATACAGTTTGCTCCAAAACCACCTGCTAAGAATTGGTGACTCACTCAGCCTTCTCTTGAGCTCGATTCTAGACTGACAACTATGAACTATGAGCCGTGGAGTGGTAAAGCAATGTCAATTGCAGTTTTGGTGTTTTGTCCCCCCCAGATAACTCCCTGCCTTCTGCGTATCAACTGCAGTATTGTTTGTGTTGTCAAGTGGCGGGCGTCTCCTTTCCTCGACTTTATATACAGTGCAGAGGGCTGGTTCCTTCGCTTACGGCCATACCACGCTGAGCACGCCCGATCTCGTCCGATCTCGGAAGCTAAGCAGAGTCGGGCCGGGTTAGTACTTGGATGGGTGACCGCCTGGGAATACCCGGTGCAGTAAGCTTTTCCTTATTTCGACCAGTAGGGTGTACTATTGTATCACCACTGTAGTTTGAACAGTGCTGTAGTGTGAACACAGCTCCAGTTTCATATTGCTGTTTTGAACAGTTTATACAGTTTGCTCCAAAACCACCTGCTAAGAATTGGTGACTCACTCAGCCTTCTCTTGAGCTCGATTCTAGACTGACAACTATGAACTATGAGCCGTGGAGTGGTAAAGCAATGTCAATTGCAGTTTTGGTGTTTTGTCCCCCCCAGATAACTCCCTGCCTTCTGCGTATCAACTGCAGTATTGTTTGTGTTGTCAAGTGGCGGGCGTCTCCTTTCCTCGACTTTATATACAGTGCAGAGGGCTGGTTCCTTCGCTTACGGCCATACCACGCTGAGCACGCCCGATCTCGTCCGATCTCGGAAGCTAAGCAGAGTCGGGCCGGGTTAGTACTTGGATGGGTGACCGCCTGGGAATACCCGGTGCAGTAAGCTTTTCCTTATTTCGACCAGTAGGGTGTACTATTGTATCACCACTGTAGTTTGAACAGTGCTGTAGTGTGAACACAGCTCCAGTTTCATATTGCTGTTTTGAACAGTTTATACAGTTTGCTCCAAAACCACCTGCTAAGAATTGGTGACTCACTCAGCCTTCTCTTGAGCTCGATTCTAGACTGACAACTATGAACTATGAGCCGTGGAGTGGTAAAGCAATGTCAATTGCAGTTTTGGTGTTTTGTCCCCCCCAGATAACTCCCTGCCTTCTGCGTATCAACTGCAGTATTGTTTGTGTTGTCAAGTGGCGGGCGTCTCCTTTCCTCGACTTTATATACAGTGCAGAGGGCTGGTTCCTTCGCTTACGGCCATACCACGCTGAGCACGCCCGATCTCGTCCGATCTCGGAAGCTAAGCAGAGTCGGGCCGGGTTAGTACTTGGATGGGTGACCGCCTGGGAATACCCGGTTCAGTAAGCTTTTCCTTATTTCGACCAGTAGGGTGTACTATTGTATCACCACTGTAGTTTGAACAGTGCTGTAGTGTGAACACAGCTCCAGTTTCATATTGCTGTTTTGAACAGTTTATACAGTTTGCTCCAAAACCACCTGCTAAGAATTGGTGACTCACTCAGCCTTCTCTTGAGCTCGATTCTAGACTGACAACTATGAACTATGAGCCGTGGAGTGGTAAAGCAATGTCAATTGCAGTTTTGGTGTTTTGTCCCCCCCAGATAACTCCCTGCCTTCTGCGTATCAACTGCAGTATTGTTTGTGTTGTCAAGTGGCGGGCGTCTCCTTTCCTCGACTTTATATACAGTGCAGAGGGCTGGTTCCTTCGCTTACGGCCATACCACGCTGAGCACGCCCGATCTCGTCCGATCTCGGAAGCTAAGCAGAGTCGGGCCGGGTTAGTACTTGGATGGGTGACCGCCTGGGAATACCCGGTGCAGTAAGCTTTTCCTTATTTCGACCAGTAGGGTGTACTATTGTATCACCACTGTAGTTTGAACAGTGCTGTAGTGTGAACACAGCTCCAGTTTCATATTGCTGTTTTGAACAGTTTATACAGTTTGCTCCAAAACCACCTGCTAAGAATTGGTGACTCACTCAGCCTTCTCTTGAGCTCGATTCTAGACTGACAACTATGAACTATGAGCCGTGGAGTGGTAAAGCAATGTCAATTGCAGTTTTGGTGTTTTGTCCCCCCCAGATAACTCCCTGCCTTCTGCGTATCAACTGCAGTATTGTTTGTGTTGTCAAGTGGCGGGCGTCTCCTTTCCTCGACTTTATATACAGTGCAGAGGGCTGGTTCCTTCGCTTACGGCCATACCACGCTGAGCACGCCCGATCTCGTCCGATCTCGGAAGCTAAGCAGAGTCGGGCCGGGTTAGTACTTGGATGGGTGACCGCCTGGGAATACCCGGTGCAGTAAGCTTTTCCTTATTTCGACCAGTAGGGTGTACTATTGTATCACCACTGTAGTTTGAACAGTGCTGTAGTGTGAACACAGCTCCAGTTTCATATTGCTGTTTTGAACAGTTTATACAGTTTGCTCCAAAACCACCTGCTAAGAATTGGTGACTCACTCAGCCTTCTCTTGAGCTCGATTCTAGACTGACAACTATGAACTATGAGCCGTGGAGTGGTAAAGCAATGTCAATTGCAGTTTTGGTGTTTTGTCCCCCCCAGATAACTCCCTGCCTTCTGCGTATCAACTGCAGTATTGTTTGTGTTGTCAAGTGGCGGGCGTCTCCTTTCCTCGACTTTATATACAGTGCAGAGGGCTGGTTCCTTCGCTTACGGCCATACCACGCTGAGCACGCCCGATCTCGTCCGATCTCGGAAGCTAAGCAGAGTCGGGCCGGGTTAGTACTTGGATGGGTGACCGCCTGGGAATACCCGGTGCAGTAAGCTTTTCCTTATTTCGACCAGTAGGGTGTACTATTGTATCACCACTGTAGTTTGAACAGTGCTGTAGTGTGAACACAGCTCCAGTTTCATATTGCTGTTTTGAACAGTTTATACAGTTTGCTCCAAAACCACCTGCTAAGAATTGGTGACTCACTCAGCCTTCTCTTGAGCTCGATTCTAGACTGACAACTATGAACTATGAGCCGTGGAGTGGTAAAGCAATGTCAATTGCAGTTTTGGTGTTTTGTCCCCCCCAGATAACTCCCTGCCTTCTGCGTATCAACTGCAGTATTGTTTGTGTTGTCAAGTGGCGGGCGTCTCCTTTCCTCGACTTTATATACAGTGCAGAGGGCTGGTTCCTTCGCTTACGGCCATACCACGCTGAGCACGCCCGATCTCGTCCGATCTCGGAAGCTAAGCAGAGTCGGGCCGGGTTAGTACTTGGATGGGTGACCGCCTGGGAATACCCGGTGCAGTAAGCTTTTCCTTATTTCGACCAGTAGGGTGTACTATTGTATCACCACTGTAGTTTGAACAGTGCTGTAGTGTGAACACAGCTCCAGTTTCATATTGCTGTTTTGAACAGTTTATACAGTTTGCTCCAAAACCACCTGCTAAGAATTGGTGACTCACTCAGCCTTCTCTTGAGCTCGATTCTAGACTGACAACTATGAACTATGAGCCGTGGAGTGGTAAAACAATGTTAATTGCAGTTTTGGTGTTTTTTCCCCCCCAGATAACTCCCTGCCTTCTGCGTATCAACTGCAGTATTGTTTGTGTTGTCAAGTGGCGGGCGTCTCCTTTCTTCGACTTTATATACCCTTTTTAAGGATATCCAAAAGTGATGGGACAGATTTAGCACTTTCCACTTGAAATCACTCTGGTACATGACAATATTAATTTTATCTGTCCACAAGACCTTTTTCCAGACCTTTGCAGTCTTTTTCGCAAACTGTATGTGACTGTTCTTTTTGAAGATAACTAGTGGCTTACGCCTTGCAGTGTCCTTGACTTTCATTGACACCGCTTTGCTTCTCATGTTGACAGACACCAATAGCAGACTTCAAAGGCAAATGCAAAGCCTAGAATCAATATTAGACATTGACTGTCTTTGAGCTCTCTTATGCCTGCACAAATGATGTGACGGAACACACCTGACTTACCAGAAATACCTGTCAAGCCAATTGTCCCAACACTTTTGGGTACCCTGAAATAGGGGGACTATGCATAAACAGTGTTGCAATTTCTGAATGGTGAAACCAATATGTATGCAAATACCATCAAATAAAAGCTGGGAATCTCTACATTAACCTCACAATGATCATTTTGATTTCAAATCCAAACTTTTGGAGTGTAAATGTGAATGACCTACAAATCAATCTTGTGCTTTCCATAGGGCATTCAAGATGGCGGCGCTGAGACCTTTTCTGGTTCTTCTGTTGCTACATCTAAGCCACTGTGCTACTGCCTCACCCAAGGGTCTACCCACAAGACCACACTGTCACCGCTGTGACCAAGCCCTCCTCTGTAGCTGCTCCTTCCAGCATCTCAACAGAGTCCCCACTGTCTCCACCAAGGCCGTCCTTCAGCTTGACCTCTCCTTCAACGAACTGCAGGTCATAGTGGAAGACGACCTGCGTGAGTACGGGAGTCTGAAGACTCTGCGCATGAACAACAACAAAATCAACGCGATTCACGAGCGAGCGTTCTCCGCTCTGGCGAACTTGGAATTGCTTGACCTGTCGTTCAACCGACTGGCTAGGCTGTCCGCTTCCTGGTTCCAAAAGCTTCTGTCTCTTCACCACCTCAGTCTCCATTGGAATGGATACGCGACACTAGACCAAGGGTGCCTGTTCAAGCCCTTGAAGAGGTTGAAGACCCTTCAGTTCGGAGGTCCGGCCCTTCGTAATGTCACTGTGGACGACTTTGCCTGTCTCAGTGGTCTCGAGGAGCTTGGGTTCCATGGCAGTGCTCTGGACGCCTACGAAAAAGGAAGCTTGGAAAAGGTCGGACCCCTTCGTAAAGCAACAATTAGCCTTAACGGTCCCTTCCAGAGGGACCTGGTCCTTGTGGAGAACGTACTGTTAGATGTGTTGCATCCCATCACAACATTGATTGTCACCGACACCAAGTTCCACACAGTAGAGAAAATGAGGCCCTTCTGGGTGGTGAAAAAGAGAAACGTGAAAAACCTTTATGTCCGGAATGCCAGCATCGTAGATATAGCTTTATCTGCACTGCTCGACAAGTTGGCCTACTCCATGCTGTCTCAATTCACGGTGGAAGATTCCAAATTCTTCCTCAAGGGCCCGTGGGGGGGGCAATACGTACAGAGTCTACCTCACCTCGAGTCCGCTGTCCTCAAAAACGTTGACATCCCTCAATTCTACAACTTCCCCACCCTCTTTTTCCTGAAACCTATTCTCAAGGTGCTGCGGAAACTGTCCATCATCAACAGCAAGGTTCACACCATACCTTGCGGGACCTCCGAGGACCTCTCCAGACTGGAGCACTTGGACCTGAGCGGGAACCTCTTCCACGACCGGACCATGGCGGAGATGATGTGTGACGGCCGCGGCGTCGCCCAGGGTCTGCGGACCATCAACCTCAGCAGGAACGACCTGCAGTCCCTCAACAGCCAGCTCTTCACCAAACTGGACAACCTAACCACCATTGACTTGAGTGGGAATGTGTTCCATAGTATACCCCAGACCTGTGATTGGCCCCCAAGTCTCCGTTTACTGAACCTCTCATCCTCCCACTTGACGAAGGCGACTCGTTGCCTGCCTCAGAGTTTACACGTTCTAGATTTAAGCGACAACGACCTGACGGTGTTTGACATTGAGCTGCCTCTCCTTGCAGAGTTGTACATCTCGGGCAACAAGATATTGAGTTTGATGGATGGAAAGCTGTATCCGTCCCTGGAGGTCCTCTTCATTCACAACAATGCCCTCCACACGTTTAACAACAAGGATTTAGAGGTGTACAGCAAACTGAGGCTCTTGGAAGCTGGCGCGAACACGTTCATATGCTCCTGTGACTTTGTGGCGTTCATGCAAATGGGAAATGCAGTTGCCTTAGGAGACAGGTTTGGGACCTACGTGTGTGAGTCGCCCGACACGGTTCGAGGACTCCTCGTCATAGACGCTAGGCTATCCGTTTTTGAGTGCCACGCGGTCGTAGCCCTCTCCGTCCTCTGCTCCAGCATCCTCTTCACCTTCCTGGTCTCAGGGGCTCTGTGTTACAAGTTCCATGCCCTGTGGTACCTGAGGATGACCTGGGCTTGGCTGAGGGCCAAAAGGAAGAGGCCAGTCCTCAAGAGAGGGGAGGTCTGCTATGACGCCTTTGTTTCCTACAGCAACAGAGACTCCACGTGGGTGGAGGAGCATCTGGTCCCCCAGATGGAGGAATCGCAGCCGCCATTACGGCTCTGCCTCCACAAGCGGAACTTCCTCCCCGGCAGGTGGATCCTGGACAACATAATGGACGCCATAGAGAAGAGCCACAGGACCCTGTTCATCCTCTCCCAGCACTTTGTGCAGAGTGAGTGGTGCAAGTACGAACTGGACTACTCTCACTTCCGGCTGTTTGACGAGAACAACGACACCGTTGTGCTGGTTCTGCTCGAGCCCATTGCCAAGGAGACCATCCCCAAGAGGTTCTGCAAGCTGAGGAAGGTCATGAACTCTCGGACCTATCTGGAGTGGCCTGAGGAGGAGGAGGAGAGACCTCGGTTCTGGCATGGGCTGAAAGAGGCAATCAGATGACCTGAGCCTCGTCGACATTTCACTTTGCCAACCGTCCACACTAGCTACTGGTCCAAGAGAGTAAAGTCCCTTAGTGGAGATGCTATCGGGCCTTATACAGGGTGGTTATAGTATGAGTACTTGTGTGGTCATTTAGCAGAATGATAAGATGACTGATGTATAGTTAATTCACTTACTAAGACAAATTTAATTGTAAGTCGCTTTTGAATATCTCCTTGACTTACAATTTGACTTATCCGGAACAACTTAGCGACTACATACAAGAAGACCTCAGCCATGTTTGAGGATGAATCTGGAATGACTACAACTGACTGGTGTAATTAAAAACTTTGTAATGAAATATGAACTAGTACTATTATGGTAAACATTGATGCAAAATGTTTTGTGTATAAAAAAAGGTCCTCCCAGTCAACTCTGACTTTGAGATTTTGAGTCTTATGACTGTATGAAAAACAGGTAAAAGCTGATGAAGTCTAAAACATTTTTTTTTTTAGCATTGTGACTGCCTGTGGCCTCTGGTTTGAGCATTGATTACTTGATCTTATGATGACTGATGGATAGATGATTCACTTACTTAAACAAATATATTTGTTGTAAGTCGCTTTGGATAAAGGCGTCTGCTAAATGCCATGAATGTTAATGTAATGTAATGTAAAATGAGATAGAAAGAACAACCTGAGGTAGCAAAACAGTAACTGGTATGTGACCACCACAGAGTGTAATGAAGGGACGTAAATCCATATTTTACCTGTCATGTCCAGCAGGGAGCAGCATAGTCAAACCAACAACATTCAGTCAACAGCAGGTCTCATATCTACTCCTATATTGGCATCACCTTCACTGAGAAACTCTGTCCATACTTCAAACCCTGCCTTCATGAAGGTGGTAAGAACTCAGCCCCACTGGTCGTCTCCTGTCATTTAAATAGACTTTGAGTTTTCATCTTGGTTTCATCTAAATCTTGACTCTGTCTTCATCTTGGTTTTTGAATTAAAAGGACATTTTTCATTCTATCTCAAAATGATGGAGATACAGTTAACCTTGTTTAAGTTTGTGTTTAAAAGAAACGGCACAGATATTTTTTAATGATAAGATGATTCCATTCAAATGTCTGATAGCTGATCACCTCTTATTAAAATCAGGGTATTATTTTTTCATTGAATACATTAAGCTGTGTCATTTAAAAAAAATGTACATTTGGTTAAATAAAGAAGTTATTGTTTAAGGGGTTCGCTGAATCTCTTTGTTGGTGTCCCAAAGAGAGGAAGGAGGATCAACAAGAAGGACTTTTTTGGTTGACACCCCAAAGGGGCGTATCCGCCGTTTGGAACGCCATCCCGTGGGTACCTATTGGAGGAAAAGCAATGACACCAAACGTACGCGCCCAAATAGTCTATACATACGTCTTCAACCCCAAGACATATCCTCACTCTTCAGCTTGTCGGAAACGGTTGTGTATTCTTTCGAGAGAGACGGAACTGAGTCGTTTAATTATCAAGTGCTGCTAGCTGAATAGTTTTCCGTTAAAATCGCTATCGGTGCAGTCGATAAATCTCCTTAACTACAAAAAGTCCACGAGAGACAGAAGGCGGCGTTCAACAGGTAACAAACACGCTAGCTAGCTAGGCTACATATAGCAACACGCGACTAGCATGCTCGGCTACGAACGGAACGACACACGACTAGCTAGCTAACATTAGCATCATCAGGTTACCGATAACTTTAATTGTCTGTGTGTATGTATATATATAAAAAGACCAAGGTCTCTTTTTAATACAATATTGACTGATGTATTTGTGTGTCTGTGTAGGATGAAGTTCAGGTTCATCAGCCAGATGAGTTACTATGAGGTGTACAAGGACTCTTTACCTCCAAGGTAACTCTTTTTCTCATCTATTTCTGAATTGTTTGTTGCCTAACTGTTGGTGGGATAACAGCAGTAGCATTTGGTTTCAACCACCATTTTCTCAATTGGTCATCAAGTAAATATAATTGAATCTATCTATCCCCGTCTTCTCACCGTTTATTTTCCGCTTTCTTCCCCTCTGTTCTGCACCCGCCTTTCTTTCACCCTCCTTCTCAGCGGAGTGAGAATCTAATGCAGCCGTACTGGCACCTGGAAGTGGATGCAGACGAGGCAGAGGTGTCCACAGCCTGGGCTTCACTGGCTCCATGCAGCTGAGGGACTTCAGTGGAGGCTGGATGATGCACATGGTTCTGCCCAGGTACAGTACTGTTGTCTCTGGGGTCTTGAAATGCGCACATGATCAGGGCTACTGAAAACTGTGTCCTAGACCTGGTTAAGGAAACACTGTAACAAAACTGCAAGCAGATCAAGTCTCAAACTAGATAAATGTCCCATCAGTTGTGTAGGGATCCCCAACTAGAAGCATTGTTTCAAACAAAACCACTAGTTCAGGAGGATGTTGTTGTTATGGGGTTGCTGCTGTGACATGATGTAAACAAAAGGCCGAATTGTAGTGCCCCCGCCAGCGCGGAGGTGCCTTGACAAAAACTAGACCGAAGCGTTTAACTGATCTAAGCAGCTCAACCCTGTTCCCTTTGTAAGATGGCGGTTTGGTTGAACTACATGTGTTGACTGTACCAGAGACAGGAAATGATCATTCTGAAATGACACTTTTCTCAGTTGAATTCTAGAATATATTCACTGACTAGGGTCCAGGTTATGTTGTTATTCAGGTCAAGTCATCACAAGTCATGTGGTCAGGCCAAGAAAACCCCTGGGCAGGATGCAGGAAAAGGTTTTGGTATTCACTTAGGTTAGCTTCATAGCTGTTTCTCAGTACCCTAATCTAACACTTTTTATTATTTATTTTAACAGTTGAAATGTGTTCTGGTCCTGACATCCTGTTCACAGGATTCTCAATGGTGTGTGCACCAACATCATCCAGTTGCAGTAGTGGAAGCTGAAATACTACACGGTAAGAGCAACTGCACTGTACTTTGAGCCAACATGGCTGAGGGCAAAAGTTATTTTCGAAGGGCTAACTGGGCCCTGTCGGGTTGCTGCTGGGACATGTAAACATAAGGTTGTTAAGGAAACACCTTAACAACCACAACTGCAAGCAGATCACGTCTCAAGCTCGATAGGTGTCCCATCAGTTTGTGATTAGCACCAAAACCTGACTATCCTGCACCTATTTGAACAAGCACAAATGCTACCCTGAGGCAGGCCTAAAGCTGAGAAAAAGGGGGTTTGGTGAAGTCAGCCAAAATGCAACAGAGTTCGTGTTGGTCTGCAGTAGCTCAGAACTGCCTGGAAGTGATGAAATAAAAGGCCGAATGATAGCACCAGAGCCCAGCAGTCTGTTCACAGTGCTCCGGTGCAGTGACAAAAATGGACCGAAGCGTTAATCTGATCCAAGCAGTTCTGTCCTTTTCATCACATTTACTTTTTGAAGTCCGACTTGACCCAAAAACAAACATTTTGCCATGCTGCTGTTTTTATTTTTCCGGTGTGTACATTACATTATTATAGTGGAAGCTGTACAGCCAACTGAATGTCCCTCTTCGGGATAATGAAGATGACTAGAGAGACAGAGAGGGAGGGAGAATGGACCTTGTTAGTCCTGAATTGTTGATCAAGTTTTTTCCTCCTTTGACTCTCTGTTGCCAGAGCCTTCATGTTGCTGCTGAACCAACAACCACCTGGACACCCGTGTGGCTGGAAGAGGAGCTAAGACTGTAAGGTGTGTGTCTGTCTGTCTCTGCATGTCTGTTTCTGCATGCTCAAGTGTGTTGTGGGTGGTGATAGTTGTTTCAGGTCAAATTGAGTAGGGATCCCCATCTAGAAGCATTGTTTCAAACAAAACCACTAGTTCAGGAGGATGTTGTTGTTATGGGGTTGCTGCTGTGACATGATGTAAACAAAAGGCCGAATTGTAGTGCCCCCGCCAGCGCGGAGGTGCCTTGACAAAAACTAGACCGAAGCGTTTAACTGATCTAAGCAGCTCAACCCTGTTCCCTTTGTCAGATGGCGTTTTTTTCTGTTGTATTCTAGAATATATTCACTGACTAGTGACCAGGTTATGTTGTCATGTGGTCAGGCCAAGGAAAAACTCCTGGCAGGAAAACGTTTTGGTATTCACCTAGATTAGCTTCATAGCTAATTCTCAGTGCCCTAATCTGACAGTTCTTTCCTTCTCTTTTTTTTAACAGTTGAAATGTATTCTGCTCCTGATATCCCGTTCACAAGATTCTCATGGTAAGAGCAACTGCACTGTACGTTGAGCCAACATGGCTGAGGTCAAAGGTTATTTTTGAAGGGCCTGCCGGGTTGCTGCGGTGACATGATGTAAACAAAAGGCCGAATTATAGCGCCCCCGCCAGGCAGTGTGTTCTCAGTGCGGAGGCGCGTTGACAAAAACTAGACCGAAGCGTTTATCTGATCGAAGCAGCTCAACCAAGTCAGGGTCAAGTTTATTAATATGCACAGTGAACCGGTTTGTCAACAGTAATAATGAGGGGCATGTAACTCATTCATGGGGCAAGTAACAGATTTGGTTTAGTCTGGTTACAGTTATTTTGCTTTTCCTTGCTATAGATTCTACAGAATATCTCCATAACTCTGTAGCTGTCTCTCCAATTCCACAGGCTTGCCGACAGTGGGACCTGCTCTGTTACTTCAACCACAAGACTAATGCCCCACCACTCTTCAACCCCCCCCAGACACACACACCGCTCTTGAACCCCCACTTCCACCTGTCTGGCTTCAGCGAGGAGAACGGAGGCTGTCGTCGTCGTCCACTCATGTATAAACTTCTCATATGCACGTTGTCAAATAAATGAAATCTATGAACTTCTCTTCTTTCCCTCTACTCTCTGATCTCACAATGCCAAGTTGTCGCTTCTAGAACCTGGAGTTGTCATTAATCTCTAGAGGTTCTAAAAGCGACAAATGACAGCGAGTGTGTGCCTCAACAAGACAAGAGTGTTAAGGGGGTAGGAAGGTGTTAGGCAGATATACATAATTTAGTTGATGGTGGCAAACTGTCTCTTCCTACAACTCCTTGAACCGGTGACCTCTTGTAGATGAGGCATCATTCTTTGCACAGAGCCACGACTCCTTCACACCTCACATGCTTGGTTTTGTATATTTGACCTGACGGGTTGAGGAAACATATTCAAAAGCAAGTCCTAAACCAAGCCTTGAACCGGTGACCTCTCGTAGATGAGGCATCGTTCTTCGCACAGAGCCACCAGTGCTTCTGCACTTGGTTTGCTTCTTTTTGTAACTTTAACATTAAGGTTTGCTGTAACATGTTCAAAAGCAAGTCCTAAACCAAGCCTTGAACCAGTGACCTCTTGTAGATGAGGCATCGTTCTTTGCACAGAGCCACCAGTGCTTTCACATTTGGTATGCTTCCTTTTGTAACTTTAACATTAAGGTTTGCTGTAACATATTCAAAAGCAAGTCCTAAACCAAGCCTTGAACCGGTGACCTCTTGTACTTATTAAAGTATTATTTATTTCACATTTGCTTCCATAAACACACCCTCAATAAAACTGTCCTCGTTGATAGACACTAGAGGGCAGTCAGGAGAGAGGAGAGTTTTATTGAGGGTGTGTGCGTGTTGATAAACACTAGAGGGCAGTCAGGAGATCAACACACACACACCCTCAATAAAACTCTCCTCTCTCCTGACTGCCCTCTAGTGTCTATCAACACACACACACACACCCTCAATAAAACTCTCCTCTCTCCTGACTGCCCTCTAGTGTCTATCAACACGCACACACACACACCCTCAATAAAACTCTCCTCTCTCCTGACTGCCCTCTAGTGTCTATCAACACGCACACACCCTCAATAAAACTCTCCTCTCTCCTGACTGCCCTCTAGTGTCTATCAACACGCACACACCCTCAGTAAAACTCTCCTCTCTCCTGACTGCCCTCTAGTGTCTATCAACACACACACACCCTCAATAAAACTCTCCTCTCTCCTGACTGCCCTCTAGTGTCTATCAACACGCACACACACACACCCTCAATAAAACTCTCCTCTCTCCTGACTGCCCTCTAGTGTCTATCAACACGCACACACCCTCAATAAAACTCTCCTCTCTCCTGACTGCCCTCTAGTGTCTATCAACACACACACACCCTCAATAAAACTCTCCTCTCTCCTGACTGCCCTCTAGTGTCTATCAACACACACACACACACACTCAATAAAACTCTCCTCTCTCCTGACTGCCCTCTAGTGTCTATCAACACACGCACACACACACCCTCAATAAAACTCTCCTCTCTCCTGACTGCCCTCTAGTGTCTATCAACACACACACACCCTCAATAAAACTCTCCTCTCTCCTGACTGCCCTCTAGTGTCTATCAACACACACACACACACACACACACCCCCTCTCATGAACCCTTGTCTCTTCCTCCAATACTTCTCTAATTAATCAACTCTCAATATCTAAAACATAAATAGAAGCACTAGCAATTTGAAGTAGCTGTGGCTCTTCAGTAAGATCTTCGTCTTATAGATAGAGGGTTGAGGGTTCAAACCAAGGATGTCGAGTGTGGAGGAGTCGTGGCTGTGTGGTTAGTATCTTGCCCTATCATAACAGGGTTAGACGTTCAAGACTTGGTCATGGCTCTGGAGCTAGGTTTGGAACATTCTTTTGAACATGTTTCATCAAGTCAAATATACAAAACCACATCAGTGAGGACCTCTCCTGGACCACCAACACCGCATCACTGGCGAAGACAGCCCAGCGGCGCCTCTACTTCCTCCGCAAGCTGAAGCGAGCGAAAGCTCCCACACCTATCCTGACAACATTCTACCGAGGCACCATTGAAAGCATCCTGTCCAGCTGCATCACTGTGTGGGGCGGTAGCTGCACCGAACACAGTAGGAAAGCACTGCAACGCATTGTGAACACAGCTGCTAAGATCATTGGTGCCCCACTCCCTTCCCTGCAAGAGACTTACTCCACCCGCCTCACCCGCAAAGCTACCTCGATTGTGAGCGACGCAAGCCACCCCGCACACAGTCTGTTCAGCCTCCTGCCTTCTGGAAGAAGGTATAGGAGCCTCCGTGCCCACACCACCAGACTCACGAAAAGCTTCATACCCCAAGCTGTCAGGAAGCTAAATTCTCTCCCCTCACTTCCCCCAGCCACATCCTCCAAGCTGTCAAGAAGCTGAAACCACCACCCCCCCTCCCAACCCTTCAGCCCCCCCCCCCCCCCAAAAACACTACGGACTCTGGACAATCCACTATTCTATTGCTACAATGCACTATTGCACTATTATTATTTTTTTTATACAGAATACACAGTATTTGGCTGCTACTTACTGTCTTTACTGACTGCTCTTTTTGCACTGTTTAAATTATTTTTATTGAATGTTTTACTTTTAGTATGTGTTATCTGTTGTGCCTGGGCACTTTATCTGTCTCACCGTGGGAGAGTGAGAAACGTCCTCTCGATTCCTTTGTATGTCTTGACATGTGAAGAATTGACAATAAAGCCACTTTGACTTTGAAAACGAAATATGTGAAGGAGTCCTGGCTCAGTGGTTAGTCTTTTTACAAAGAATTGCCTGTCACTGTGCATAGTGCATCTAGGGTGCATAGTGCATCTGCATCTCTTCTGTTTTTTTTATTTATTTCCTCTCTTGGCCTCAGCTGGGTTTGAACCAGCAACGTTCCGCTTATGGGACATGTCCTATACCATTGCGCCACCAGGCAGGTCACAAGGAACACACATATCTTCGTAATTTTGAGGTCTACATCAGCAGACAAAAAAAGATCTAAAAGAAAAGTGCAACATCAGTAACATGGAGATTTCAACCAGCTACATGCCATAGCACCACCAAGCTGCTTACAAAAAAAGAAATACAAATATCTATGCTAGGACCAGGTGCCATTGGCAGTCACATTGCTAGAGGAAGGAAGGATTACGCTTTTTCTTCTTTTATTTACAGTAGAGGAACTGTACAGAGGGGTAGTGGGGGGTGAAGAGGTCTTTAAGAGGGACAGTCAAGACGTAGCGTGAAGAGATGGGTCTTCAGTCTACGATGGAAGATGGGTAGTGACTCTGTAGTGAATGAGATCAGAGAAGAGGGAGGAAGCTCGAGCAGAGTGGAGGGTCTCCGTGACAGCAACGAGAGCAGTCTCAGTAGAGTGCCCAGCCTTAAAGCCGGATTGGTGAGGGTCAAGGAGGTTGTTCTGAAGGAGATAGTGAGACAGTTGGTTAGAGACAACACGTTCAAGGGTTTTAGTTAAAAAGGAGAGAAGGGATTATGTAGTTATGGACAGCAGACGGGTCAAGAGTTGGTTTCTTGAGAAGAGGCTTGACTCTGGCTGTCTTAGACAGCTGGGACAGATCCTGTGGATAAAGAGCTTGATTAATTAATTGATTATGGTGGTAAGGAACGGAAGGAGGTCTTTGGAACTGGATTGGAGAAAGGGTCAAGAGGGCAGGTGGTTGTCCGCTTGGATATGACTAAAATAATTTTTGTATATACTAAAATGATTTTAGTATATCAGGGGTAGTTGCTTCAAATCTCCATGCTTCACAGCTTTCCAGATGTGTCTGCAGATGTTAAAGAGACATGCATTTGGTGTGAGTGTTCAGGTGGCGTAATGATGTCCCATCAACAGAGTGTTGGTTGTGATCCCTGTGTGCATGGCGTGATAGTGCTGATACTTGCTTTGAAATATAAATGCTTTGTGAGTAAAAAATGACGTGGGATTTTGTTGTTTTTGTCTTAAAGTAGAGGAAGTCGATCCACCTTGTTTTCTCGAGCTCATTGGAGTCCTGATTGACACGCCACATCAGCAACAGGGGCATGAGGCAGCCATACCAGTTTGAAGGGGCTTTATTGAACCAGGAAGTGGCTATGGGCTTGCTGTTTGGTTATACTCCGCAGGGTTCCTGAAATTAACAGAATGAAATCAACAAACACCGAAAGCAAGAGTAAATTATCATGACCATGCCTAGTAAAGCACACAATGGTTTATAACATGCAACTCCCATCTTAAAAGTATGAAATTGATGTGAAAAAATACCTTGATAAGCCCATAAAGGAGAAAGCTTAGAGATGGGACTATGAACATTTCACAGGGACCATGTGTTCAAAGCTAAGGGAATGCGGCCATCTTGTTTTAGTATCATGGCATAAGCATTGTCTGTCACAAGCCGGCACTTCTATTTCTGAAGTGTGCACTGCCACCCATGGATGTAAAACCATAGGTTTCGTGCCAGAAACCATGCTAACACAATCACTAGCCTTTAGGATCCATGCTAAGGAGAGCAGAAGTGCACCCTTCAGGAAAAGGGTACAGATTTGGGATGCAAAATTGTTTCACTTGCACGCCAAAAGTGGACAACCATGGCTTTAAAATATGTGGTTAAATAAAGTGTGGTAAAATATAAAATATGGCTAAAAATTCAACTACAGAACGAAAAGCACTTACTGGACGCACTAGGTATAGAAGAGACCTCAAACACAACTTGAGCTAAAAATGCACATGCTTTCAGCAAGGAGTCCATCAGCAAAGGACTTGCTGGAGGTGTGTCCTAGTCATTTATACTGGCCCTGTCGGTGAAGCCCATTGGCTGAAGGCCAGATTGGATGCATCGATTGGGTTAGAGGGATGTCAATCTAATTATAGGTATGATGACCGGGGGAAATTCTAGCATGGATCTGCTTCACGCACAGTTTTCAAGACTGTTAAATATAAAGCACAGAAGGAGGCACACCTCAAAGCTCTGCTTTATCTGTGTGTGTGTGTGTGTGTGTGTGTGTGTATATATATATATATATATATATATATATATATATATATATATACACATCTGTATGGGTTTGTGCATGTGTTTGTTCACTTCTGGATTGCAGCTGAATCTGCCCAGTCCATTTACCTCCAAAGCCACATCCTGAAAGGCTAGGGTTAGAACTTGCTTTTTAAAATGTTTCAGCAAACCTTGATGTGAAACATACAAAACAAGGCATGTACAGTGAGTGGGTGGCTGTGCGGTTAGTATCTTGCCCCATGATCAGGGGATTGCAGGTTCAACACCTTTTCACTACTATTTACATTTTCCAGAAATATGAATTGAAATAAAGACAAAGCAGTGTTTTAACTGTGTTTAATTGTCCCACAGCAGTTTAATTCATTTGTCCAGCTTCTTTTGGTATATTTTACTTGAAGGTTTGAGGAAACATATTCAAAAGCAAGTTCTAAACCAAGCCTTCAACCGGTGACCTCTTCAAGATGAGGCAGAGTTCTTTGTAGAGAGCCACCACCACTTTCACAATTGTCAAGCTTTTTTTGTATATTTTACATCAAGCTTTGTGGAAACAGTCTGCCTACAAGTCAAAGATGTTACTGAAGAGCCACAGCTACTTCATGTTGCTGATGCTTCTGTTTATGTTTTAGATATTGAGAGTTGATTAATTAGAGTATTGGAGGAAGAGACAAGGGTTCATGAGAGGGTGTGTGTGTGTGTGTGTTGATAGACACTAGAGGGCAGTCAGGAGAGAGGAGAGTTTTATTGAGGGTGTGTGTGTGTGCGTGTTGATGGACACTAGAGGGCAGTCAGGAGAGAGGAGAGTTTTATTGAGGGTGTGTGTGTGTTGATAGACACTAGAGGGCAGTCAGGAGAGAGGAGAGTTTTATTGAGGGTGTGTGTGTGTGCGTGTTGATGGACACTAGAGGGCAGTCAGGAGAGAGGAGAGTTTTATTGAGGGTGTGTGTGTGTGCGTGTTGATAGACACTAGAGGGCAGTCAGGAGAGAGGAGAGTTTTATTGAGGGTGTGGGTGTGTGCGTGTCCTGAGGTCAGTTTTCTGAAAGCTTTGTAGCTAATGCAATATTTCGTCCCAAATGTCAGGCCCACTCTCTCCTAGATCAGCAAAGTTGTTCATTGTCAACTGTTTTAAGGACAGGTGTAGCTGCTCTATGGTTGCAGTTTTTCTCGATCGCTTCAGCACAATTCTTGAAACAGTATTCAACTTTTTAAAACAGTTAACACGTACCCTTTAATAGTTAACACGTTTGCCAAAACACCACATTTCTTTTGCAAAATGCACTATAACTCTCACAACTTAGAACACGTCACAAAAGCTAATAAGTGCATCAAAACAGTATCCTTTGTCTTGTAATGAAAAGTTCAGTCCAGAAAAAGTACACACTAAACAGTAACTATAACCATCAATATTCATTACAGGTTGGACAACTTTCATTTGAAAACTATTGTGAAAAACAGTAAGAATTTCAGAAAAAACATTGTACTGTATAGATTAGATTAGATTAGATTAAACTTTATTGTCATTGTGCAGAGTACAAGTACAGAGACAACGAAATGCAGTTAGCGTCTAACCAGAAGTGCAAAAAAGCAGAAAAGTGCAGTGTGAACAGTATATACAGGTAGTGCAGTATATGAGCAGTATAGTAGTGCAGTATAGTATAAGTAATGCAGTGTAAGCAGTATATGAATTAGCAGTAGCATTATAAGCAGAATAAATAGGATGCAGTATGAACAGTGTAAGCAGCATATGAGCTGTATAGGCAATGCAGTCTAGCAGTGAACAGTGTAAGCAGTCTAGCAATGAACAGTGTAAGCAGCATATGAGCTGTATAGGCAATGCAGTCTAGCAGTATATATGTATTAACAGTAACATTAGAGTAAATAGCAGAATAAATATGGAATGCCGTATGAACAGTATAAACAGGTATGTACAGATATGTGCAGTGTATTAACAGTAGTATTAAAGAAAAATATAAGGATATGTGCATTATGAACAGTATAGACAGATATGTACAGAAGAGCAGTGGTATGGAGTAAGAGCAGTTTGTACAAGTGTGGATACAGTATGTACAGTTTATAGGAATACTGTAAGAGTAGTGCAATTGTCCGGGGTGCAGGGGTTGGTAGGTTGTCACCTAGGTGCAGAGTTCGAGTTCAGTAGGGTGACAGCCGCAGGGAAGAAGCTACCTCTGAACCTGCTGGTTCGGGTGCGGAGAGACCTGTAGCGCCTCCCGGAGGGGAGTGGGGTGAACAGTCTATGATTGGGGTGAGAAATGTCCTTGACGATGCTGCGTGCCTTACGCAAGCATCGTTTGCCCTGGACAGCCTCAATGGAGGGGAGTGAGGAAACGGGTGATGCGTTGTGCAGTTTTCACCACCCTCTGCAGTGCTTTCCGGTCAGATGCAGAGCAGTTGCCATACTGTGACACAGTTGGTGAGTATGCTCTCGATGGTGCAGCGGTAGAAGTTCACCAGGATCTGAGGAGACAGATGGACCTTCTTTAGTCTCCTCAGCAAGAAGAGACACTGGTGAACTTTCTTGATCAGGGTAGTGTTGAGGGTCCAGGAGAGATCCTCAGAGATGTGGACACCCAGAAACTTGAAGCTGGTGACTCGCTCCACCTCAGTCCCGTTGATGAGGATGGGGGTGTGTGTGCCAGCTTTTGACTTCCTGAAGTCCACTGTGAGCTCTTTGGTCTTCCTGGTGTTGAGAGCCAGGTTGTTGTCGGTGCACCACACTGTCAGGTGCTGGACCTCCTCCCTGTAGGCCGACTCATCGTTGTTGCTGATGAGATAGATAGAAACTTTATTTATCCCAAGGGGAAACTCAAGGACCAATCACCGTAGTGTCGTCTGCGAACTTAACAATGGAGTTTGAGCCATGTACAGGTGTGCAGTCATAGGTGAAGAGGGTGTAAAGGAGGGGGCTCAGCACACAGCCTTGTGGAACGCCGGTGTTCAGAGTGAGGGTTGAGGAGGTGTGGTTGTGTAGCCTAACAGACTGCGGCCTGTTGGTTAGGAAGTCCAGAATCCAGTTGCAGAGGGGGGAGTTGATTCCCAGTTCACTGAGTTTGGTGATCCGTTTGGAGGGGATGATGGTGTTGAAAGCTGAACTGAAGTCAATGAACAGCATTCTCACATAGGTGTTGCTATTGTCGAGGTGGGACAGGGCGGAGTGAAGTGCCGTTGAGATGGCATCCTCTGTACTCCTGTTCTGCCGGTAGGCGAATTGGAAGGGGTCCAGTGTGGGTGGTAAACAGGTCTTGAGTTGAGCTAAGACCAGCCTCTCGAAGCACTTCATGATGATGGGCGTGAGTGCAACTGGGCGGAAGTCATTTAGGCTTGTTGCAGTGGAGTGTTTTGGCACCGGCACGATGGAGGTGGTTTTGAAGCACGTGGGGACAGCTGCTTGGGCTAGGGACAGGTTGAATATGTCAGTCCAAACCTCAGCACAGGCCCTGAGGACGCGTCCGGGGGTGCCATCAGGACCAGCGGCCTTGCGTGCATTAGTCCTGCTCAGTGCCGCACACACGTCAGAGTGAGGGGCTGGTGATCTGCAGGGAGCACAGCCTTGATGGCTACCTCCTTGTTGTCCCTGTCAAAGCGGCCATAGAAGTGGTTCAACTCATCAGGCAAGGAGGCGTCAATGGAGAGGGGTGAGGTGCTAGTGGGTTTGTAGTCAGTGATGGCCTGGATGCCTTGCCACATGCGTCGGGGGTCAGAGTTGTTCTTGAAGTGATCCTCGATCCTTGGCTTGTGGTTGTGCTTGGCCTTTTTGATGCCCCTCTGCAGGTTAGCCCTGGATGAGCTATAGGCCCGAGCATCCCCTGATCTGAAGGCAATGTCACGTGCCTTTAGCAGGAGTCGGACCTCTCTGTTCATCCATGGCTTCTGATTAGGGAAAGTGGTAATCCGTTTGAGTGTGGTGACACTATTGATGTTGGAATTGATGTAGTCCAAAACAGAGGAGGCATATGAGTCAATGTCCGTGTGGGAGTCATGGGTGGCCTGTGTGGCAAACACACCCCAGTCAGTGTTTTCAAAACACTGCTGGAGCGCTGAGTCAGCTCCCTCTGGCCAGAGCTTGACTGTCCTCACTGTCCTCAGAGTTGCTCTGGGGGTTAGATTCCTGCCTTGTCTATAAGGTTGTGAAGAGTGGCTGTTATGTGCTGTTGAGTGACAAAGTCTGTGTCTCTGAATGCTACAGGGATTTGGCCTGGGATTTACATAAAAACCCTTGACTGCTACCTGCTTCTGAACCTCCTTTCATGCTGTTCCACTCAAATGTGTTGTGTGAGATCATTTTACACAGTGTAGTTGTATGTGGAGTTTTATACAATAGTGATGCATTGCCTCTGCTCTCTAGCAGTGGTTGCTAGTTGTGGTTCATACAACCTCCACTTACAGTCTAGGATTCATATACCAAAAGTCAGAACATAACTTGGTAGAAAACGTTTTTGACTCTCCACGACTCACAATGTCCGCTAAAGAAAACAGGTGCAGCTACATGTGCAGTAGTGAGTTGCTCTGGGGTTAGATTCCTGTGCTGTTGAATGACTGTCTGTGCCTCTGAATGTAAGGATTGTAGGTTTAAATCTGGGTATAGTCCTGGGGTCAGTTTTCTGAAAGTTTTGGAGCTAATGCAATATTTTATCCCAAATGTCAGGCCCACTCTCTCCTAGATCAGCTACAATGTTAATTGTCAACTGGTATAAGAACAGCTGTAGCTTGCAGTTGTTCTCGATCGAATTCTTGAAACAGTATTCGACTTTTGAAAACAGTTAACATGTACCCCTTAATAGTGAACACGTTTGCTAAAACACCACATTTGCACTGTAACTCTCACAACTTAGAACACATGTCACAAAAGTGCATCAAAACAGTATCCTTTGTCATCTAATGAAAAGTTCAATCGACCATTAATTTCATTATGACGCACAAAATAGTAACTATAACCATCAATATTCATTGCAGGTTGGACAACTTCCATTTGAAAACAAATGTGAAAATACAGTAAGAATTTCACTCAGCAGAAAAAATGTTGTACAACAGTTTATGGTGGTACTGCGCCTGTTACAGAGAATATGATCGCTTACTATAAATATAAATCAAGTTCATCTCAAATATTCAGAATCAAGCAGGTCATTACAACAACAAAAATGGCATTACTGTAGAACACAAAAAGTGGCCAAAAAAACATTGTTACGGCTGCACCCGATGCCTTAACCCAAGAGAGTTTCGTTATAGCTCGCCTTTTAAGAGCTCTCTTTTGGTTATATTTGTTTGTTTGATTTGAACAGCACCCACAGGCCCTTTTTCCTTTGTAATTTTACCTCTTGTGTTACCATAAAGAAAACTACCTAAGTTCCTTGTAAATAAAATAACTTTAATTTACCAAATCCAACTGGTTCCTATGTTGCTATGTTTACACCATTTAAAGTAATCTATTCTCTCTTGTATGCCAGGCCACATGTTCTATTACCGATGACCTATTTCATTTGTGATTACAGACTGATTGTTAGTTGAACTGTTGAGCAATGAGATTACACATACGGAGTAGAGATGAACTATAATGGGAGAAATAGCTATATGCTGTAAAGGAAATAATTTGGTTTTGTTTGTCAACACTTGCTCAATAGATTTTTGTGTCCTATTTTCGGTAGGTGGCTAACTTTAGCATGTAGTGTGAAGGCAATGAGAAATGACTAACCATTTAGCTGAAAATGTTACTTTTGTATGTTATTACTCTGCGTATGTGACCTTCAGTTTCATCCAAATAGTTGAAGAAATTGAGTAAAACTGCAGCTTTCTGTCTTGCTTCTGCTAGGTTAAGTTTTGCATGTTCTTGAGTAGCAGAGTTGGTGGCATTGGAAATGTGCATTTGTTGTGAGCAGCTTGGTGGTGTAATGGTATGGAACATGCCCCATGAGCAGAAGGTAGCTGGTTGATATGTCCATGTTACTGATCTTGTTACACTTTTGCTTTGCTTTGCTTTTTTTGCAGGTGTCTGCTGATGTTGACGTCAAAATGCTGAAGTGATGTGTTGTCTGAGTGGCCCAGTGGTAAAGGACAGGTCATAAGCAGAATGTTGCTGGTTCACACCCAGCTGAGGAAATTAGGGGGGGTTAAAAAAAATTTTTTTATATATAAAAAGCTTTCTTCTCGAAAACCGCTGCTCGACATTGTTCTGGAAGGGGGGGGGGGGACACTCCCTCACATCCCCCCCACTCTACTTTTTGTCCGAGCCTTGTCCACAGCTTGCGGGGGACACTCCCTCACATGCCCCCCACTTTCCTTTTTTTTTTTGTCCGAGCCTTGTCCGCACCTTCAAGTCATCCACCGTGGTTAGTCAAATCATCAGACCCTGCACGATGTTCCGGTAAGCCACCGGAGGCAACACGGCTCCTCTACCTTGCGATAGCAGCCACAGGGTCTTGCACATGTTCCAGAGCCACGACCGGGTCTCGAACCTCTAACCCCGTTATGATGGGGCAAGGTACTAACCGCACAGCCACGACTCCTTCACAGTCTTCCTTCAGCTGCCAGAGGTCACAGTGGCACAACCAGTGTTTATAGTATTGCCCCTCCTTGACTCAACCTTGTCCTTTTCTGAATCTCAATGACAATCCTAGATCAATATTGTAAACAGCTGTAGGAGTCCAGGACATGTCCGTCTGTCATTGTAGATGTCTAGGCAGTAGCTTGGTAAGACGTGGCTTAGGAGGGCAATGGTCTGAGCAGCGTGACACACACACACAGTGTCCTTTGCTGAAAGCACATGCCTTTTAGCTCTTACACTAGCTGTCTGCTAAGGTGTTAGCAAAAGCTGTTTTTGAGGTGTTTTTTTAGGTCTGCAAATCGTGATTTTTGGCTTCACCACAATCAAATGAACATCACCCAAACATGACAGGACTCCTATGTACAAATACATTTGATTGATTGATTAGAACACTTGACAGTAATTATATGTTGATCAATCAATCATTAATTTAAGAAACATGGGACCGCTGGGACCCTATATACTCACTACAATGTAAGTCGCTTTGGATGAAAGCGTCAGCTAAATGGCATATATTATAATATTATTTTATAAAACTGTGTTGGAACATGTGCCAACATCTGGTGCTGTGATTTGTGGTGTTGTGTGGTGAACTAGGTCACCATCATGTTCTATATAACTCCATGCCAAAGAACTGACTTATGAAATCACATTTCTCATGGACCTGTGTGCCTATAGCTAAAGTTTTGTCTGCTCAATTTACCACTGTCATCACTTTCTAGCCAGCAATCATTTACCTCTGGAATCCACAATACAACACACTATGTCGGGACTGTTGAAGATACCTCTCCTGTACAAATAAAGTTTATTTTAGTGACTGAAAATGCGATATAGTCTAACATTAGTCTGAGTTCGCCATAACATTATTTGTAGGTTAGTTAGGTTTAAGTAATTAAAAGTGATCGCCAACGCGATTTAACTTGTTAGCTTGTTGTGACAACGCGGAGTAGCAGTAACGACGCAGGTGGCAGTCTGTTAGCTAGCTAATATTAGCCTACTAGCAAGACAACAGAAAATTGAGATGGTAAGTTAGCTACTAAGCTAGTAAGATTCAAACTTGTACATCCAGTTATTCTGTAACTTACAAACATATTGTTAATTAGATATGCATAAAACTCAATCATATATTTTATTGTTAAACAGTGATGTGGCTGATTTAGCCTAACTTCCCTGACATTAAATCAGCACTGCAAAGTCGGGAATTTTCGTCCCAATCTTTTATTCTGAGGGCTTGCAACCAAAGACGTCTGCGGTTAGCATTAAACGGAGTGTGAGTTGATGGTATTCGGCAAAAAGATTTTCGGTAACAAGACCTTTATTAACAGTTTTTCGATTCTGGCATCCCACTCCACAACACGACGTGTTTTCGGACTTTCGAACTTTCATTTTGCAACCGACATGCGCATTCAAACCTGCTTTATTACTGTCAGTGTGACGTAGTCTGATAATTCACCAATGGGCTTTTCTATCTCTAGCGTGTCATTATGATTATGACACAGGATGACACAGGATGACACAAAATGACGCAATAATTAAACACTGTCTTATAAAACAGGTGCAGAAATGATTAGGTTCATTCTTGGATATTCTGACCAAAGTACAGTACAGTATGGCAGTGACTATGACCAAGATATAGAGCACAACTTGGACCATGGATCCATATTCTGTGAGTACTGAAACATCTGTTAAACTGAACTGTAACGTTTTAAAGATACTTAAGATGTATGTAATAACGGTTGTAGATAATAATTGGATTAGAAATAAATATTGCCTCTAAACAGGGGGATTTAATGTGCACCACAGAAAGAGGGAAAAACGGAGCCAGGAGGGAGTGTTGAGAAACCCCATATTACAGATTTATTTGAAAGAATAAATATAACCAATTATCTCAGTACAATGATTTAGCATATCCCTTGTGCATTCTAATGGGTGACTAGCTCTATGTGCCACATACATATTCATTTGTTTAATCTTTTCTCCTCCTTACACACCGCGGTTATCTTGTGTTTTTCTGTTCTCTTTTGTTCGTTTTTATTTCCTGTTACTGTATGTGCGTTGTCCTTGTCACATGATTGCTTTGTAAAACTGTCAGTACAGCTTGTCATATATGTTATATTAGGTATTTCCTGTTTATATATACAAAATACAAATAAAACACCACCAGTTCACCATTTCTGTCGCACTTCAATTCTATGTGCTTTTCTCTTAATAGTAAGAACAAATACATGCACATTATGGGAGTGCCTTTTTTACTGATCTCTTCAATGTTTTGTTCAGGCTAGTGCAGCAGGATGCTACGAATACGATCTAAATGGATACTTATACCGTGTTCAAGACGGCCATTGGGGTAAGTAATAAACATTACACACGTTGGATCTAATGTTTGTCTTGACATGCCTTGATCAAAGTGAAAGAATCAAGCTTCTGCTCTCATTTGTTTTACAGAGAGGTATGACTGGGATCAGCACCAAAATACGTACATCCACGTCAACGACCATTATCAGCATGATCAAGGGGAGCTCTTGGATCCAGTGAACGGTCCTTCACGCCTTCCCCTTCTTACTGCCTCCCATCTCCACCAGCAGACTCCACAGTGGCAGGGAGCCCCTCCATCGTTTCCTGGGCCTATTCCACAGTAGGGACTGTTAACAGCAATGACATCTGCACAAACACCCAGTACATATCAGATCTGATCATTTTGGGGATTTGGAGTGTTCAGTCTCATGTGTTTCCCTCTCCTTAGTGGTGTCACACTGGAAGGCATGATGCAGTTTGCTCAGAGGAGATCTCAGGAGTGCCTCACTGAACACTACATGTGGCACTTTGTTTCACTCCTCCTCATGCAGGGAAGAGTAAGTGATCTTAGTGAAGCCAGATGTGTATTTACAGGATGAGTTAGATGATATTGATGATAAATATATGGCGTTGGGATGTTTCTATGAGTCAGCAAACATATTTTAGAAAACCTGGCTGATGCCCAACCACTTAAACAATTACTATGATAACAAACTGTTCAAAAGCTGTAGATTTATTTTAAAACTGCAGTTGCAGAGAAAGTAAAATCATAAATACTGTACAAAGTATCTGCAGCTAAAAATATCAATAGTGGCTCACCTCATCTAAAAAGACCCTGACCCTATTTAAAATGGCATACGCTCAATTATCTCAATTAAAATGTAGTCAGTTTGTCATTGTTGAAGGGCCGCTCCTTCACACACTTGTATTTGTGTATTTAGGTGGGCACTCCTATTGTGAAGGACATAGAGCCTAAACTGAACACGACAATAGTAGATGACATCAGGACAGGCTTGAGTGCTCCGACTGGTGATCATGTGCAACCTGCTCCGGATACCTCGTGCATCAATTATTTCAGGAACAAAATGGCCACTACAAATGTTGACAACAGCCAGCCCAACCTGGACAATCATCCTGACCCATCTACTCTGATTGCGGAAGAAACCCAGTGTGAACTTGGTGCTCTGGTTGTTGAAACCTTGACTGAGAACATCATGCCTGAATCAGAAGCCTTGCTTGTGGATGACATCCAGCCTAAGTTATGCCATCTGTTTTGGGATGATCTACAGTCCGAATTTGATTTTCCAATGATGGACAACCGCTGTGTTGGCACGGACGCTTCCATCATGGATGACGTCCTACCCGGTCCAACTATGGATGACAACCGTCCCGGAATGGAAGCCTCTATTTTTAATGTGATTGGGCCTGTTGCCAAAAAGGCCATCGCAGGGCCAAGCATGATCGTTGAAGCCCCCCATGTGGATGATGTGATGCTCATCTCAAATGTGCAGGTCTACGCGCCCATGACAAACCCTCCACCTGGAGAAGGCGTGAGACCTCCACCGATGGCCAACCTGGACATTCATCCTGACCCATCTACTCTAAATGTGGATAATAGCCGGTTCAATTCAGACACTCTTGTTGTGAATGATGTCAAACTCCAACCTCATGCTCTACGCGAAGACGACGCCCAACCTGGCCTGTATGCTCTGGATATGGACAATGGCCTGTCAGATACTCTGCTTGTGGATGACATTCTGCCAAGGGTGAATGATCTGATTGTGGAAGAGACCCAGTGTGAACTTGTTGCTCTGTTTGTTGAAACCGTGACTGAGGACAACATCCTGCCTGAATCAGGAGCCTTGCTTATGGATGACGTCCAACAGGAACTCCTTGCTCCTGTTATGGAAGATATCCAGTACCAACTTCATTCCCCAATCCTGAATGATGTTCAGCCTGGCCTGGACAGCCTGATTGTTGATAATGTCACACGTGCAACAGACTGTAGTATTTCTGACTGTATCCAGCTTGGCCCAGACATTTCTGTCCAACCTGTCCTGGATGCTTCAATTCTGCATGACATCCAGTCCAACCTAGACTCCCCAATAAACACCATAGTGCCTGGTCAGGACATCCTCACAGTGGGAAACATTCAGCCCAACCTTGATGCTCAGAGTGACACCCAGCCGAGGTTATGCAATCTGTTTTGGGATGATGTACAGTACGAATTGGATTTTCCAATTATGGACAACCTCTGTCTTGGCACGGAGGCTTCCGTCTTGGATGACATCCTACCCGGTCCAACTATGGATGACAACCGTCCCGGAATGGAAGCCTCTCAGGACATTGCAGGGACAAGCATGATTGTTGAAGTCCCCCATGTGGATGATGTGGTGCTCATCCCAAATGTGCAGCTCTACGTGCCCATGACAAGCCCTCCACCTGGAGAAGGTGTGAGGCCTCCACCGATGGACACTGTTGTGAGTAATGTGTGTCACACTGAGCCATGCCTCCCTCAGGTGAGTTGAAGATGTTCTTCAAGCTTTGCATCATATTATTTGACTGACAATAACCAATGTCACATTCATTTATTGATTGTTATGAATTTCAGACGTGTCCTCCACCACCTCCCAACACCCAAATGGTCCCTCAGGGTAATTTCTACTCCAGGAGAAAAGGTGATTTTATATTTGTGCTGCAATTGACAGAGTGACTAGCACTGAGTGAAGAGGTTAAAGAATGATCCTCCTTGTCACAGATGTTCGGAGTAGAAATGTCGACGACCTGATGACGACTCAAGACCAACCCAAAGTCCCAAGTCAGCCAATTGCTCAGGCCCACAGCCAGCCAGAAGCTGAGCCCACTGCTGCAAAGCAGAACAGCAGTGGAGAGGGCTGGTTCAGCTGGCTGGCACGTTGGAGACCGAAAGAGGCTTACCTCCCCGATAACAGCAACACACCAGTAAGGAACCAGTTCTCCATATTCTACAGAGAATCTTTAGTTAACAAGTACTTCATATTAAACTGAATGCGACCGTCTTGTTGCATGGTGACAAGATAGGATGGTGATAACCTGTTAGAGGAGAGCAAGATATGAGATGTTGAAGCCAATAGGAAATAAATTACTTTTCAAGATCTTAACTCTTCCATTTATTGGCAAGAGGCCCTCAAACTATATTTTAATTGCAGTCCTGTCAACAGTTATCCCTAATCTCAACGACCCATCAATCTTCCAAGTTGCTGCAGCAACTTCACACACACACACTATCCCTCTAATGAACGTACTGCAATGACCAATTACTGCCCATCCAATCGTTTGCTATTCTGTCTCCTTCGTTGTTCATATTTGTGAATGCTTATCAGATGGTTGTCATGTCAACCCTAACCCTAACTCAAACTTCTCTCCTCTTCCTCCTGAGATGGTCTTTGATGCACTTCGGGGATGGGTGAAGGAGACTGTGTCTCAGCAGAAGGTACCCACTGTTATTTAAATTTGATAAACCACTGTCTTATTTTGACCAGTTATTTCTTATGTTTTTAATGTTTTGTTCACACTCTTCTACAGACCGGACCACCTCCACCTCCACCTCCACCTCCACCGCCACCTCCACCAAAGGGCAACATTGGTCTCCAAAATGGAGTTAACCCATACTCCATGAGAGCAGGTAATTACACCTCTATAGCTAGCGTGTGTATGAGAATGTGTGTGGTGGATCTGCTTCACATGTAAATGTGAGACTCTGACAGTTTATTTACTTTCTGTGGTCATCTTCTCTGAGCAAACACCTTTTCCCCATGTGTGACAGCTCCTCATAGATATGGGAACAGGTACCCAGGTACCTTCACCACTGGCTCTGTGATATCACAGGTGGCACCCATCTTGAGACCCCTGGCACCATTGCCTGTGCCTCTCTGTGCAGATGGTACGCGTTCTCTCTTTTGTTCTGGTGAGCAAAGACGGGTCTTTACCATTTTGAATCCTGAACATTCTACTGAGTTGGATGAAGTACTGCAGAACATTTAGGGATAACAGATACATATTATTTCTTTCTCTGCAGATAACAGGGCAGGGGGGAACCAGGTTCCCAGCCAGAACTACGGCCCTGTTTAAAGGTATGGTCTACCTGTGATACGGACCTGTTAGTGTAGTTTACATAGGTTTGCTAAACACTGCTCAGAATCCACCTCTGAAACTTGTCAACTTGTGTCAAAGTCTTTCTCTTCTTCTTATAGGCCGTATCCCCAAAGAAGAGGCAGAGTGAGATGCACTACAGCATGGCAAAAATGTTTTGCATTGAAGAATAAATTCATTTGAAAATGAATTAGGCTTATCTATCTCTACTACATTAAATTACATACTCTTTGAGGGACTTTCAACATTTAATTGTATGTGTAACTGACTGCTGCTATTTTGCTGCAATAATCTGGGGAAGAGTTACAGGGACTCTGCACTTACATAGTAGCTTAAGATCATGAGAGGGTAACCAAACTACAGTCATTGAACTAAATATAAACATAAATGTGAAGAAAAAAACATAAATAAAAACTGTCCTGGGAGCAAATCTGTCAATTAGAATAACACACTTAATAATGTGCCTCCATTGGAATTCTTGTACCAGCCTCTAGGGAACATGGAACATATAGATCACAGAACATAGAACACAGAACACGGAACAGCCTTGGAATGTTACTCTAAATGCCTGTCAGAATGACTCTTCATCGTAACAAGTAGGGCAAGCCATGGAACATGACAGGTAGACTGAAAGGTAGTTTACATAAAGGGGATCACGTCACTGTAGAAATCCATCTTCAGAAAAACTGTGTTGTTCACCACAATCAAATGGATAACATTCTGCCCTCTGCTTATCTTAGATGCGGAATGAGGTTCAATCACAACCTCAAGTCAATGACATACACATAGCCACACACATAGATACACGTCTCCCTAGTTTGATCGATCGTTGTCACAGCCCCTTTTTTGATAGTTTCATGACCCCTTGTGAATATGAATGATAACCCCTCCTGGGGTTATACACCCATTGATAGATTGTAACCTTTGTTCTATTGTTGTTCAAAAGAATTGTTCACAAAGACACATGCAATTCAATGAAGCAGCAGAGCACATTCGACACTAAGCAGGACTAGACACTAAGTCTAGGCTCTATGGGTACCTGGATGTGTGCACAATCACCTCTGTGTCTGTGTGTGTGTGTGTGTACGTGTGTGTGTGTGTGTGTGTGTGTGTGTGTGTGAGTGAGAGAGTGTGTGTGGCAGTGTGTACATGTGTGAGGAGTGGGGACCATATTAGAGAAATGTGGCTCTTTTAACCTTTACATGGTGGTAGCCTTTTCTACAAAACTTAAAATAACAGCCCCACATTTATCAGTATCCTTGGCTTTAGGTGTCAGTTCGTGGCACCAATATCTGACAGCATTGGACACACACACTATATTGCAGTACACAGGCTAGAGATTGCAGGTCTCCCAAAGAGAAAAGTCAAGCGAAAAGTCAAGCAATCGGGAGGTTGCTGGTTCGATCCCCACCCTATGAGGGACCCGGATGTGAGCTGGTAACTGGAAGGTTACTGGCATCATGTCTAACGCTCCTACCACTGCCATTGTGCCCTTAAGCAAGGCACTTAACCCCTAACTGCTCCAGCGGTGCCGAATATGGCTGCCCTGTGCCCAGAGCCCAGAGCTCTGTTCTCCCTTGGGGGTGTGGTGTGTGCAGTGTGTGCAGTGTGTGTGTTGTCACGGGAGGGGTGTGCACGTATCAAATTCCTACAATTGATGAGAATTGATTGCATGGCCACATAAAGAGTCTTCTTCTTCTTCTTCTTCTGATAGTGTTCTGTGGCAGCTGCTGTGTGGAACTGTGTGTTGAAGATGGTGCTACTTGTGTCCATGGTTACCTGTATATCTGTTGTTATATGTTGGGGTATTTGGTGTAATGTTTTATAGTCAACCTAAATAAAGTGTTCTTGTGATGTGAACAGATCTACGGCGGCCATGCCATCGTGTCTCCAACCTCTTGGATGACCTGCAGGTGTCGTTGCCATTCCCCTGGAGGGGGTCCTCCCTGCCACAGTAAGTCCGCTCCTGTGTTCAGCTCTTCTGCCACATGAGTGATCCTGTAGCACTATAAATATTCCTGCATGAATAAAAGACAGAAAGAAGCAGATAGTTTCAGCACCACCGGCTCACAAGTGCAGTCACTTTCCTATTGTATATAAACACATGCGTTTGGTTCCTTTGGAGTCGGACACTTCCTCACTTCACTTCACTTTCTTTGCGCCTTTGACAAATTGTAAGTAGGCAACCATACTAATGCGACATTTTGTTTGAGGAGAACTGTCGATGGAATCAGTTAATTTCCTTTGAAGTGACGCTCGTCGTGTTTTCTACGTGTGTGTGTGTTGGGTTTCCAACATTCTCTACTTGTCATGTTTGTTGTTTGATCTCAACATTGAATGATTGAAGTGGGATGAATGACAGACAATGTTGACTTCACTGGCAATGTATAAACTATTTATAATAGTAATAGTGAGGGACTGACGGGCAGACTGACAATGAGCTCCCTTTCACTCAACAACCCTCTTGGGTTGAATTCTGATTCTCTTTCCCCATAATTGATCTATAAGCATTGATGCCATGGTTGTATGAGCTAGAATTGGAAAAAAATCAGTTGTAGACAAATAACCTTCTTGTTGGTGCTGCTGTAGATGTAGTATGTTCTCTGAGTGTATGAGAATCAGAAGTGAAATTGGTGTCTCTTTGGATAGTGAATCTCTGATGCCACTTTGTTGGGATTACATTATCCTCTGTGTGTCTTGACAAGGCCAGTTCCTGAGGGGAGAAGGAAGAAGAATCTTGTAAATGAAAATGGAAATCAAAATTGAGGCCTGGGGGAATCGGGATCTTCTCAGGATTTCCTCCTTTTGTGAAAGCAAATACGTGTGTTACCCTAACTATTACAAAACAGTGGCTTACTAGTTCACCCAAGGTTATTAAGTTGATGTTATAAAGTTCTGATGTTTTAAATGCCTGCAAAAGGTGTCTCTTTACTTAACCTTTATTTATACAGGTCACTACCATTGAGATAGCATCTCTTTTTCACGAGAGACCTGGCCTCTTACATTAAAAGTAAAATAAGTTTGTCTTTATCTTGGTGAGGTTTTCCCTGGTTGTCTGGGGAACACCTGAAAGCGCCACTTTTTCCCTCCCTCTCCCCATGTTATCCAGCTCTTGCGATATAGCAGTGTGTGTTTACCTGACAGCTAAATGGCATATATGTTCAGGGCTTGTCCCTAGCAGAAGCTCCTCCTTCAACAACAACCATGAGTAAAACACAAACGTTCACAATCCTCCTATTGTTTTCCAGCATTGAAAAAACAGCCCAGTCCTGATTTTTCACAGACTGCAGACAAAAATGGATGACAAGTGATCTCTCTGATACCTCCCATCTCTGTGTCTTTATTGATGGACTCAGGAGGGCAGTCTTCCTTCAGCTGCCAGAGGTCACAGTGGCACAACCAGTGTTTATAGTATTGCCCCTTCTGACTCAACCGTGCCCTTTTCTGAATCTCAATGACAATCCTAGATCAATATTGTAAACAGCCGTAGGAGTCCAGGACATGTCCGTCTGTCATTGTAGATGTCTAGGCAGTAGCTTGGTAAGACATGGCTTAGGAGGGCAATGGTCTGAGCAGCGTGAAGTACCACGCACACACACAGTGTCCTTTGCTGAAAGCACATGCCTTTTAGCTCTTACACTAGCTGTCTGCTAAGGTGTTAGCAAAAGCTGTTTTTGAGGTGTTTTTTTTGGTCTGCAAATCGTGATTTCCAGTGTTTTGGTTTGAGTTTTGGCTTCACCACAATCAAATGAACATCACCCAAACATGAAAATTAGGTTTCTGTCATGTTCCAGTACAAATACATTTGATTGATTGATTAGAACACTTGACAGTAATTATATGTTGATCAATCAATCATTAATTTAAGAAACATGGGACCGCTGGGACCCTATATACTCACTACAATGTAAGTCGCTTTGGATGAAAGCGTCAGCTAAATGGCATATATTATAATATTATTTTATAAAACTGTGTTGGAACATGTGCCAACATCTGGTGCTGTGATTTGTGGTGTTGTGTGGTGAACTAGGTCACCATCATGTTCTATATAACTCCATGCCAAAGAACTGACTTATGAAATCACATTTCTCATGGACCTGTGTGCCTATAGCTAAAGTTTTGTCTGCTCAATTTACCACTGTCATCACTTTCTAGCCAGCAATCATTTACCTCTGGAATCCACAATACAACACACTGTGTCGGGACAAAGTAGGGACTGTTGAAGATACCTCTTCTGTACAAATAAAGTTTATTTTAGTGACTGAAAATGCAATATCGTCTAACATTAGTCTGAGTTCGCCATAACATTATTTGTAGGTTAGTTAGGTTTAAGTAATTAAAAGTGATCGCCAACGCGATTTAACTTGTTAGCTTGTTGTGACAACGCGGAGTAGCAGTAACGACGCAGGTGGCAGTCTGTTAGCTAGCTAATATTAGCCTACTAGCAAGACAACAGAAAATTGAGATGGTAAGTTAGCTACTAAGCTAGTAAGATTCAAACTTGTACATCCAGTTATTCTGTAACTTACAAACATGTTGTTAATTAGATATGCATAAAACTCAATCATATATTTTATTGTTAAACAGTGATGTGGCTGATTTAGCCTAACTTCCCTGACATTAAATCAGCACTGCAAAGTCGGGAATTTTCGTCCCAATCTTTTATTCTGAGGGCTTGCAACCAAAGACGTCTGCGGTTAGCATTAAACGGAGTGTGAGTTGATGGTATTCGGCAAAAAGATTTTCGGTAACAGTTTTTCGATTCTGGCATCCCACTCCACAACACGACGTGTTTTCGGACTTTCGAACCTTCATTTTGCAACCGACATGCGCATTCAAACCTGCTTTATTACTGTCAGTGTGACGTAGTCTGATAATTCACCAATGGGCTTTTCTATCTCTAGCGTGTCATTATGATTATGACACAGGATGACACAGGATGACACAAAATGACGCAATAATTAAACACTGTCTTATAAAACAGGTGCAGAAATGATTAGGTTCATTCTTGGATATTCTGACCAAAGTACAGTACAGTATGGCAGTGACTATGACCAAGATATAGAGCACAACTTGGACCATGGATCCATATTCTGTGAGTACTGAAACATCTGTTAAACTGAACTGTAAAGTTTTAAAGATACTTAAGATGTATGTAATAACGGTTGTAGATAATAATTGGATTAGAAATAAATATTGCCTCTAAACAGGGGGATTTAATGTGCACCACAGAAAGAGGGAAAAACTGAGCCAGGAGGGAGTGTTGAGAAACCCCATATTACAGATTTATTTGAAAGAATAAATATAACCAATTATCTCAGTACAATGATTTAGCATATCCCTTGTGCATTCTAATGGGTGACTAGCTCTATGTGCCACATACATATTCATTTGTTTAATCTTTTCTCCTCCTTACACACCGCGGTTATCTTGTGTTTTTCTGTTCTCTTTTGTTCGTTTTTATTTCCTGTTACTGTATGTGCGTTGTCCTTGTCACATGATTGCTTTGTAAAACTGTCAGTACAGCTTGTCATATATGTTATATTAGGTATTTCCTGTTTATATATACAAAATACAAATAAAACACCACCAGTTCACCTGCTCCTGGAGCATGGGATATATACATATAAGTATTAGTCGCACTTCAATTCTATGTGCTTTTCTCTTAATAGTAAGAACAAATACATGCACATTATGGGAGTGCCTTTTTTACTGATCTCTTCAATGTTTTGTTCAGGCTAGTGCAGCAGGATGCTACGAATACGATCTAAATGGATACTTATACCGTGTTCAAGACGGCCATTGGGGTAAGTAATAAACATTACACACGTTGGATCTAATGTTTGTCTTGACATGCCTTGATCAAAGTGAAAGAATCAAGCTTCTGCTCTCATTTGTTTTACAGAGAGGTATGACTGGGATCAGCACCAAAATACGTACATCCACGTCAACGACCATTATCAGCATGATCAAGGGGAGCTCTTGGATCCAGTGAACGGTCCTTCACGCCTTCCCCTTCTTACTGCCTCCCATCTCCACCAGCAGACTCCACAGTGGCAGGGAGCCCCTCCATCGTTTCCTGGGCCTATTCCACAGTAGGGACTGTTAACAGCAATGACATCTGCACAAACACCCAGTACATATCAGATCTGATCATTTTGGGGATTTGGAGTGTTCAGCCTCATGTGTTTCCCTCTCCTTAGTGGTGTCACACTGGAGGGCATGATGCAGTTTGCTCAGAGGAGATCTCAGGAGTGCCTCACTGAACACTATATGTGGCACTTTGTTTCACTCCTCCTCATGCAGGGAAGAGTAAGTGACATCATCTTAGTGAAGCCAGATGTGTGTTTACAGGATGAGTTAGATGATATTGATGATAAATATATGGCGTTGGGATGTTTCTATGAGTCAGCAAACATATTTTAGAAAACCTGGCTGATGCCCAACCACTTAAACAATTACTATGATAACAAACTGTTCAAAAGCTGTTGATTTATTTTAAAACTGCAGTTGCAGAGAAAGTAAAATCATAAATACTATACAAAGTATCTGCAGCTAAAAATATCAATAGTGGCTCACCTCATCTAAAAAGACCCTAACCCTATTTTAAATGGCATATGCTCAATTATCTCAATTAAAATGTAGTCAGTTTGTCATTGTTGAAGGGCTACTCCTTCACACACTTGTATTTGTATATTTAGGTGGGCACTCCTATTGTGAAGGACATAGAGCCTAAACTGAACACTACAATAGTAGATGACATCAGGACAGGCTTGAGTGCTCCGATTGGTGATCATGTGCAACCTGCTCCGGATACCTCGTGCATCAATTATTTCAGGAACAAAATGGCCACTACAAATGTTGACAACAGCCAGCCCAACCTGGACAATCATCCTGACCCATCTACTCTGACTGCGGAAAAAACCCAGTGTGAACTGGTTGTTGAAACCTTGACTGAGAACATCATGCCTGAATCAGAAGCCTTGCTTGTGGATGACATCCAGCCTAAGTTATGCCATCTGTTTTGGGATGATCTCCAGTCCGAATTTGATTTTCCAATGATGGACAACCGCTGTGTTGGCACGGACGCTTCCATCATGGATGACGTCCTACCCGGTCCAACTATGGATGACAACCGTCCCGGAATGGAAGCCTCTATTTTTAATGTGATTGGGCCTGTTGCCAAAAAGGCCATCGCAGGGCCAGGCATGATCGTTGAAGCCCCCCATGTGGATGATGTGATGCTCATCTCAAATGTGCAGGTCTACGCGCCCATGACAAACCCTCCACCTGGAGAAGGCGTGAGACCTCCACCGATGGCCAACCTGGACATTCATCCTGACCCATCTACTCTAAATGTGGATAATAGCCGGCTCAAATCAGACACTCTTGTTATGAATGATGTCAAACTCCAACCTCATGCTCTACACGAAGACGACGCCCAACCTGGCCTGTATGCTCTGGATATGGACAATGTCCTGTCAGATACTCTGCTTGTGGATGACATTCTGCCAAGGGTGAATGATCTGATTGTGGAAGAGACCCAGTGTGAACTTGTTGCTCTGTTTGTTGAAACCGTGACTGAGGACAACATCCTGCCTGAATCAGGAGCCTTGCTTATGGATGACGTCCAACAGGAACTCCTTGCTCCTGTTATGGAAGATATCCAGTACCAACTTCATTCCCCAATCCTGAATGATGTTCAGCCTGGCCTGGACAGCCTGATTGTTGATAATGTCACACGTGCAACAGACTGTAGTATTTCTGACTGTATCCAGCTTGGCCCAGACATTTCTGTCCAACCTGTCCTGGATGCTTCAATTCTGCATGACATCCAGTCCAACCTAGACTCCCCAATAAACACCATAGTGCCTGGTCAGGACATCCTCACAGTGGGAAACATTCAGCCCAACCTTGATGCTCAGAGTGACACCCAGCCGAGGTTATGCAATCTGTTTTGGGATGATGTACAGTACGAATTGAATTTTCCAATTATGGACAATCTCTGTCTTGGCACGGAGGCTTCCGTCTTGGATGACATCCTACCCGGTCCAACTATGGATGACAACCGTCCCGGAATGGAAGCCTCTCAGGACATTGCAGGGACAAGCATGATTGTTGAAGTCCCCCATGTGGATGATGTGGCGCTCATCCCAAATGTACAGCTCTACGTGCCCATGACAAGCCCTCCACCTGGAGAAGGTGTGAGGCCTCCACCGATGGACACTGTTGTGAGTAATGTGTGTCACACTGAGCCATGCCTCCCTCAGGTGAGTTGAAGATGTTCTTCAAGCTTTGCATCATATTATTTGACTGACAATAACCAATGTCACATTCATTTATTGATTGTTATGAATTTCAGACGTGTCCTCCACCACCTCCCAACACCCAAATGGTCCCTCAGGGTAATTTCTACTCCAGGAGAAAAGGTGATTTTATATTTGTGCTGCAATTGACAGAGTGACTAGCACTGAGTGAAGAGGTTAAAGAATGATCCTCCTTGTCACAGATGTTCGGAGTAGAAATGTCGACGACCTGATGACGACTCAAGACCAACCCAAAGTCCCAAGGCAGCCAGTTGCTCAGGCCCACAGCCAGCCAGAAGCTGAGCCCACTGCTGCAAAGCAGAACAGCAGTGGAGAGGGCTGGTTCAGCTGGCTCGCACGTTGGAGACCGAAAGAGGCTTACCTCCCCGATAACAGCAACACACCAGTAAGGAACCAGTTCTCCATATTGTACAAAGAATCTTTAGTTAACAAGTACTTCATATTAAACTGAATGCGACCATCTTGTTGCATGGTGACAAAATAGGATGGTGATAACCTTTTAGAGGAGAGCAAGATATGAGATGTTGAAGCCAATAGGAAATGAATTACTTTTCAAGATCTTAACTCTTCCATTTATTGGGAAGAGGCCCTCAAACTATATTTTAATTGCAGTCCTGTCAACAGTGATCCGTAATCTCATCTACCCATCAATCTTCCAAGTTGCTGCAGCAACTTCACACACACTATCCCTCTAATGAACGTACTGCAATGACCAATTACTGCTCATCCAATCGTTTGCTATTCTGTCTCCTTCGTTGTTCATATTTGTGAATGCTTATCAGATGGTTGTCATGTCAACCCTAACCCTAACTCAAACTTCTCTCCTCTTCCTCCTGAGATGGTCTTTGATGCTCATCGGGGATGGGTGAAGGAGACTGTGTCTCAGCAGAAGGTACCCACTGTTATTTAAATTTGATAAACCACTGTCTTATTTTGACCAGTTATTTCTTATGTTTTTAATGTTTTGTTCTCACACTTCCACAGACCGGACCACCACCTCCACCTCCACCACCAAAAGGCAACATTGGTCTCCCAAATGGAGTTAACCCATACTCCATGAGAGCAGGTGATTACACCTCTATAGCTAGCGTGTGTGTGAGAAACAGAGTGTGGTGGATCTGCTTCACATGTAAATGTGAGACTCTGACAGTTTATTTACTTTCTGTGGTCATCTTCTCTGAGCAAACACCTTTTCCCCATGTGTGACAGCTCCTCATAGATATGGGAACAGGTACCCAGGTTCCTTCACCACTGGCTCTGTGATGTCACAGGTGGCACCCATCTTGAGACCCCTGGCACCACTGCCTGTGCCTCTCTGTGCAGATGGTACGTGTTCTCTCTTTTGTTCCATTTTGAATCCTGAACATTCTGCTGAGTTGGATGAAGTACTGCAGAACATTTAGGGATAACAGATACATATTATTTCTTTCTCTGCAGATAACAGGGCAGGGGGGAACCAGATTCCCAGCCAGAACTACGGCCCTGTTTAAAGGTATGGTCTACCTGTGATACGGACCCATTAGTGTAGTTTACATAGGTTTGTTAAACACTGCTCAGAATCCACCTCTGAAACTTGTCAACTTGTGTCAAAGTCTTTCTCTTCTTCTTATAGGCCGTATCCCCAAAGAAGAGGCAGAGTGAGATGCACTACAGCATGGCAGATTAACAAAAAACAAACAACAATATGTTGCATTGAAGAATAAATTCATTTGAAAATGAATTAGGCTCATCTATCTCTACTACATTAAATTACATACTCTTTGACATACTCTTTGAGGGACTTTCAACATTTAATTGTATGTGTAACTGACTGCTATTTTGCTGCAATAATCTGGGGAAGAGTTACAGGGACTCTGCACATGCATTTGTAGTAGCTTACTTAATAATACACTTAATAATGTGCCTCCATCGGAATTCTTGTACCAGCCTCTAGGGAACATGGAACATATAGATCATAGAACACAGAACAGCCTTGGAATGTCACTCTGAATTCCTTTCTAAACTTTTTGAATAACTTAAAGGGACAGTTTTTACTAAAACTACCTATCACCTGAAGCTTTTTTTCTCTTTTTCCCATGACAATCTCACTTGTAAACTCGACTGCTCATCCCTTTCAACTTCCTCTCACTGTGCTTTCCTCCCATGGCCTCAGCTGGGTTCAAACCAGCAACATTCTGCTTACAGGGCATGTCCTTTACCATTGCACCACCAGGCCGCTCACAATGATGACACATCTCTTCGTAATTTTTACATCTGCAGACAGACAAAAAAAAAAAAAAAAAAAAAAAAAAAAGATCAGTCACATGGCGATTTTAACCAGCTACCTTCTGCTCATGGGACAGTTTGGTTCCCCATAGACTCAATGAGAGAGAGAGAGAGAGAGAGAGAGAGAGAGAGAGAGAGAGAGAGAGAGAGAGAGAGAGAGAGAGAGAGAGAGGAGAGAGAGAGAGAGAGAGAGACCTTTCACTCAAGCATTGTTGTATGAGCTAGAATTGCTAAAATTCAGTTGTGGACAAATAACCTTCTTGTTGGTGCTGCTGACAAGGCCAGTTCCTGAGGAGAGAAGGAAGAACAATCTTGTTAATTAACATGGAAATCGAAATTGAGGCCTGGGGAATCGGGATATTCTCAGTATTTCCCCCTTTTGTTAAAGCAAATACATGTGTTGCCATAGCTATGCCATAGCTATTCCATAACAGTGTTACTTGTTCACCCAAGGTTATTAAATTGATGTTAGTTTTGAAGTTTTGATGTTTTAAACAGGTGTCTCTTTACTTAACTTTAATGTTAAGTAAAGATTGCCATTGAGATAGCATCTCTTTTTCACGAGAGACCTGGCCTCTTACATTAAAAGTGAAATAAGTTTGTCTTTATCTTGGTGAGGTTTTCACTGGTTGTCTGGGGACCCCCTGAAAGCGCTCTGTTTTTTGTTTAAAAGTGTTGTGGCGACCCCCACCAGGGTCCAGCTCTTGCGATATAGCAGTGTGTGTTCAGGGCTTGTCCCTAGCAGAAGCTCGTCCTTCAACAACAACCATGAGTAAAACACAAACGTTCACAATCCTCCGATTTTTTTCCAGCAACAGCCCAGTCCTTATTTTTCACAGTGGGGAGTAAAACTCTATCAAATTAGCCAATATTATAATTTGTTAACATTTTACATCCCTCCCATGTTAGCCAGCACTAGCAGTGCACACTACCAGCTCCCGGCAGGTACAGATAACAGCTGAAACATGATGAAACTGGCCATGTAGTATACTGGGGTAAAATGCAGCAAGATTGAATACGAAGGTAAGCAAATGTAGCTCAAGTTATCTTGTTGTTTGAGCTAGCATAGCACAGTGTTGTGTTTTACAAGATAGAAAAATGGCCTGTTCGCTAACTTAGCTGAGTAGTTGCTAACAATTTTACAAAGCTAGCGACAAAGTAACTCAACAAAATGTAATAGCATTTGCATTACTGCAAACAGAAATGCTGCATAAATCCACCAGACACTGTAGGCTGCTAATGAATTAGTCAACATTATAGCCAGCTAAAAAACGACGTACCTTGTAATATAATTGCAGAGAAGAGAAGATCTGCACCAAGTGACAAGGACTTCTGTTGTGCTCCACACACGCTCTCAGGAAACTGCTTTTAACTACTATTTCCAGAAATGTGAATTGAAATAAAGACAAAGCAGTGTTTTAACTGCATTTAATTGTCCCATAGCAGTTCAATTATGCCCAAAAAGGTTGTTAGTAAGTAGAAAATGAAATGATTACATTTCAAACAGGGACCTTGTAGACTTCACACACAGGTCTTAACCACACAACCAGATGTCTTCCTAAAAATGTGAGAACATGAACTCACTGTCATAACCCTGTGAGCTCCCCAGGAGTGTTTGAATTTTGGCACACCCCTACCCCCACTGCCACACCCCTCCAGACATCCCTTGTTGGAGCCCAGATGAATCTCATTGCCAATCAATCCATCAGCCCTGACAACAGCCTTTGAAGAAGTTGTTGCCTTCACCAAAGAAGTTACAGTAAGAAATAATTGTTTTTGTTTTGTTTGATTGTGTTTTAGATTTGAGTTCACATGAGTTGCCTCCTTTTTTACCTGTCTTTTTTGGCGACAAGGATTTGGCCTAGGAGTTAGATAAAAACCATTGACTGCTACCTGCCTCTGACCCTACTTTCATGCTCTTCCACTCAAGTGTGTTGTGAGATATTATTTTACACAGTGTTGTTGTATGTGGAGGTTTACACAGTAGTGATGCATTGCCTCTGCATCAGGTGTAGTTACATGTGCAATAGTGTGTTGCTCTGGGGTTAGATTACTGCCTTGTCTCTAAGGTTGTGAAGAATGGCTGTTTTGTGCTGTTGAGCGACAAAGTCTGTGCCTTTGAATGTAAGGATTGTAGGTTTGAATCTGGGCAGTCCTGGGGTCAGTTTTCTGAAAGCTTTATCTCAAATATCAGGCCTGCTCTCTCCTTGATCAGAAAAGTTCAAGATTCAAGATTCTTTATTTGTCACGTGCATACAAGTATACAGTGAAATGCAAAAGTGACAGTGCCACAGAGGAGTGCAACAATAAGTTTGAAAATAAATAGAATATAAACAGCAGTATAAACAGCAATGTAAGCAATGTACACAATGGAATGGCTATATACAATGGCAATGACAGGTTAACAGTACAGTTAATTACAGTGAAAGATGAGTCTGCAATGGGTAGTTATGTGTGTGCGTATGTGTTATGATGTCTGAGTTTGTGAGTGACTTGAGGGGGGCACTGGTGGGGTCATCGTTGATGATGATAATGGCATGGGGGAAGAAACTCAGTCTAAGCCTCTCTGCAGCTGGAACAGTCCATTTTTCGGGTGGTGAGGGTCCTTCATTATCCTGCAGGCTCTGGTCCTACACCTGCTGGTGTACAGGACATGGAGGGGGGGGGGGGTTGGAGCTCCCATGGTCCTTTCTGCAAGGCGTACCACCCTTTGCAGAGTTCGCCTGTCCTGGTCCAGGTAGGCTTTCTCATTGTTGTCTGAGATCAGCCCCACCATGACTCGTGGGTGTACAGGGAGTAGAGGAGGGGACTAAGGACGCAGCCCTGGGGGAACCCTGTGCTCAGGATGAGTGAGCTGGAGGTGTGTCTACCCACCCTCACCACCTGTGGCCTGGACGTCAGGAAGTCCAGGATCCATGCACACAGGGGAGTGTTTAGTTTTAATCCAATCATTTTATCAGCCAGTCTGGTGGGGACTATAGTATTGAACGCTGAGCTGTAATCTATAAACAGCATTCTCACATAGCCCCCCTTCTCACTGTCAAGGTGAGAGAGAGTGATGTGGAGGACCTGGGAGACTGCATCATCCGTGGATCTATTTGGTCTATATACGAACTGCAGCGGGTCAGAGGGAGGGAGGAGCAGATGAAGTCCTTAATCAGCCTCTCAAAGCACTTCATGACCACTGAGGTTAGAGCCACGGGTATGTAGTCATTCAAGCAGGCTGGGCACAGGGACGATAGAGGATCTTTTAAAACAGGTGGGTACTGCAGAATTAGCCAGTGAGAGGTTGAATATAGTCGTGAACACAGGAGCTAGCTGGTTAGCACAGGTCTTCAGTACTCGCCCAGGTATGCCATCCGGGCCAGCAGCTTTCCTTATATGCACCCTCAGCAGAGCTTGTTCAAAGTTGTTCATTGTCAACTGTTTTAAGAACAGGTGTAGCTGCTACAGTTCTCAATCTCTTGAGCACATTTCTTGAAACAGTGTTCAACTTTTAAAAACAGTTAACACGTTTACCAAAACACCACATTTCTTTTTCAAAATGCACTGTAACTCATAACTTAGAACATATGTCACAAAAGCTAATCAGTGCATCAAAAAAGTATCCTTTGTTTCAAGTTTCAAGTTTATTTGTTACGTCTCATACACGAGTGCAGGGAGTAAAATTCTCATTATTAGTCATTATTATTGTAAGAGGTGTTGTTAAAGTGACTGTGTGCTAGTAGAGTCCATTCTGTGGGTGTTCTGGGGGTAAGTCATGGGTTTGGGGTAGGCTTGTTCATGAGCCTGATGGCCTGAGGGAAGTAGCTGTTGGAGAGCCTCTGAGTTTTGGCCCCGAGGCCCTGGAGGAGGCTCCGTCTTTTGGACGGCAACAGTTCATACAGGCTGTGATTGGGGTGGCTGGGGTCTCTGATGATCCTCCGGGCTTTGCTGACACATCGCTTGTTGTATATGTCCTGGATGGAGGGAAACTCACATCCACTGATGCGCTCAGCTGTCCGCACCACCTTCTGCAGCGCCTTGCGGTTGAGGGCGGTGCAGTTGCCGTGCCAGGCAGTGATGCATCCCGTCAGGACGCTCTCGGTAGTGCCCCTGTAGAAGGTCCGCAGGATCTTGGGCCCCATGCCAACCTTCCTCAGGGGCCCAAGATCCTGCGGACCTTCTACTTTGTCATATAATGAAAAGTTCAATCCACTACTCATTTCATAATGACACACTAAACAGTAACTATAACCATCAATATTCATTGCAGGTTGGACAACTTTTATTTGAAAACAAATCTGAAAAGCTGTAAGACATTGTACTTTATAGTTTGTTAGCACTGCACCTGTTACAGAGAATATTATTGCGTACTGTGAAAACGTGTTCTTTATTTGAAGGAGAAGACAAACTACTTCTTACTTTTAGCTATTTATTTATATGTCAAAATTCTAGGCTTGTACAAGGACCACTTTTGGAGAAGAAAATCACAGTCAGCAAGCTGTTAATCTGTAACCAACCCTCCAAAAATGGATGCATTCAAACAGTCAAACAAAGCATTTACAGTAAACAAAATGATTGTGATTGGCTATTTGGTTGGGGAGGAACCGTGGTTTAGACTTGGCATCCCTTGTTGTTCACGGGCCATCACATTAGTAAATTTAGCACACTGCAGTAATGTATTTTTATTATAGCAATAATAAACTGTTTTTATAAAAATAATTTCTAACAGTACTATAAATATAAATCATGTTCATCTCAAATATTCAGAATCAAGCAGGTAGTTGCGACAGCAAAAATGGCATTACTGTAGAACACAAAAAGTGCCCCAAAAAAAACATTTACAGTAATCTCTTCTCTCCTGTATGCCAGGCCACATGTTATATTTACGATGACCTATTTCATTTGTGATAACAGACTGATTGTTAGTTGAACTGTTGAGCAATGAGAGTTTATACGTATGGAGTAGAGATTAACTATAATGGGAGAAATAGCTAAATGCTGTAAAGGAAATAACTCCGTTTTTTCACTTACTCAATAGATGTTTGTCTTATATACTGCAGTTGGCGATCTTTTGCGTTTTGTGTGAAGGCAACATCGTTTAGCTGAAAATATTCCTTTGTGCTCGTATGTTATTGCTGTGCGTGTGTGACCTTCAGTTTCATACTAATAGTTGAAGAATCAATCAGCCCCTACAATGGCCTTGGAAGAAGTTGTTGCCTTCACCTAACAAATTACAGTAAGAAAGAATTGTTTTGGTTTTGTTTGATTGTGTTTTAGATTTGAGTTTACATGAGTTGCCTCCCTTTTTACCTGTCTTTTTGGCTCCAGTGATTTGGCCTGGGAGTTACATCAAAACCATTTACTGCTACCTGCCTCTGACCCTACTTCCATGCTGTTCCACTCAAATGTGCTTTTACACAGTGTAGTTGTATGTGTATGAGTTTTACACAGTTGTGATGCTTCTGCTCTCTAGCAGTGGTTGCTAGTCACGGTTCATACAACCTTCACTCACAGTCTAGGATTCAACTCCATATACCAAAAGTCAGAACATAACTTTGTAAAAAAGTTTTTGGACAGTCCACCACTCACAATGTCTGGAAAGAAAACAGGTGTAGCTACGTGTGCAGTAGTCAGTTTCTCTGGAGTTAGATTTCTGCCTTGTCTAGAAGGTTGTGAAGAGTGGCTGTGATGTTCTGTTGAGTGATATAGTCTGTGCCTTTGAATGTAAGGAAGCTAATGCAATACTTTATCGCAAATGTCAGGCCCACTCTCTCCAAGATTAGCAAAATTGTTCATTGTCAAATGTTTTAAGAACAGGTGTAACCGCACCACGGTTACAGTTTTTCTCGATCGCTTAAGCACATTTCTTGAAACAGTATTCAACTTAAACAGTTAACACATACCCCTTAATTTCATAATGACACACTAAATAGTAACTATAAACATAAATACTCATTGCAGGTTGGACAACTTTAATTTGAAAACAAATGTGAAAAACAGTTAGAACAGTTATTTCACACAGCAGAAAAACATTGTACTATATAGTTTATGGTAGTACTGCGCCTGTTACAGAGAATATGATTGCGTATTATAAATATAAATCAAGTTCATCTCAAATATTCAGAGTCATGCAGGTAGTTACAACAACAAAAATGGCATGACTGTAACACAAAAAAACATTTACAGTCATCTATTCTCTCCTGTATGCCAGGCCACATGTTGTATTACTGATGACCTATTTCATTTGTGAGTACAGGCTGATTGTTAGTTGAACTGTTGAGCAATGAGAGTTGACATGGAGTAAGATGAACTATAATGGGAGAAATAGCTATATGCTGTCAAGGAAATAATTCCATTTTGTTGTCAACACTTACTCAATAGATTTGTGTGTCTTATATACTGTAACTTTTGTGAAAGCAATTTTTAGCTGAAAAACTTGTGCTCATGTATGTTATTGCTGTGCATATGTGACTTTCAGTTTCATCCAAATAGTACTAATAGTAAATAATAATTGAGCAAAACTGCAACTTCCTGTCTTGTGTCTGCGAAGTTAAGTATTGCATGTTGGTGGCATTGGAAATGTGCATTTGTTGTCAGCAGCTTGGTGGCGTCATGGTATGGAACATGCCCCATGAGCAGAATGTGGCTATTTGAAATGTTCATGCTACTGATGTTGTTGCACTTCTTTTTTTTTTTTTTTTTGCAGGTGTCTGCGAGTGATGTCTTTGCGTCCCAGTGGTGTAATGGTAAAGGACAGGTCCCGCAAGCCCAGCTGAGGCCATGAGGTAAGTTGAGCAAGTGACCTTCCTTTGGAAGGTTTAGGTGGTGGCTAATTATTGGTAAAGATGCTTCTTAGAAGAAGAATTTTATATATATATATATATAATATTCTTCTTCTTAAGAAGCATTTTTACCAAGAATTAGCCACCACCTAAACCTTCCAAAGGATGGATGGGGAGAGAGATCTAAAACAAAATTGGGGGGGTTATTCATTTAACAATTTTAATAACAGCTTTCTTCTCGATAACCGCTGCTGGACATTGTTCTGGAAGGGCGGGGGGGGGACACTCCCTCACATCCCCCCCACTTTCCTTTTGTCCGAGCCTTGTCCGCAGCCACTCCCTCACATGCCCCCCACTTCCCTTTTTTTTTGTCCGAGGCTTGTCCGCACCTTCAAGTCACCAACCGTGGTGACATACCGCTGGTCAGACCCTGCACCGATGTTCCGGTAAGCCACCGGAGGCAGCACGGCTCCTCTATCTTGCGATAGCAGCCACAGGGTCTCGCACATGTTCCAGAGCCATGACCGGGTCTCGAACCTCTAACCCCGTTATGATGGGGCAAGGTACTAACCGCACAGCCACGACTCCTTCACACTTTACATACTTCGTTTCTTTTATTTGACTTTTTTTTTTTTCTTTTTTTTTTTGAACCCGTCTACTGATGTAAATGTCAAAATTACGAAGAGATGTGTGTTTGTTGTGAGCAGCCCAGTGGTGCAATGGTAAAGCACTTGCTCTCTAAGTAGAAGGTTGCTGGTTCGAACCCAGCTGAGGCCATGAGAGCTGCACAGTGAGTGCAGCTGAGGCCGTGGGAGGAAAGCGCAGAGAGGAAGATAAAAGGGAGTAGAGATTGTTAACTCTAAAAAAAACAACCTTCATGTGACAGGTAGTTTTATTGAAATTTCTCCTTAAATCCCTTTAAGTGCTGTAAAATTTTTCTCGTCTCCTCTTCATAACCGCTGCTGTACATTGTTCTGGAAGGGCGGGGGGGGTAACCCCTTAAATCCCCCCCCACTTTTGTCCGAGCCTTGTCCGTTTCTGACACAGCGCTGGTCCGAGCCTTGTCCGCACCTTCTGACCCTGCACCGATGTCCGGTGAGCACGGCTCCTCTACCTTGCGATAGCAGCCACAGGGTCTTGCATGTGTTCCAGAGCTGTGAGCAGGTCTTGAACCTGTAACCTCCTGATCTTGGAGGAGCGGTATTAACCGCTGAGCCACAGCGCCTTCACACTTTACACACTTCGTTTCTTATATTTGACTTTAAGGTTTGAGGAAACATATTCAAAAGCTTGTTCTAAACCTAGCGCCATGACCAGGTCTTGAACCTCCAACCCCCTGATCTTGGAGGAGCAGTATTAACCGCTGAGCCATGACTTCTTCACACTTGACACACTTCGTTTCTTATATTTGACTTGAAAGTTTGAGGAAACATATTCAAAAGCAAGTTCCAAAAATGTGGTCCACAGCCACCACCAGGTCTTGAACCTCCAACCCCATTATGATGGGGCGAGGTACTAACCGCAGAGCCACAACTCCTTCACACTTTACAGACTTCGTTTTGAATGTTTGACTTGAAGGTTTGACAAAACCTATTCAAAAGCATGTTCCAAACCAAGCCTTGAACCAGTAATCTCTTATAGATGAGGCAGAGTTTGTGTGCACAGAGCCACCACTGCTTCTAGGTTTGTCATGCTTCTTTTTATATATTTGACTTGAATGTTTGAGGAAACACATTCAAAGGGAAGTCCCAAACCACATTGGTGATTTCTTACAGGTGAGGCAAAGTTATTTGCACAGAGCCACCACCACAATTCGCTTGCATCACAATTGACTCACACTCCAGAACAGGTTTGAATGCTCAACCTTCTTAGAAGTCAAAGATCTTCCTGAATAGTCACAGCTATTTCATGTTGCTGGTGCTTCTGTTCATGTAACACTGCTTTGTCTTTATTTCAATTCACATTTCTGGAAAATGTCAATAGTAGTGAAAAAATGTTTCTCGAGAGCATGTGTGGTGCACATCCATGGATGGCAGTACACAGAAATAGGAGTGCAGAATTATGACAAAGACCATGCATATGCCATGAGGCTAAACCAAGATGGCCGCCTTAGCCTTTACAAAATGGTCCCTGCATGCTCATGGTGCCATCTTGAAACCTTCATGGCTTTTGTATTTTATTTCTCTCCGATATTCAGAGTTTAATATCCTTGGTAAGACATCATTTTACTGGCCTGCACTTTGCTGACACATTAACCCTTTGAGATATTCAAGAGCTTGTTTGACTCATGTTTGCTCACTATTTTAGCAGTATACTTTCTTGACATATTGAATAATGAATTTGACACCTGTGACATAAGTCTTTGTCACTTGGTGCAGATCTTTTCTTCTCTGCAATTATGGTACAAATACCAACTGACCTAAAAGTTGGAAGTAACTTCACAATACGTCAAGAAAGTATACTGCTAAAATAGTGAGCAAACATGAGTCAAACAAGCTCTGGAATATCTCAAAGGGTTAATGTGTGTCAGCAAAGTGCAGGCCAGTAAAATGATGTCTTACCAAGGATATTAAACTCTGAATATCGGAGAGAAAAAAAATACAAAAGCCATGAAGGTTTCAAGATGGCACCATGAGCATGCAGGGACCATTTTGTAAAGGCTAAGGCGGCCATCTTGGTTTAGCCTCATGGCATATGCATGGTTTTTGTCATAATTCTGCACTCCTATTTCTGTGTACTGCCATCCATGGATGTAAAACCATTACAAAGGATTAAGCCTTTTTTAAGTCTTCTTCTTCTTCTTCTTCTTCAAGCCTCGAGGATCCATTCTGAGGAGAGCAGAAGAGCACACTTCAGGAAAAAAGGTACAGATTTGGGACGCAAAATTGTTTTACTTGCCTGCCAAAAGAGGAAAATCATGGCTAAAGTGAGTGATTTCCATATCAAATCATTTCTGGGTAAATGTCAGGTTACATACTTTACTTGTTTATAATTAAATTGCTCAAAAAGCAGCAAGAACTCTAGTTCGTTCCTAGGTTTTTTTAGCTGGCTATAATGTTGACCAATTTGTTGCCTACAGTTAATTTATGCAGCATTTCTGTTTGTAGTTGGATGCCTTTACATTTGTAGAGTTGCTTTGTAGCTGATTTTGTAAAATTGTCAGCAACTATTCGATAAGTTAGCGAACAGGTTATTTTTCTATCTTGCAAAATACAACAGTGCTATGCTAGCTCACACAACAAGAGAACTTTAGCTACATTTGCTTACCTTTGTATTCAGTCTTGCTGCATTTTACCCCAGTATTCTAAATGGCCAGTTTCATCATGTTTCAGCTGTTATCTGTACCTGCCAGGAACTGACCGTGTGCACTGCTAGTGCTGGCTAAAATGGGAAGAATGTAAAATGTTAACAAATGATTAGTTTATTTGAATGAGTTTTACTACCTTGAGCATGCATCCTATTGGAGTATAACATTAGCCGGTGACTAACACAACCTCTTAACTCATCAAAAACTGAGCGTTTGAGGGAGAGTAGCAGGGCTACATTTGTACAGAAAGACTACTGGAAAATGACAAAAACCTCATGTTTGGGTGAATCTAATTTGATCTGGTGAAGCCAAAACTCAAAGAAAACATTGGAAATCACAATTTGCAGACCTAAAAGCACTTACCGGATGCACAGAAAACACCTCAAAAACAGCCATTGCTAGAGTTAAAAAGCTTGCAGCAAGGAGTCCATCAGCAAAGGACTTGCTGGAGGTGTGTCCCAGTCCTTTTATACATGTGTCCCAGCCCCGCCCCTGAAGCCCATTGGCTAAAGGCAATATCGGATGAATTGATTGGGTTAGAGGCTCCTTTGCATTTTTTGCAATTCTTTTCTTAGAAAATAACCTTTCCAGAGCCATGACCGGGTCTTGAACCTACAACCCCCTGATCTTGGGGCGTGGTATTAACCGCTGAGCCACGACTCCTTTTGCGTTTTTTTGCAATTCGTTTCTTATACTTGACTTGAAGGTTTGAGCAAACATATTCAAAACCAAACCTAGTTCCAGAGCCATGACCGGGTCTCGAACCTACAACCCCCTGATCTTGGGGCGTGGTATTAACCGCTGAGCCACGACTCCTTTTGCGTTTTTTTGCAATTCGTTTCTTATACTTGACTTGAAGGTTTGAGCAAACATATTCAAAACCAAACCTAGTTCCAGAGCCATGACTGGGTCTCGAACCTACAACCCCCTGATCTTGGGGCGTGGTATTAACCGCTGAGCCACGCCTCCTTTTAATTTTTTTGCAATTCGTTTCTTATACTTGACTTGAAGGGTTGAGCAAACATATTCAAAACCAAACCTAGTTCCAGAGCCATGACCGGGTCTCGAACCTCCAACCCCCTGATCTTGGGGCGTGGTATTAACCGCTGAGCCACAACTCCTTTTATGTTTTTTTGCAGTCCGTTTCTTATACTTGACTTGAAGGGTTGAGCAAACATATTCAAAACTGAACCTAGTTCCAGAGCCATGACCGATGTATGAAGTATGAAGGAGTTGTGGCTCAGTGGTTAGTACCTCACCACATGATCAAGAAGTTGCAGGTTCAAAACCCGATCATGGGTCAGTGGTTAATACCTCACCCCAAGATTAGGGGATTGCAGGACTAGGCTCGGAGAAAAGTGGGGGGGGGGATTTAAGGGATTGCCCTTCCAGAACAGTGTTCAGCAGTGGTTGTCAAGAAACAGAAGTCAGGAAATAGCTTTTTCAGGATTTTAATTAGATTTTTACAAAGAATTACCTATCACTGTCCATGGTAATGTCTTCTGTTCACTCTGCCTCCCTCTCATGGCCTCAGCTGGGTTTGAACCAGCAACGTTCTGCTTATGGGACACGTCCTATACCATTGCATCACCGGGCAGGTCACAACAAACACACATCTCTTCAGAATTTTGACGTTTACATCAACAGACACGTTTATTAAAAAAAAAAAAAAAAAAAAAGTCCAACAACATCAATAGCATGGAAATTTCAACCAGCTACCATGCTTCATGCCATACCATTGCACCCCCAAGCTGCTCACAAAAAAATAAACACAAATATCTCTGCTAGGAGCAGGTGCCATTGGCAGTCACATTGCTAAAGGAAGGATTACGTTTTTTCTTCTTTTATTTACAGTAGAGGAACTGTACAGAGGGGTAGTGGGGGTGAAGAAGTCTTTAGGAGGGACAGTCAAGATGTAGCCTGAAGACATGGGTCTTCGGTCTACGGCGGAAGATAGGTAGTGACTCTGCAGTCCTGCAGTGAATGAGATCGGAGGAAGCTCGAGCAGAGTGGAGGGTCTCCGTGACAGCAACGAGAGCAGTCTCAGTAGAGTGCCCAGCCTTAAAGCCGGATTGGTGAGGGTCAAGGAGGTTGTTCTGAAGGAGATAGTGAGACAGTTGGTTAGAGACAACACATTCAAGGGTTTTAGATAAAAAGGAGAGAAGGGATTATGTAGTTATAGACAGCAGACGGGTCAAGATTTGGTTTCTTGAGAAGAGGCTTGACTCTGGCTGTCTTAAAGACAGCTGGGACAGATCCTGTGGATAAAGAGCAATTGATTATGGTGGTAAGGAACGGAAGGTGGTCTTTGGAAATGGATTGGAGAAAGGGTGAGGAGATAGGATTGAGAGGGCAGGTGGTTGTTCGCTTGGATGTGACAAGTTCAAGTATATCATCAGGGGAGAGGGGGCAAAGAGCTGATAAACTAGAGACCGAGGGTAGTGCAGTGGGTTTGGGAGGAGTGGTAGCAGTGTTGGCGAGAGGTTGAGAGAAGGAGCTGCGAATGTCATCAACCTTCTTTTCAAAGTAGGTGACAAAGTCATCTGCAGACAGGGAGGGGGGAGGGGTTGAGGAGTGAGGAAAATGTGGAGAACAGTTTCCTTGGGTCAGAGGCAGAGGTTGAATTTTGGAATGTTAAGCAAGAAGCTTTAGCAGCTGATGCAGAGGAGGTGTAGATGAGGAAGAGAGACAGATAAGGTTTTAAGTCATCAGGGAGGCCGGTTTTACTCCATTTTCTCTCAGCTGCAGGTTGGGACGAGTGGATACAGTGAGGGTAGAGTCTGACTGGGAGGGGGGGGATTTGAGGGGGAAGGGAGAAGGATAGAAAATGATGGTCAGAAACTGGAAGTGGGGTAACAGTAAGGTTGGAGGTATGGGAGGATCTAGTGAAGACAAGGTCGAGCTGATTGCCCGCCTTATGAGTCGGAGGAGAGTGGGAAAGGGTAAGGTCGAACGAGGAGAGAAGGTCAAGTAGTCCAGACGAGTGAAACTTCTCTGACTGGATGTTGAATTCACCCAGTAGTGTGAACGTTGTGCCGTCCTCAGGGAAGAATCTTAGAAGGACATCCATCTCTTCCAAAAAGTCACCAAGTTGACCTGGGGGACGATAGATAACAACAATGTGAAGTTTGACAGGGATGGTGACAGAAACAGCATGGAATTCTAAGGTGGATATGGACAGGTGTGACAGGGGAAGGACATTATGTGACCACTTTGGTGAGACCTGTGGAGCCTTGTGCCACCCCCTCGACCAGAGAGTCTAGGGGAATGAGAAACGGAGTATTGGGGAGGGCTGCCGGAGTAGCTGTGTTTTCCGGTGTAATCCATGTCTCTGTGAGCGCTAGGAAGTGGAGGGACATGAAGCGGGCATAGGCTGAGCCTCTGCTTTCCGGACCGCTGACTGGCAGTACCAAAGTCCTCCCGTGGCAGTGAGGTTGTTATCAGTTGAGCATGGTGGGTAGACTAGATTAGATGGGTTGCGGGGGGGGGGGGGGAATACCAGATTGGGGAGAAAGCACATTGTGGTAGTTACAGGTATAGAGAGAGGGTTTATAGGCAATACGAGATGCAGGTACCGCTAAATACACTCAAGAGTAGCGAAAACAAAAAACTAGTACTTAGCCGTCCGGCCCTTCTCTCAGGCCTTCCTCGATGGACTCCGCAGGTTGACTCCTTCGTCTTTGTGTCAGGCGTCTTCGTGTCAGGAGGCTGTCGCAGAGGCAGAGTTAGTGTTGACAAACAAAACTGAATTATTTCCTTTCGAGCATTTAGCTATTTCTCCCATTATAGTTAATCTCTACTCCATACGTGTAAACTCTCATTGCTCAATAGTTCAACTAACAATCAGCCTGTTATCACAAATTAAATTGGTCATCGGTAATATAATATGTGTCCAGGCATACAGGAGAACAGATTACTGTAAATGGTTTTTTTGCACTTTTTGTTGTTGATTGATTCTGAATATTTGAGATGAACTTATTTATATATATTTATTGTAAGCAATCATATTCTCTGTAATAGGTGCAGTACTACCATAAACTATACAGTAAGTTTTTTCTGCTGAGTGAAATTCTTACTGTTTTTCACAATAGTTTTCAAATGTAAGTTGTCCAACCTGTAATAAATATTGATGGTTACTATTTAGTGTGTCATTATAAAGTGAATGGTAGACTGAACTTTTCATTTGATGACAAAGGATACTGTTTTGATGCACTCATAAACCATTGTGACGTGTTCTAAGTTGTGAGAGTTAAAGTGCATTTTGAAAAGAAACGTGTTAACTGTTAAGGGGTACGTGTTCACTGTCTTCAAAAGTTGAATACTGTTTCAAGAATTGTGCTGTAGCGATCGAGAAAAACTGCAACTGTGGAGCAACTACACCTGTTCTTAAAACAGTTGACCATTAATAACTTTGCTGATCTTGGAAAAAGTGGGCCTGACATTTGGGATAAAATATTGCATTAGCTACAAGGCTTTCAGAAAACTGACCCCAGGACTGTACCCAGATTCAAACCTACAATCCTTACATTCAGAGGCACAGACATTGTCACTCAACACCACATAATAGCCACTCTTCACAACCTTGTCGACAAGGCAGGAATCTAACCCTAGAGCAACTCACTACTGCACATGTAGCTACTCCTGTTTATTTTTAGCAGACATTGTGAGTGGTGGAGAGTCAAAAACCTTCTATACCAAGTTATGTTCTGACTCTTGGTATACGGAGTTGAATCCTAGACTGTGAGTAGAGGTTGTATGAACCATGACTAGCAACCACTGCTAGAGAGCAGAGACAATGCATCACTACTGTGTAAAACTCCACATACTTGCATGTAAAAGGATATGCAGGTAGCAGTCAAGGGTTTTGATGTAACTCTCAGGCCAAATCCCTGTAGCCAAAAAGACAGGTAAAAAGGGAGGCAACTCAAGGAAACTCAAATCTAAAACACAATCAAACAAAACAATTCTTTCTTACTGTAACTTCTTTGGTGATGGCAACAACTTCTTCAAAGGCCGTTGTAGGGGCTGAGTGATTGATTGGCAATGAGATTCAACTGGGCTCCAACAAGGGCTAGCTGGAGGGGCGTGGCATTGGGGGTGGGGTTGTGAGGGGGAGGGGGTTATGAAAGTGAGTTCATGTTCTCACATTTTTGGGAAGATTTCTGACACCTCAGTGGTGGTGTGGTTAAGACCTGTGTGTGAAGTCTACAAAGTCCCTGGTTGAAACTAACTTTAACTAAAATATAAAATGTTCTACTTACTAACAATCTTTTATGACATAATTAAACTGCTGTGGGACAATTAAACACAGTTAAAACACTGCTTTGTCTTTATTTCAATTCATATTTCTGGAAAATATAAATAGTAGTGAAAAGGTGTTGTACTGGGTGTTGAACCTGCAATCCCCTGATCATGGGGCAAGATACTAACCACACAGCCACCCACTCACTGTACATGCCTTGTTTTGTATGTTTCACATCAAGGTTTGCTGAAACATGTTAAAAAGCAAGTTCTAACCCTAGCCTTGAAGGATGCGGCTTTGGAGGTAAATGGACTGGGCAGATTTAGCTGCAATCCAGAAGTGAACAAACACATACCCACACACACACAAACCCATACACATGTACGCGCGCGCACGCACGCACACACACACACAAACCCATACACATGTACGCACACACACAAAGCAGAGCTTTGAGGTGTCTCCCCTTCTGTATTTAATAGTCTTGAAAAGTGTGTGTGAAGCAGATCCATGTCAGAATTTCCCTCTGCCATCGCACCTATAATTAGATTGACATCCCTCTCCCAATCAATGCATCCAATCTGGCCAGAGTATAACCAAGCATCCAGCCCATAGCCAGTTCCTGGTTCAATAAAGCCCCTTCAAACACGTATGGCTGCCTCATGCCCCTCTTCCTAATGTGGTGTGTGAATCAGGACAAGACTCCAATGATCTTTAGATAAGAAAACAAGGTGGATCGACTTCCTCTACTTCAAGACAAAAACAACAACCCCATTCTTTACTAACAAAGTGTTTATATTTCAAGGACCCTTGACTTAATGTTAACTTTTTGACTGCGTGCCTGACGCCACAGCTTTTGCCAAACTTTAACGATGCATCGTTGATGTCAATATGCATCTAATTTTCAAGGAAATAAATATAAGCTTCTATTAGGATGTGAGGTTTTAATGCACAAAATAATCATTTCGGAGCTTAACGGGTTTGAGCTAAGACTGGTATTATTATGCTGTTAAAATACAGTCCAAGGACAAGCTCATCTGTGAAAAGAACTGCCTTAATAATAATGCATTTATTTTGTTGCGCTTTTCTCAGTAGTCAAAGACTACATTCCATGGTGAGAATGAGAATAGCTGGATAACAAGTAAAAAAGCGGTCAGTAAAAACAATAAAAATAATTAAAGCAAGTTTAAAAAGACGGGTTTTGAGGGATCGTTTGAAGGAGGTGATTGTGCAGATGCAGTGGCAGGTGACTGGTGGGAATTACAATCAACAAAATGTCACCATCTTTTAATTCACACATCATGACTTTTACCGTCTGAAAACTCTGTACAGGAATAAAATGTCTGATATTTACAGAGTGCTGCATAAAGCAATATTTACAGTAAGCACACGCAAGACTGACATTTATTCTTCGTTCACCCACTTCAAATCATGTTAAACCACACTAACCCTAATAACTAACCACACTAACCCTAATAACTAACCACACTAACCCTAATAGACAATATGGAAGTGTTTACAAAGTATATCGAGAACAATTGTTAGAAACTCGATTCCTCGCATCCTTTCCTCCTTCAGCTTCTTTCTCATAAAGCAGTCGAGGAGAATATCTATGAGAAGGAACTGAGATCTTCTCCTTCAAAGCGATGTGAGTAGAAAGCAAGTGGAGGACGGAGGAGAGGACACGAGGAAGCAAGTGGAGGACAGAGGAGAGGACACGAGGAAGCAAGTGGAGGACGGAGGAGAGGACACAAGGAATCAAGTCTCTGGCAACTGAGAAAGGGCCCTCATCTGGCAGTGATGAGAAACACAAGGACAGGAACCGGCTCATCAGTGTTAAAGCAACTGCCTTGAAAGTGTGAACTAGACAAATAATTCATGATAAATCATTGTGGTATAAGAAAGAAAGATACAGTGCAGTATTCAGAATGACAATCGATCCATTGACAGGACAACAGCAGAGCAGGAAACACTAAGATTTGTGCCCTTAGGGTTTAACACATGGTTCAACTACTTTTTTGTTTATGTCTGTCATTTCATTGGTTCTTGTATTGCTCCTCTCAGTTATTAATTAAAATACAAACATTTTATCACAAATAAAGAACAACCTTAAACGACAGGGATGCTTTACTGACGAACAGAGCTGGTTCAGCTGAGTCTGCACTGCCAAGGGCACATCACAAGTATTTATTACCCAGAGAATATAGCCAAGTTGTCTTTTATTTTGCTTCAGAAAAAGTATAATGTAAAAAATAAAAAAAGCACATTGCATTTCATAATATCACATAATCTCAGAGAACATGTATGAGCTCCGTCACGCCATATATATATATATATATATATAAATATATCCAGTCTTGGAAGCCAGTCTGGATGAGAAATGTAACAGAAAGTATTGTTTTTAATGTAACAGAAAGTATTGTTTTTAATGTAACAGAAAGTATTGTTTTTAATGCGAAATGAAGGTTGTTGCATTGGAAACATGCACTCAAACAGTCCTAGGGGAGATGTAGACACCTTTTTTTAACGACAACGTACGATTGGATGACTCATCTAACTTTGACAGATCATTGTCATGGCAACGTCAAAATGTCTAAATCACAACTCTCCTTTCAACAGATTTCTTTCATTAGCCGATACGAAACACAGCCAATAGGCTTTAGAGCACAGCTAGCTCACAGTACTGAGCCAGGTGTCATGTCTGCTTCTGCTCCCTGTCAGAACTTTTTACAGGCTGTGTAATAACTACCTATTTACAGGCTGTGTGTAATGATAACTACCTATTTACAGGCTGTGTGTAATAACATATTTACAGGCTGTGTGTAATGATATCCTATTTACAGCTGTGTGTAGCGATAACCTGTTTACAGGCTGTGTGTAATGATAACCTATTTACAGGCTGTGTGTAATGATAACTACCTATTTACAGGCTAATGTGTAATGATATCCTATTTACAACTGTCTTCTCTCCCCTGTGCGTGCGTGTCAGGCATGTGCGTGTGTGTGCCAGGTGTTTGAGAGTGCGTGTGTGTGCCTGCTTGTGTCAGCTGTGAGTGTGTCAGGTGTGTGCCAGGTGTGCGCCCCCCCTCCTCCTCTGCTCTAGCTCGGCCAGTCTGTCCTCTCTCCCCTGAGCGTGCTCCGCCCCGACTCTCTGGGCTGTCTCCGTGGCACCGATGTCGATGTGGGCGTACCTGGTGGAGCCCCCTCCTGATTGGACAAGACAGACAAACAGAATATGATCCGGCCATGACAGACTTCCACACCAGTTGCTACACCACTGACACACACACACGATCATGACAGCACGGCCCAGGACAGGTGAGCTCTGCAAAGGGTGGTACGCCTGGCAGAAAAGACCCCCCCTCTCCATGTCCTGTACACCAGGAGGTGTAGGACCAGAGCCTACAGGATAATGAAGGACCCTCACCACCCGAAAAAACGGACTGTTCCAGCTGCTGCGGTCAGGCAAACGCCTTCGCTGTCATGCAGCAAGAACAGAGAGGCTTAGACTGAGTTTCTTCCCCCATGCCATCAGGATCATCAACGATGACCCCACCAGTGCCCCCCTCAAGTCACTCACACACACTCACTGACATCATAACACACATAAATATCCATTGCAAACTCATCTTCCACTGTAATTATCTGTGCTGTCAACCTGTCACTGCCATTGTATATAGCCATTCCATTGTGTACATTGCTTCACCGCTGTTTATATTGTTTATACTGGTTTTATTTTTTATTATTTCTATTTTATTTTAAAACGTATTGTTGCACTACTCTGTGGCACTGTCACTTTTGCATTTCACTGCATACTTGTATGCACGTGACAAATAAAGAATCTTGAATCTTGAGGTGTGCCAGGACGGCCTGGCCTGGATGTCTATCTGTATGGGGAGCTGGGACCAACACAGCAGGCATCCTAATATACTCTTGCATCACTTGCATCAAGGTGCTGAGAGCCATGGAGGCTGTCCTGATATGATCCGTCAATTTGTACAGCAAGACAACACCAAAATAAACCACGGGGAATGGAACTACGTGGCCTCTGAAACAGAGACAAAGTGTCCGTTAACACGCTTGACAGCCAAGACACAAGCAGAGCTTTTTGACGGACGCAGCTGATTAGGACACCAGCTCTCGCAGCTCTCTAGAACCAGGACCCACTGCAGCTCTCTAGAACCTGGACCCACTGCAGCTCTCTAGAACCAGGACCCACTGCAGCTCTAGAACCTGGACCCACTGCAGCTCTCTAGAACCTGGACCCACTGCAGCTCTCTAGAACCTGGACCCACTGCAGCTCTCTAGAACCTGGACCCACTGCAGCTCTCTAGAACCTGGACCCACTGCAGCTCTCTAGAACCAGGAGTGAGGATCACAGATGTAGAGTCTAATAATAGCTATTCCATACAATAATGATGCTCTATTTATTCACTAAGTTGCTGTCCTGTGTTTCTATTGCCGTATTAACTCTTTAATGCATGGTGTTGCATACAGGCAGCTGTGTCTTTAAACACCTGGTAAAATGTCTGAACATGACCAATGCACAAAAGGATCCTAATAAACACTTCTAGCACCTTCTGGCGGCCGATTGTTACACTGTCAAAAGTTTTCGCTGAAAAATGGCGGAAATACGGAAATTCTGCTCCTCCGAAAAAGAATCTGATGTAGTCAAAAAGGTTTCTGAAAGTCAATGAATGCAAAATACTCAGATGTCCAGTATATTTTGGAAGAAAAATATTACATTTTTGGCTAAGGGTTAACCCTAACCCTATAGTCACTTGAAATACTAATGTTGTGCTAACGTTGCGTAAACACAACATCAGGCGTTAAGTAGTGTAATCACACATTCATGCTTTGTATCGGCCATCTTGTAAAATAATATAAAGGCAACTCTCATTTCATAACTGACATGATTAGTCCATAACACTAGCTTAGGGAAGTACTATTGCACACATATGCATATAAGAGAAAAGTCGTTTTAGACGATTTAGCAACAGTCAAAGCAGACAAACAAAGTAGGCCTCAGCCAAAAAAACCAGCCGAGCAGAGTAAAAAAAAAACATTTTGAGGCAACATGAAGCGGAAAAGCCAAAAGTGAAGCGAGTAGAGGGAAACATTGAGCCAAAATGGCCGTCTAAGGATTGTTCTTACTGGGTCTGCGCAGCTGCAAAGAGTTACCTCTCACTGCAGTGGTGGGGCTGGAAACTGCAAATGCACTGGGCTCCAGCAGGTCCAGCTCCATGTAGAGGAGCTCTCTGCTAGCCTTAGCCGCGGGGCTAAAGGGGATGTTGACGTAGTTCACACTGTCGTTGAGAGGTCTGTCCAATGACAGGGAGGCATCCTGGGGAGAGGTGAAGAAGCTCCCTGAAAGCAAAAGAAACACTCATGTCAGTCATACAAACACTAAGGGGCTTTATACTACAGGACCGACCCGAACCATACTGGGCTGGCTCAGACACTTGTTTTCACATTGTCCTTTCCAGCATTGTAAAAGCAACAAGTGGTGTGGGTTTGTGGGTTCAGAGGAGTGAGCAGGCTGCTTGTCAGTTGTTCTCACCTGAGACAAGGTCTGTCCCTGTGATAACAGACACACACACCTGAGAGCAGGCTGGTTGTCTGTTGATCTCATCTGAGATGGAGGTCTCTCTCGCACTCTCTCACACACACACACACACACACACACACACAGACCTCACCTGAGATGGAGTTCTGCCTGTGGAGCGTCAGTCTGCCTGGAGGGGGTGTGCCTATAGAGAGGGTAACGTCACTCCTCTCCACCCTTCGGCCCTCCGTACCCTCACCCCCCACGCCACCTCTGCCCCCCTCCTCCCTCCGTGCCGGGGGTTGGTCTAGGAAACAGGGTAAATGTATGGTCAGACATGCATAGGGTCCCTCAGGACCCACTCCCAGATGTAAACTTTACACATTGAGGAGACAATCAAATGACTAATCTCTGGCACATTTGGACATGCCATATTACTGGATAAATGGTCAAGTCAGTTTGGAGTGTATTGAGACTATGATAATGCAGGAGGCGTTAGAAGCCGTGATTTAATAATGATAATGTCACGGTTAAATCACCTATTATGATATTCCTCGTAGATTCGTGTATCATGTTCCCTTGACAACGTTTGTAGTTTGGGAACTATATTTCTCAGGGGAGGGCAGAAACCACCACAATCTATCACAAAATAAATACCTCAAGCATTGTGTTTTTGTCACAATTTTCTGATTTGTTGTGTAACCGTTGTGTGTTAGCAATAATGCCCTCAAGGCTGTGGTTTATAGTCAATATTGTCACTTGGTAGGATGTTAGCCCAACAACTCCCCCCTACCCATGACAAAATTGAGGATAGATTACAGCCTTTCTGGCATTAATGCTCATTCAATTCCATTATACTGGAAAAAATAATACATTTAAAATATAAAATGTGGGATTTTGCACTTTGTAACGGAACCCTTCACATGCAGACAGACGCACCTGGCTTGGGTGTCGAGGGTGACAGTCCTGCCAGTGATGAGCTGCTTCCCTGTGGAGAAGCACAGGCGGTTAGATCTCTGAGCCCAACAAAGGTCTTTGACAGAAACGTTGCACTTATTAAACTGATTCGCTTGCAAGCAGAGGCGCTGCGGGAGCCAATTTTCTCTACTTCTAGTCTGACCTCTCCTTCACACCTGTTGCAGAGAGACCACTTAAGGTGTGTAGCAGCCTTTTAGGTTGTTAGTTCTGACATCAGTATACATCTGAGCCACAACCACATCTCAAGGTCATCCTTTGCTTCCTGTTCTTTATTTTAATATCCATGTCTTTGCTTTTGTAAGGCCCTTGGTGCGCCTGGATGCATACACTTTAATGAACACAAGGCTTCTCTCTCTGTGAAGATTATTATTCACTTAAACCGTCAGGTACACACAAGTGGAGGCTGTTGGAGGCAGAAATCCGAGGACGGGCTCATTGAAATGCATGGAATGAGAAATGGTATCAAACACATTACAATGAGCCCGTCCTCCAATTTGTACCTCCACCAGCCTCCCCTGGTACACTCTCTGCTAGACAGAACCCTCCCACAACTTCCCTTCTCCTCGTCAACTCATCCCCTTCAGAATAAGAGTCCCCATATAAAACTGCCTCACTTTTTTTGACAAGTGAAGGAAGCACCGTGAGAGGGGTCGGGAACTGATGACAAACCTGATTGGTCACTCTATTTACCAACGGGGAAGAACAGGCGATTATGGACGGACATGCAGCACTCAGCGTTTCAGTCACACCAGATGAGTGATGAATTGTGGATAGGGGGGAGGAAGGGATGGAAAGACAGTATGAAAGGACATGAAAGAAGGGTAGAAGGAAGGAAGGAAGGAAGTAAGGAAGAAAGGAAGGAAGGAAGGAAGTTGTTTGGAAGTGTTCGGACAGGGCCCAGGTGTTGTACCCCTGGAATCAGACTGCACTTTGCTTCGTTTCACTTCCATGGATACAAGTCTAGAAATGAAGAGTTACATTCCAATAGGCAATACTCTATACATCCATTAGCTTGTTGACATGTTATATGCATCATAACATAATCGAAATCAAGATGGATTACAACTTCAAGAATATGCAAAGAATATTAAACAAATAACAACCTAACTATTGTACATTGAAATGTATCATAAAGGGTTTGTATGTGTTGCCAGCAATGATTTTATGGAACTGCAACTCTTTTCTTTTATGGTGGATCGACAGTTTTGACCTCAGATGGCACCGTTAAACACCAGGTGACAGGGGTTCCTACGGGTGACAGGGGTTCCTACGGGTGACAGGGGTTGCTACGGGTGACAGGGGTTGCTACGGGTGACAGGGGTTGCTACGGGTTACAAACAGAGGTACACATCTCTATCTCTGAGAGCTTTGCTGTATCATTACTTTCATAATAAATAAATCCAATTAATAAATAAATCAATCAAAGTGAAATGAAGCCAAATGGAGTCTGGTTTTGGGGTTATAGAACTTGTTACATCTGAGAGAGGAGATTTATCAATTGGGATTTAATTTTATTTGGTTAAAATGAATTGACAACTGTGTTGAATTTTCAATAAAATAACACAAAAATAATTGGTTAAAAATAATGAAAGTGTGTTACGTTGAATTATCAATAAAAAGATGTTAAAAAAAGATATGTGGATTCTCAAGCATTAGCCCAAACTGTCAATGAACACTACCACATCTTACCTGCTGTGGAACATATCTTTTCTTAGCTGAGAACCATTGCTCATGGGTAATGTAGTTTCGATTTAAACAATGATTGCACTGGAGGGGGAGAAATGTGCCAAGGAGGCGGAGTTAAACAACAAGGATGCCAAAACAGTAAACATGGGGTTTAAACCAGGGTTCAAATGACACAATAACCATTTGGGGGGGGCCTATGTAGATCATTTTGACTGACTGTTTAAGGGGGGGTCCACATTGATATTTACATTTGTATTGTGGGGGGGCACTGATTTGCTTATACCCTCCCAAACCCCCCTGTAATTTGAATCCTGACCCATGAGAGAGAGGAATGGGTGTCGCAGGGCATCACCATCCTCACCAAACACACACACACACACCTTGTTTCTCTACAGACAAGAACACCTCACTGAAGGGGAACATGACATGAAGTCTGTGTGTTCTAGACTTCAACAACACTGTGATGGAGAACAATGAGACATCTGTGTGTTCTTGACTACAACACTATGATCCTCATGTTCCAGGAACAGTTCCAAACATGTGGAGAGTGAAACAAAGCTTAACCAGAGGCACAACAACAACAACAACAACAACAACAACATGTGAACAGTTCCGTTACCTGAATTCCTCCACATACAGGACAGCCTGGTAGCCGCAGGGATCTGATAGTGCACCTCTCAACACTGTCCACTGGGGGCGCCATCTCACTGCCCCAGGAGGCCTGACGCAGAGCAGGCCCAGCCCATTGTAGAGAGGGGTCTGAGGGGGTATCACTGCCTCCACCTCCACCCCCATCTCCACCCCCACACGTCCTCCTGTCCTGGGCCCACTGGGGTGCCCCTCCCTGGGCTAGTGTCGGGTCCTGTAGCGACAAGCTCTGGAGCAGGTTCCTGGGGGTGTCGTAACGCAGTCTGAGGTTGGGGACCTGGTATTCCTCCGCCTGCCTCCGGGGGGCGCTAGACCCAGTCCTTGAGGGGCAGGAGCAGGGAGCAGCAGGACTGAGATCTGAGGGAACTAATGACAAAGGGGGTGGAGGGGGAGGGAGTGGTGGCGGAGGAGGGGGGAGACTAAGCAGAGATCCAAACTCCTCCCCTCCTCCCTGACTGGCTGTGTCCAGACTCCCTGTACAGGAAGAGAAGCTCCCGGAGTAAGACGATTGGCTCCCGGTGGCGATTCCGATTCCACTGTCCAATGAGCTCTGCCGTCCGCTGTCATGGAGACCTCGCAACCGTGCCTGATCAGAGGACGGGCGAATCACTGACCCTCCCATCATAGCTGCGTATAGACGTTCGTCCGGATTGTTTGAGATTTTTGGGGTGGGAGGGGCTGACACAGTCTCGGAAGACGAGAGGTTTGGTCTGGTTGATGGTTCCGCCCATAATGGGAGGCGGCTTCCATAGCTTGTATCTGAGTGGCTGGAAGAGGAGCTGGAGATGCTGCTGTGGTCGTCCCCGGCAACAGAAGTACTGCAGCTGGAGGTGGAGGCTGGAGAGGAAAGGGTTAACTCCATTTATTGATTATTAAGTTATTGATTTACAGATTAATTGGTGAGAAATGGGTTGTGTGATGAACTGAGCACACAGAATACATTGTTTGAAAGTTTCATAGTGATTGTGACCTACTACATATTGCAGGTTGAGAATGGCTGTAAAGGATACAACTGGTGACTAAATTCATTCGTCAGGTGCTACTTTAAACAGTATCATACACAAGCTAGGCTTCAACTCTGGAACTTTGCATGATAATTGATCGATTAGTGACTTAGTAACAGTTAATGCCTGTGTAGGAAGCCTGTCATACCTGTGCTGCTCTGTCTGCTGCATTGACACACACACACACACACACACACACACACACACACACACCTGTGCTGCTCTGTCTGCTGCAGTGAGACAGCATACTGAGTCTCCTCTCCAGCTCTGACGCCTCATGGTTAATCCTCTCCTCTGAGGACGATGCGCTAGCACTGGGATCTGCTACGGACACACACACACACACACACACAGGGAAGAATAACAAGCTTCATAACCTGGCTGGATTAGCAAGAACAGCAGCAGCAAAAGCCTCAAATCTCTAAGCATGAAGAACACACACACACACACACACACACACACACACACACACACACACCTCTGACAATCCTCTCAAAAGGCCTCCAACTACTCTAGTCTATGCTACACATCTTTTAATTATAAAACTCTACTTCGAAGGGAAACACAATCCAAGTATTCTATGTTAATAAAGAATACACATCTGTATGTACAGTAAATAATAACCTGACACAGGAGCTACATACAAGCTACATACGATCACAATTAAATCACTTACATTTAATCACATATTGATGCCTCCAAGACCCTGTCCTCTCCTTCCTCTCTAAGATTAGTAGCATCGTGTGTGTGTGTGTGTGTGTGTGTGTGTGTGTGTGTGTGTGTGTGTGTCACCATGTCTTCCTATCCACCATGTCAAAGCCTCTCGCCTCGCGCCTGCCCGCAAATTTATAGGTGTCTAGGATACGGTTACACACACCATCACAAGTCGCTGTGGCCTGCCGAAGACGCCATGTAGTGTAAGACCCTGCCAAGCCACACACCTAAGGCAAGACCCAGCACATTTACAGGTGTGTGTGTATGTGTGTGTGTGTGTGTGTGTGTGTGTGTGTGTGTGTATATAAGAGAATAAGATAAATTGGGGTGGTGGTGGGGGGTGTCAAGAACCTAATCCAAATTACTCTGGTGCTACTGTAGGCTAGTAGCGTGGTGGCTAATGCTAACACTCACAGACAGCAGGTTTGTTCGCTCTGTAACTCAGGGTGTCCGCTAACGGCTAAAGCTAACGCTAATTATAGCACCTTCACAGCACTGAATGTCTCCGGATAAAAACAGGCTGTGTGAGTGTGTGTGTGAGTGTGTGTGTGAGTGTGAGTGTGTGTGTGTGTGGCTACAGTGTCAGAGCTCTCAGGAGACACCTGAGACATAAAAACACTGGAAGCTTTCCAGAGACGAAGGAGAGAGAGGGTGATCTGACAAGTTGTGTCGTTTCAAATCAACTGCTAAACTCGTCCAAATGTGGGGAAGTGTTCAAAGTGTGTCAGAGAGGAAAGTACATGGGGGGGGGGTGTGTGAGAGAGAGAGAGGGAGGGATAGTGGAGGGAGAGGGGGGGATAAGAGAGAGAGAAAGAAAAACAGGGAGAGATAGAGGGGGGAGGGAAGGATTGTCATGAGAGAGAGAGAGAGAGAGAGAGAGAGAGAGGGGGGGGAAAGGATTGTTGTTCTATAATGGTGTCAGATGCTGCCGTTCTCCCCTCCACTTTCACTAAGCCCCGTCTCCACATGTGAGGCCTTCTCAGAAACGCCTGTGAGGAAACGCAATAGCGCACAGACACACAGACACACACACACACACACACACACACACACACAGACACACACACACACACACAGGGCCCCTTAATCCACACTGTGACCCCAGAGGGCTTTGAGCATGTGATGCCATCAAGCCTGGCGCCCAACCCGCATGCATGCGCACACCAACACACACATGTCAGGCGTACACACACACACACATCAACACCAACCATACACAAAGCCTCATTCCTTGGTAAGGAAAAGGTTATCTAGCCATGTGTTGGTTGTAATTTTAGAAGTGTGAGGTCCATTAACTCAGGTCTCTGTAGAAACAGCTGAGGAGGAGAACACACCAACCACTGAGAGAACCACCAGTTAACAGAGATAGGCAGGTGTAGGGGTGTGTGTGTGTGTGTGCGCCCACGTATGTGTGTGTGCCTACGTGTGTGTGTGTGTGTGTGTGTGTACCCACCTGGCAGGGCAGGCTTGAGGCCACAGGGCCCTCTACTTGGGGAGATGCCTCTGACAATACAGTCAAACAGGAAACTGATCTGTTCCCCTTCTGAACACGACAGGAAGAACACCCCTGCCCCTGAGAGAGAGAGAGGGAGGGAGAGACAGGCACTGTGTTAGACCAATGAGATTGAAGAGAGACTTCTTCATGAACAAGGCTAGGTAGTATCATACTGTAGGGTTGTGAGAGGTGGTGACGGCCCTTCATGACGTTTAAATAAAGTTATACATCTTTCAATTCCATCTGTTCCTATTCCTGTATCATGGGAAGAGTCCATTACAGAGTCTAAAAGTCCAAGGACGGACCGCCAAACTGTTTTGTTCAAGAACATGACATTGTTAATACAAGAGACCGATACAGGATATTTGGGTCCGTTATTGATACCAATTTATGGGAGACAAAATTAACCGATATATATATTGGGGCGCACGCACTCTCACAGCTCCCCAGAGTGCTCTGAAGGGGGTAGGGAGGTAATGTAAGGAGTTGAAGGAGGGAGATAGGTTAGGTAAGGAGCTGAAGGAGGGAGGGGGGTATGGAGGGGGAGGTATAGTTGGCACAAGTGTTTTTGCCAAGATCAGTAGACTTGACAGGCATCCAAAGTATCTAATGCACCCTATGTGTGCTTGTGCTGACGTGTGTGAGTGTGTGTGTGTGTGTTTACTGCCTTGTGCCTCCAGGAGACAGATGAAGACGTGAAGAGCTGATAAGTCCCAGGACATCCGCCCCCCTGAGCTCAGCCACGCATGCACACACACACACACACACTTTCTCCCTCTATCCAACACACACACACACACTTTCTCCCTCTATCCAACACACACACACACACACACCAGCCGTACTGAAGGCTGCTGGGTAGGATGGTGATTGTGTGGGGGAGAGGCGGGCAGTGCTGATTGGCTGTGATGACATGGGGGGTGTGGTATTTATAGCTGCTCTTCATTAGAATGATGAAACCCAACGCTGCGGACCTCACAGTTATTCCTGTAAGGCCCATGTGTCTCTTCTTCACTGAAACACACACACACACACACACACACACACACACACACACACACACACACACACCTCTACCACTAAGGGAGACAGTTAGGGGAACCTAGCACAGACACATGAAAACAAGCACCGCTAAGCAGCTTGTCAAAAGTTCTGACTCCACAATGCTTCTCTAAACAAAAACAAGTAAAAACCACTGAAACACTGAATTTGGGAAGAATCTGCTAGAACTCAATACCTAGGCTAATCCAAGATAGCAACACACACACACACACACACACACACACACACACACACACACACACACACACACACACACACAGTGCTCCCCCCCCATAAAACTGCCTTTCGTTCCCCACATACCAGCTGGACATTCAGAGAATACAGGCTACGCTGCCAACACACGGACCAGACGAACGCATTTTAAATACATTTATAAACATATCTGACATAGCTGGCCTCTCAGGTTGCCTGTGAACACCGTCACGGACGTCAGGAGGCCTCAGTGTCTGGAGGTGTGTGTTCTACAGAGACGTCAGGAGGCCTCAGTGTCTGGAGGTGTGTGTTCTACAGAGACGTCAGGAGGCCTCAGTGTCTGGAGGTATGTGTTTTATAGAGACACGTGTAACACTCAAAGTGGAGGGTAATTGAGAGACAAAGAGAGAGACAGGACAGACAGAGAGGGACGCAGAGAAGCAGGGAGTAGGTGAGGAAGACAGAGAGCGAAAGACAGGTGGAAGGTAGAGAGACAGGAAGGAAGACTGGATGAATGGCAAACAGAGAGGGAGAACACAATGTTTGCAGAAACAACCCTAACCAAAAGTCTGTCCTCACGTCTTCCTTTCTCGTTTCCTTCTCAAAACACAGTGGAGGAGAAGATCTAGGTTCCTGCCCTGAGGGGTTCTCCTCCAGTGGGTTTTAAGAAGGAAACGAGGAGAGAGGAAAGAGATGAGGAGAGAAGACAAGGAATAGAGGAAAGACTGTTGGGATGCACCCACTAAACTCAAACACAAGCTCTTCCTCCCCCTCCTCCTACTCCCCCCCTCCTGCCCCCCCCCTCCTCTTATTCCTCTTCCTCTGTACTTACAGTAACCACAGCGAGTCCCGCCCTCAAACACAAAGCCATTGGGAACGGCGCCATAGCGACGCAGGTCCGACAGCTTCCACTGGCCAATGATGGCCGGGGGGAGGTCTCGGGTGAGGACCAATAGGTCGTTGCATAGGTGGAGGGAGGCGGGACCACTCTCCAGTTTGGTACCGGGCTGAACGGCAACACTGAACCTGTGGACTGAGAGAGAGAGAGGGAGGGAGGGGGGGGAGAGTGAGAGAGAGAGAGGGAGGGAGGGGGGGGAGAGTGAGAGAGAGAGAGGGAGGGGGGGGGAGAGAGAGAGAGAGAGAGGGGGGGGGAGGAGGGGGAGAGGGGTAGGAGGAGGGAGGGAGAGGGGGGGGGGGAAACAAAGACAATTGCCTGCATATGTGATCAGCATTGATGACAGACTGATAGAAGCTGATTAGTTATACTTCAGTTCTTTTACCTTGTCTCTCAATTTCTCTTCCATATTTGCACAAGTGTGTTATTTTCCTCATGTTCATTACCGATCATAAATGCTTAAGCTAATGTGAGCAACTGAAGCATAGCACTAGCTTTGTTATCAAGAAAATGAAGACACACACAGGAAATATGGAAGAGAAATTAAGAAATAAACTGAAGCATACTGAATGATGTTTATTTGTTTATGCACGTGTGCACACACACACACACACACACACACAGACACACACACATACAGACAGACACAGACACAGACACAGACACAGACACAGACACAGACACAGACACAGACACAGACACAGACCACCACCCTACCTTCCCCTAGGCTGTATCTGAGGCGAGCATCCCAGGCGAGGAGGGCCTCCCTGCTGTCGAAGCCCAGCGCCACGACCCGGCCCAGGCAGAGGATGGTGAGGGTGTAGCAGACCCCGTCGTACCCCAGGCCAGGCTCCAGACCACAGATACCCTCCAGAGTCACCTGGAGCCTCTCTCTGTGGCTCCGGGAGCCCCCACCCCCCCGGGCCCCCCCACCCCTGTCCTTGAACACCTGTAGAGACAGACAGTCTGGAAAAAAGAGAGGGATAACTAAGTTATACATCATAGAGCCTTGACTCATTTTGTGCCGGGGGTGAATAAAGTCACCCAAATTGTCAACATTCTAGAGTCCCATGGATGACTTTATTCACCAAAAATGCAGGAATGATTGTGCTTAATTTTGTAGCCAATCAAAGTATTGTTGCTAGGTAAATACCACATAAAACACTTGACACTCTAGGTGGTGAGTGTTCCGGAATACTTTGGCAGTGAGTGAGTAAAAGAACTCTCCTGTGCTGGTTGGGATATGATCACATCCTCCTTTCCTGCACTGTTACATCAATAGTCAGTTATTAATCAGTTATTCATCGTTTGTTTACAAAGACTGAAATTACAAACAAAAACACATACAATGTTGTTACACAACGTAGACTTGGGGTTATAGTGGGGTGAAACTGAAGCCAGAGCATCGGCCTCCATAGCCCTGACCATGGAGTCGAAACATTTCGCAACATGCCGGTTGGGTAACCATAGTTCTCCCCGCCGCCATCCTCAAAGTACAAATAGAACGACGGGACTCTCCCTCTACCCCCACTGCAAGGTGCAAAATGTTGTTCTCAAAATATCACAATTTTAATAGCATTGGAATTTCATTCAAATTGCACTGTGTAACTGAAATTGCATGCAAATAAATTGCACGCAATCAAAATCTGCAACTTTTATTGCATCACGTTTCTTCGTGTAACCCTGGCTTTACAGGAGGAATTTATAAGTTATATTCTTCAAGAATTGAATAGAAGGATATTTTACAAATTGAATGTTAAGATATGGCGTCAATGTTGGATTAAGCCAGAATTTAGTAGGTACTAGGTTGGTTGTTCTCCATATCTCCGAATGCTAACGCTAACACTTACCTAGCTAAACCAAACAGACCTTGAAGTTAAACCTGTACGCGTCCTTAGAAACGTATTCCAATACTTCGATTCTCTCTTCCATTTCAAATATATACTTTTTTTGGGTTTCATATCGAAATAAAGCCATTAAGTTTGAGTAAATGTATCAAACTTTACCGCTCTAGTGGGGGTCTATAGGTGAAGCGGAGCCTACAAATTGTACACAGGTGCGTCTATTAAGTCCCGCCCCTAGCTGCAGAGCGCAGCGTCACATGATTGGTTGTTTGTATGCTATGATTGACATAGAGGCCGGGAATGGGGAATTGACGGGGAAACGAATCATCCGAGGCGTTTTGAGTGACTGTGTGAAGGACGTCGACATTCTTTTTCACATTTCTTAATCATGATGATTCAATCTCTCAAAAACTCAATGAGAGTTTGTGTGTGTGTGTCTCTCTCTCCATACAGCTGTTATAGCAGCCCCTAAAACAACGGAGTGATCCTGGATCACAGCTGCAGACTGTATTAAACAATGCTCCTAGACTACACACACACACACACACACACACACACACACACACACACAGTGCAAGCAAATACTACATGCTATACTATAAAAACGATATGGTAAGCTACTTGGAATTATGTAAGAGCACTTGCCTATCATGTCTGATAATGAACACGTTTTCAGAGCTCGAACTATTAACCTTGCAAAAGTCAAACGTTGCATCTAAAACACCCATGCACATTTCATAAAATAAGCCATGGACTCAACAATCAAACATAAGGATTAAACGTATTTTCTTTTAAGTCTCGACTACTGCGGAACAGCCACACGTGTAACTGTGTAGTCGAGTGAAATGTGCGGTATGCGCTCTGGTGGCACGTCGCCCAATGTCGAATTGACAAGTTGCGATTACTTTAATTCCTGAAAATCAGAGCGCTAAGTGTTGAAAGATTAGAATAAACCTTTAATGTAATCATGCAGGAAGTAGGCTAATATCACTGAGGATATGATAGCGGCTTCTTGAACCATGACAAGAGATAGTTGGTTACGTTACAAATATAGAAGCGGTTTGCCACATACCAGCGACCGGCGATGGCTTCCGAAGAGCGACCCATCGGCTCTTCCACTGTGAAGAAGTAAAAGAAAATATAACAAATAAGAAGATAAATCGCCCTGGTTAGTCCCTAATCGTTGATATACACTTTAGAAACGTTTAGAGTTGAAAAACTAATTTCATATTAACCTTTTTTCCATCTCTGAATTTAACATGTCCTTCCACGACAACTGTATCCGTCATCTTCTGTCATGGTTCCGAACAGCTGTGTGTGTGTGTGTGTGTGTGTGTGTGTGTGTGTGTGTGTGTGTGTGTGTGTGTGTGTGTGTGTGTGTGTGCATGTCTACCCGACGCGGCCCCGTTCCCTACAGTGTGTGTGTGTGGGGGGGGTCATTTTCAAAATAACTTTTTCGGACACGACTCTCTCCCCGGCAAACACGCCACTCAGGCGGGGAGAGAGACGAACCACCCACCGCGGGTCTTGCCATGAGTTAGTCCAGTTGTTAGCCTGTGTCAGGGGTGATTATTTACAATGTAGCCAATTCAATTAAACGTACATAACAGGAATACCTTAACTCACAGCGCTGGCACGCCGTCTAGGTCTCAGACGGGATAAAGACAAGCCTATTGATACTAATTTAATTATTTCTTCATGAATGCTATCATTTCAGACTGTTTTTTATTCAGTGGTAGTTTACTTGTGTTTTATTACATACACACTTTAAAATGGCCACGTTGTTGCCATCATGTCACCGAATAAAATACAAATAATATCTTAAATGTGGACATTTTGTGTGAGAAAAATAATTTATTTAACTTATATAAATTGAATTGATTTCCAGTGTTGAGCAGGAATACAGGTGACATTGTTGTATTAGAAGGGTACATCAGTAGGATGAGGATCTTGAATTGACTGAATTTAATTGTCAATTCTATTTCAAGTCAATTCCAGAAAGTTAACTGGAATTCCAATTCTTAATGTTCCTTATTGCAAAAACATGGACGAAATATGGAATTAGAATTTCAGTCTACCTCCTACATTGACTGAATTGAAATGGAATTTACCCCAATCTGTAGATACTCCCCTAAATCTAATGATGAGGAAAGGGTCTTAAATCAGTGATACAGTTCCCTCCATAAGTATAACAATGGGTCCCTGTCCCAATACTTACCTCTGTAAGTATTGGGACATTGTAAAAGGACGTGCTGCGCTGGAATGGAGGGGAATGGGAGAGAGTAGCATCACTGGCAACAACACCATTTCACATGTCTCTCTCTCTCTCTCTCTGTTCATCTCACTCTCCCCCTCTCTCTCTCCTCCATCTCTGCCCATCTCTCTCTCCCTCTCCCTCTCTCTTTCCTCCATCTCTCTCTTGATCTCTACTCTGTCCATCAGTCCCTTGAAGAGCATCAACAGGCAAAGCAACAACATACTGTCAAAGAGATGGAACCAGGGATGTAATTATACAAAAGCAACAGGGGGGTAAACCCTGAAAACCATGGATCGATCAGGTCGGTATAATGCCAATAACATTGACCTAGTCCTAGCAGAAATGATGGGTGAACCATATTCACCCAAATAACAAGGTGGGTAAACTGAGTTGACTACATCACTGGTTGACACACATGTTAAACACTGATCCTGGACCTGTACAGCCAGGGAGAGGAGAGGCTCAGTGGGTCAGCTCGACAGGCCAGTGTAAAAGTATGAACACACTGAAGTACCACAGATGCAAAGTCATCATAAAGTTAATCATTGGTGCTTTCTGTAACACAGTCACTGTGGCTGGATTGGTTGAGGATATCTGAACAAGTCGTGTGGTTGGTTAGACCAAGATTACACAAAGATACGAGTCCAAACTGCAATATACAGTATATATACACACCAGGGGAGGCTGGTGGAGGTAGACATTGGAGTGTTCAATACCATTCCTCATTTCAGCCCGTCCTCTGATGTCTACCTCCACCAGCCTCCCCTGGTTTCTCCAGTACACCACATCTTCTCTAAAACAACAACAGATTCTGGTTGTTCCACATTCCAGCATCTGCCTGGCCGCCACAGGCAGTCAGCAGGACAGCTAAAATAGGGATCCTCCTCAGCTAGGGGTCCTCACACAAAGGTAGCCTTGACCTTGCTCCTGTCCGCCTCCCGGCTCTGTTCTGATTGGACCTGGGCCGTGACGACGGAGGGGGGGAGGTCAGACGTTTGATACACGCCCCTCCTCACCCTGCCGCCCCTGCTACGGAGTTCCGAAGCCACGCCCTCCCAGTTCCGACCCAGTTCGGAATCACGGGAACCTCTCCCGCTCCTAGCCCTGGTTCTTCCGGAGTCTTCCGGGTCGGAGAGAGCTCCTCCTCCTCCTCCTGGGCGGTCCACATCGAGAGATCTGTTGGAGGCTCGGCCGGGCCGGACTGGGGACTTGGACTTGCGAGAGCGTGGAGGAGGAGGAGGAGGAGGAGGGGGAGGCGGGGGAGGGTGGAGAGATGCTGGCGCCCTCCGGTGGGGGTTTTTGAAACTGCCTCCTCTCTCCTTCCCCCTCTTCCTGTCTCTGGCTCTGCCTGAGGGAGAGAGAGGTGAGGAGATGTGGCTTTTAAAGGCAGGGTGCTCATATGGCAGGAGAGGTAGAAATTGGAGGACGGGCTCATTGTCATGCATGGAATGGATGAGGAATGCATCAAACACACGTGTATGATTCCATTCCATGCATTACAGTGAGCCCGTCCTCCAATTTCTACCTCCACCAGCCTCCCCTGTTTTATGGTACACACAGATAGCATACACTTGCATGCAAGTGGAAGAGCACTGCACACGCAAACACAGCAGACACAGAGAATTAAACACTCATCAAAGTGTTTTGTGCTCCTTTAATTGCCACACAAGTGGATCTTTGAGTGGACCTTTTAGTCTGTATGAGTGTGTGTGTGTGTGTGTGTGTGTGTGTGTGTGTGTGTGTGTGGTCGTGTGTGATTGTGTGTGTGTGTGGTCGTGTGTGATTGTGTGTGTGCGTGTGTGTGCGTGTGTGTGTGTTGGGAACCGGGTGGTCACGGGTGTGAAAGTGTGAAAGACTAAATGTGAATATGTGTATTCTCTTTATCTCTCTCACACACACACACACACACACACATGTTCTCGCATGCACACACACATACACCCGCCCTGCCCCCCCCCCCCCCCGACCACACAGACACACACACATACACACACACACACCCGCCCTGCCCCCCCTGACCCCACACACACACACACACACACACACACACACACACACACAATCACACACGACCACACACACACACACACACACACACAATCACACACGACCACACACACACACACACGACCACACACACAGACAGCTGGTAGAGAACAGTAGACTAAGTGGATCTGACAGATATTCCCGTCCAGGCCGGCTATGACCTCATGGGAAAGAATGTTTCAGGAGTGGGGAGGGGGCTATTATCTATTTACGACACACTGCCATCTACTGGCCCTCTGAAAAAAGAGAGAGAGGGGGGAGGGAGAGAAAGAGATACATATTGTCTCTCTCCTCTTTACTCTCTCTTTTGCTGTTTGTTTTGTAATTTTTTTTATATCTCGGTCTGTTAGTTTGGTTCCAGCCTTGGTCCATAGATGGCGCCATTTCTCTATTTCTCTCTCTCGCTCCCTCTCTCAAGTGCTTTCTCTCTCTCTAGCTCTCTCTGTGTGTGTGTGTGTGTGTGTGTGTGTGTGTGTGTGTGTGTGAGTGTGTGTGTGTTTTTTGGTGTGTGTGTTCACTGACTTCTGAACTGTTCCAACCATGAATATCATTACCCGACCACTGAACTCAACGTCTCTCCTTCTCTCAGTCCCTGACTTCAAAACAACTACAACCAGCTGTACTGATAATGTGGATGGTAGATTCTGACTTGTGCAACTCACACACACACACACACACACACTCTTGAATGCGCACAAACACACCCCTCCGAGGATGGGAATCTGTTAAAGGCACTCTGAAACAGGATGTTTTGATGTTGTCGCTGGGGCAAACAAAAACACAAAAACAACATAATAAATACATCTTATGACATCCCCCCAATAAAATAAAGTAACCTTGTGACGAACACACACACCCACCCACACACACACACACACACACACACTGTTTGGATCACAAAGGCAGAGTTGTTGGTTGTTGGCAGCAAAAGGTTTTCAGTCTCACTAAAATATCTCGATAAGAACAGTTTACTGAAGCTAGCTATTCAGTGTGTTTGTGTTCGTAGATAGCAGAAAGGAGGAAATCAGTGAAACAATGTCAATTAGAACCTTAGTGAGTGTGTGTGTGTGTGTGTGTGTGTGTGTGTGTGCGCGTATGTGTGTGTGTGCATGTGTGTGTGTGTGAGGTGAAAACAGAACCCAGTGTTGTTTGTGGGATACAAGTGGTCCATGCCTGACAAAGCTTGCCTAACTAGGCGTTGCGCTGAGGGGAGTCCATGCATAGCTAATGTCCTTCTTCCCTCAGACCCATTCTGCTGTGGGACAAAAGCCCTGTCGCAGGGCAACCAGGGAGAGAGGGAGGGAAGAGAGGAAGAGGAGAAGGGGAGAGACAGGGAGAAGACAAAGACAAATAGGAAAGGGGTAGATAGGGAGGTTTAGCGGGATGAAAAGAAGGAATGAGAGAAGTAGAGAGACAGGTAGAGAAAACAGAGGTATAGAAAGAGGGGAGATGGAAAGAGAAAAGGGGAGAGGTAGAGGTAGAGAGAAAGAGAGAGACACAGTAACTTCATTCAATTGCATTAAACATGTTTCAACTCCCAGCAACTTGTGTTCAGAAAGAGAGAGAGAGAGATCATTGTTTCTGTTATGTTACTGTTTTTGTTCATTCCATATCATCTTCTGCCAGTGTTGATTTTAACCTCCTATATGAGATGGAAAACTGAGCTCCACTTCCTAACCTATGACCATATTAGAGATACATATTTCTGTCAGATTACACAGACCCACAAATAATTTGATTAAACAGACCCCCAAACCTGGATAGACTCCCACATCTTCTAGGTGAAATACCACAGTGTGCCATCACATCAGCAATGTTTGTGAGCTGTTGAATTGAGAGAGAGAGAGAGATGGAGGAGAGACAGAGAGGGAGAAAGAGAGATATAGAGATAGAGAGTGCATGAGAGATTTAGAGATAGAGCGAGAGACGGAGAGAGAGAGAGGAGAGATAGAGAGAGAGAGAGGGATGGATATAGGGAGATGAAGGAGAGAGAGAGAGAGAGAGAGAGAGGAGAGATAGAGAAAGAGAGAGGGATGGATATAGGGAGATGAAGGAGAGAGAGAGAGAGAGAGAGAGAGAGAGGAGAGATAGAGAGAGAGAGAGGGATGGATATAGGGAGATGAAGGAGAGAGAGAGAGAGAGAGAGAGAGAGAGGAGAGATAGAGAGAGAGAGAGGGGGGGGGGGGTGTAAAGAAGAGCCAGACCAGAGTGTATAGTAAGAGTGATGTCACCTCTATAGTATTTATTAGGTCTATGTACAGGAGCTCATATTACACAGAACAGAAGAGAAATCAAAGAGAAAGAGAGTAGAACAGGTATCTATTGTGTGCCCTTCAGGGGAGGCTGGAGGTAGAACGGAACGGAATGAGGAACGATATCAAACACGCTCCGTTCCGTGCTTTACATGGAGCCCGTCCTCTGATTTCTACCTCCACCAGCCTCCCCTGGTGTGTGTTGTGTGTTCTTATTCAGAACGGTCAGAGGACAATGGCTACACGCCGGTGTTTGCAGAAGGGACTGTTAATGTTAACTATGTACATCATTAATTTCAACTCAACGAGGATAGATACTGTTATAAAAAAAACAACAACAACAACAACAAAACAATAACAATTGGGATAAATTAATATTCCTCAGGAATATCTTACAAGATGAACAACGCGTTAGCCTGATTCTGAAGGCGTGAACAGCAACCATTTTGAAGCATTGTTGAATTGTCACAAGATGGAGGGACCAGGAGAGAGAGAGAGAGAGAGAGAGAGAGAGAGAGAGAGAGAGAGAGAGAGAGAGAGAAGAGAGAGACCAAACCAAACTGTTTCTCAGTCAGAAGGAGAGACGTATCCACCCCTAGCCCCTCCTGGTAGAACCTGGGTCCCCCACGTGGGAGACACGTGTCTACCATTTGGCCAAGAGGACATCCTCAAGTTATGAGGGCGACACTTGAATGTGTTATATGTCTCAGACAGGGCTAGCTCATCATGAGATTCCAAATCACCTCTGCTACATGAACAGTGTAGTGGCTAGGGTCTAAGGGGCTAGGAGGCTAGGGTGTAAGGGTCTAGGGTCTAGTGTGTAGGGGGCTAGGGGGCTAGGAGGCTAGGGTCTAGGGTCGAGGGTCTAGGGTAGAGGGTGCAGGGTCTAGGGTCTAGGGAGATAGGTAGCAGGGAGCGGTTTGAAATGCAGCCATGGGGTGATGTATAATGATTATATTATGATGTGACTGTTCCACACATTTGATTGTGATTTGGACACTGGTTTGAGAAGGAGGGATGGATTTGGACACTCGTTTGAGGAGGAGGAGGGACCAGAGGCTGTTGTGTGATGAGGTGGAGAAAGAGAGGGGGGGAGGAGGGGAGAGATAAAGAAAGGAGGGTGAGAGAGAGAGAGAGAGAGAGCGATCTCAAACATTTACAGTCTGTACAGACACCGCCTTCAGGAGAAAGATGTGTTGTCTGTGTGTGTGCGCGTGCGTGCGTGTTTGCGTACGTGCATGTGTGTGTGTGTGTGTGTGTGTGTGTGAGAGTGGACTGTTCCCACCAGCAGCTCTCTCTCTAAGGCTCCTCTCTTGTTCAGCACTGACACGAGGACAGCCAGGGGCTAGATCACACTGTTAGAAAGACAGAACGTCTGCTGCCATGAGCGGTTCCTAGAACGGTGTTCCTGGTGTGTGTGTGTGTGTGTGTGTGTGTGTGTGTGTGTGCGCGTGTGTGTGTGTGTGTGTGGGGGGGGGGGGGGCAGCATAATCCTCTTTATTTACAAAAAATATAACTTAGGCTACATCTCAAAATTGCACACCCTATTTCCTACTTTCCAGTGCACTACTTTCGAGCATAGCCCACTCTGGAGTAGGGAGCATAGCCCACTCTGGAGTAGGGAGCATAGCCCACTCTGGAGTAGGGAGCATAGCCCACTCTGGAGTAGGGAGCATAGCCCACTCTGGAGTAGGGAGCATAGCCCACTCTGGAGTAGGGAGCATAGCCCACTCTGGAGTAGGGAGCATAGCCCACTCTGGAGTAGGGAGCATAGCCCACTCTGGAGTAGGGTGCATAGCCCACTCTGGAGTAGGGAGCATAGCCCACTCTGGAGTAGGGAGCATAGCCCACTCTGGAGTAGGGTGCCATTTGGGATTTGACACTTTGTCATTGTAGTGAAGGTGATTGAGGTTCTTCAACGCAGTTCTAGTACACATAACAAGCCATTTAAAGTTGGGATTGGGGTTAGTTCAAAGAAGAACACAACCAAAAAGAAAAATAATAAAAATGATTGTTTTTTACGTATAAAGGAGTCTTTTTTTGTACTTGGCTAAAGTGCATTATTAGATTCTGTACATTGGGGCAGGGGGTGGCAGGGGGTGGCAGGTTGGGGGGGTAGTTGGCATTTGACACTGGTCCCCAACTAGTCCACATCGAGTCCAGAAGTAGTCTGGAACGGGTCCAGAACAAGTCCACAGCAAGTCCACTCCAGAGTTCCACACACAGAGAGACAGAGAGACAGAGAGAGCACACAGCTCCAGACTGAAGCTGCCTTTAGAGACAGACCTGAGGTCAGTTTAGCCTTCCCTGATCCTCACTATCACCACCAGGAGAAGAGGAGGCCAGACTGACCTCAGATCAGCTTCTAAAATGGGGGAGGGGCATGGCAGCTTCAGCCTCCTCCCAGAGACCCCCCAGGGGAGGGGAGGGTGAAAGGTTAAGGGTCACACAGGAGAGGTACCTGAGCTGGGCCAGCCTTGTTGATGGTGGGGTGGCTGTGGGGGGACGGGGGGCAGGGGGGAGGGTGGGAGGAGGGTGAGGTTGGGGCTGTTGAGGTCCCCCTCCCCTACCAGGGTGAGGTCTGACAGGGTGTCCTCCTCCAGCATCTGAACCGACTCCCCCCGGAGAGAGGCCTGGGCGGGGGAGGAGAGACCCCGGGAGGAGGGGGGGTGGATGGGGGACAGGGTGCTCGGGAAGGGGGGAGGAGGGGGTCTGTGGTGGGGGGGTAAGAGTGCCCGTCTTCCTCCTCCTCCTCCTCCCCCCCCGAACGAAAAGTCCAAGCTCTGTGATTGGTGGCTGGCATTCAGAGAGTGGGCGGGGTTTCCTCCTCCGCCGCCCCCGCTGTTGCCCCGCCGATTGTTGCCGGGGTAGCCGTTGTCGTCGTTGTTGCTGGGGTTACGGGAGTGAGGGGTGGAGCAGGCAGGCTCGGCCTCGTAAGGGGGAGGAGGGGCTGGGCGGGTTGCCAATGGCGACAGACGCAGGAAATCTGGGAGTTGGAGGTCGCTCTTGTTCAGCAGACCTCGCTGGTCGTCGGCTCGGTTGCTCTGAGCTTTGGATATGAGGTCGAAGAACTCTGTAGACACACACACACACACACACACACACACACACACAGACACACACAGACACACACACACACACACACACAGACACACAGACACACAGACACAGACACAGACACACACACACACACACACACACAAATGAAAACCCACCCCAGAGCAGGGAGCCAATAACACAGACTGTATCCTCTCTAACAGGGAGGAGTGGTGTGGTGCAGCAGAGGTGTGGGGACCAGTTAGACAAGTCAAAGCTAAAGAGAGGTGATTGTGCTAGTTAGCTAGCTCTGATAGCATAGGCTGGGATTTGCAGGAGGTTAGTGTGAACAGCATAGCTAGGGGCTAGACAAGAGAGAGAGAGAGAGAGAGAGAGGGAGAGAGAGAGAGAGAGAGAAGAGGACGTTTTCTTTACCTTCGGCTTCGTCTATATTAATGTTTTTCTGCGTTCTCTTTTCGCCGGCCTTATCACCCGGGTCGTGGCTGGGTGAGAGTTGGGCGCCGCCTCGGCCGGCCTTGCCATTCTCCCCCCGGGGTTTGACCGAGGAGGGCTTCCGCACGTCCCCCTGGGGGTCACAACGAGAGGCGGGTGGGGGGGGGGGGGCACGTTAGGGGCCTCGGGGCAGCTGAGTGAGGGTGTGAGGGGTGGGGGGTGAGGGGGCGTATACCAGGGGAGGCTGGTGGAGGTAGAAATTGGAGGCTCATTGTGATACATGAAATGGGATGAGGAATGGTATCAAACACACGTGTGTTCCATCCATTACAATGAGCCCATCCTCCAGTCTCCAGTCTCCTCCACTGGCGTATGTGTACATGATGACAACATGATTTGGGGCATGACATGGAGATAAGAGCTAAGGGCTAGGGGCTTAGAGCTAAAGGCTTGGGGCTAGGGGCTAAGGGCTAAAGGCTAGGGGCTAAAGGCTAAGGGCTAAAGGCTAGGGGCTAAAGGCTAAGGGCTAAAGGCTAAGGGCTAGGGGCTAAAGGCTAAGGGCTAAAGGCTAGGGGCTAAAGGCTAAGGGTTAAAGGCTAAGGGCTAAGGGCTAAATCGAGGCGGATCAGGAATGTCGAAGGATGAGAGGACCCTATTTTTATGTTGTAGAAGAAGAAAAAACACACCACTAAAACCATCTATATCTGACACTGCCGTACGGCCAGGAACCCATCACATCACCACGGCAACGCAACACCAACACACAAACACACCACTAAACTATTCTCTAATCTCCAACACACTAGCCCTCCAGAGGAACGGTAAGAAAGCAGTATGAGAAATTATATTTTGATTGATGAGGTTTAAAAAAAATAAAAAATAAAAAATAAATAAAGGAAATATATTATATCTATTACGCCCAGAAAGCTCTCCACCACGTCAGTTCCCTACATCCAGACAGAGAAGGGGGGGGGCATCGGTGGCTGCGAGGCCCAGCTGAGGCTCTTGTGGCTGGGCTTGAGCCCTCCCCCCCGAGTGGTAGATGGGTGGGGGGGGGGTTGTGGAAAAACGACAACCGGAAAACCGGAGAACCGGAGAAATGTTACGGTGAGAGCAGCCGCAGGCAGGACAGGACAAACACCGGGTGTGTGTGTGTGAGGGGGCTCACAGCAACCCAGCCATGCATAGAACCCCACACACACATGACACACACATGACACACACGACACATTCACATGATCACATACAGGAAAAACACATAGCAGCGTGACATCATCAAACAGGGAGTGGACACATTCCGTGAGTTATGGAACATTCTGGTACGAACGGCGAAGAGGAGGAGGAGGGGGAGGGAGAGGGAGAGGAAGAGGTCTTACTGTTGCTGATTGGTTCCTGGTCGTCGTCGTGGGCGGGCCGTGGCTTTTTGAGGGTGCAGCTTTTTGTTTGTCTGTAGAGGAAGAAGAGAACAAGGGAAGGAAAAGTAGAGTGATAAAAAAAGAGATAAAAAGCAACAACAATTGTTTTTTCTTCTGTTTCTTCTCTCCCGTGAAGCGCATTGCATTACATTCTTTGTACTGTGCTGTATAAATAACATTTGTTTGAATGATTGATTGATGTGAGGTGTGTGTGTGTGTGTGTGTGTGTGTGTGTGTGCTACCTTTCCCAGTTGTGCTGTCTGCTACGTCCAGCACCACTCTGAGTCCATCCAGGTTGGATATGGGAAGACCGAGGTCTAGTAGCTCCGTCTCCCCGCTCTATACAGCGCACACACACACACACACACACACACACACACATATTTATCTTCACAAAACCCACAAAACCAAAACTGAGCAGTCACACACACACACGCGCACACACACACACACACACAGACACAGACACAGACATAGACACACACAGACACACACAGACACACACACACAGACACACAGACACACAGACACACACACACACACAGACACAGACACACACAGACACACACAGACACACACACAGACACACACAGACACAGTGACTTACGATGCGGGCCACCAGGTCAGCAAGGTGCAAGCCGTACTTTGCCACGACGGGCCTCAGAACCTCAGTGACGGGCTTGGTGGGCTTGGCCTTCAGACCTACAGAACGGTTTATAGGTACCAGGTCCAGTCTGGGGGGGGAGGGAGGGGGGGAGTAAAGGGAAGGGGGGAAAGGAAAGGATGACAAGAGGGAGGAGGGAGAGAGGGAGGGAGGGGAGGGAGGAGTAAAGGGAGGGGGATGAGCATGCAACACATCTTGTTTAGCACCAAAACTGTCTCAAGATAAACGATAGAACATCTAATGCCATTCTAGCAACAGTAATGGCTGAATATAACGAGGTAGGAGTGATTTATTAAACCTGAGATCTAATATTTACCTGAACAGAGTGCGTTTCTCTAGTCTGAGGTCCCGAGAGCACAGAGTCATACAGTCCTGGTCCAACACCAGAGGCTGAGAGAGAGGGAGGAGAGGAGAGAGGGAGGAGAGGAGACAGGGAGGAGAGGAGAGAGGGAGGAGAGGAGACAGGGAGGACAGGGAGGAGAAAAGAGGAAGATGGAAAGAAGTGTAATTAAGTGTAATAAACTGTGTTTGTGTAATAAACTGTATTTGTACGGTTTATTGTTGTGAACAGGGGATTCATGTCTGTGAAAAAATATAAAATGTATGTTATTTCATTAATTTGGATTTATTTTTTTACAAGAAGAATGTGGGATTGTACCTGCATTATTCCATTATTCAATAAAAAGGAAAAACCAAGGTACGAAATTGCAGTGAATCACCGTTAAGGTACACATTTTTGTTTTTTACAGTGCACCTGTGAGTGTATGTATGCGTGCTCTCCTGTGTGTAGTGTGTGTGTGTGTGTACCTTCTCCCCCCCCACCAGGAAGAGGTCTACGGCGGCCAGGTTAATGCAGAGCTTCTCACACAGACCAATCAGGAGCTCTCGTATGGAGACTCCAGCTCTCACAGGCACGGAGCAGCAGGATCCGTCTGGCAGGTTGATGTTACACTGCCTCAGGGTCAGGGAGCGCTCCACTGACTGACTACGAGATGCCTCGCCCTGGGGGGGGGGGGGGGGGGGGGAGAGGGAAGGAGAGAGAGGGAAGGAGAGAGAGTCAGTCAGAGTCGTGTGTAGCTGCAGATCATTGGTTCATCATTACTGGTTGATGGTTTCATTGGTTGTTTTATTCATCCAATAGTGGCGATGCAACAGGGATGGGAGAAAAGGTTCCGGTTCCATGGGTTAGGGTTAGTATTCCTGATGGGAATGTGGTGGTCAAGACAGGTAGGAATACTGACCTCGTTCTTTCCCAGCTCCAGACTGGCTCCTGACGACAAGGAGCCCTGGGATTCCCTACGACCATTACTGCCAGAGAAATCTGACACACACACACACACGCACGGATGCGCACACACACACACACACACACACACACACACACACACACACACACACACACACACACACACACAGTTAATGTTTCTGTAACTATAGTTACGTTTTTGCCACGACAGCAAGTATTGAATTCACCAATTGTGAATGTGTTTCAAAACATGCCCAACATCCCTGACACGGTCAGTTTACCAGCCTGCTCATGTTACCGGCAGGGTTTGAACCTCCCGCATGGATTACCCAGACATGAAGCACTATACCAAGACTACATCTTTGTGGTGCGAGGGCTACATCAGGGCTAAGAAGTCGCAGGCAGGGCTTCCAAACCACGTCCGCTACACTCACTGTAGTTGAAGTCGGCCAGGTCTCGTTTCTTGGGTCCTTTCCCGAAGCTTCGGTTCCGAGACCAGGAGAAGAAGATGCCTTTCTTCTTGTCTCCAGAATCCTCTCTGCTCTCCTCGTTCAACGAGCGCCCAGACTTGGTCTTCTTGTCCTCCTGACACACACACACACGTACGCAGGCACACATAGACACACACACACACACACACACACACACACACACACAAAGGCGGAACTGTGTTAAAAAATCTGTTTTCCCTCAGCCTACCATTGATTTGGTCCCAAAATATCATTACTTTGAAATATAAAAGAAAATATTTCTTTGGAAAATTCCACACATAATTGAGTTTGTTTGTAAATCACATAAAACGTTGTCATCATATTACATGTACGTTCATAGTATAATGTTGTTTTAAGGTTGCTTGAACTCTATAACTTTAAGGACCAAACCAGATTTTCCATGATCACTATTCCTTCACAAATCATGTAGACTTGACGTTTTTATCTGCCAGTTGACAGTTGGAATAGAGATGGAATAATAACCAGAGTTAGAACTCCAGACACCTCCTTTTCAGGCTCAATATCCCTCCTTTAATATCATCCTTCCTGTCACTCCATAACGGATCGTTTGATAGGAGACAGCAGGGTGAGTGTGTGTGTGTTGTTTGTGTGTGTGTGTGTGTGTGTGTGTGTGTACATGCCTGTGTGTTTGTGTGTGTGTGTGTGTGTGTGTGTGTGTGTGTGTGTGTGCATGCATGAGTGTGTGGTGGGGTGTGTGTGGGGGGGTTATAGAAAACAGGAATCCTTTCCTAGGATAGTGTGGGTGAGCTTGTTTTTTCAACAGGCCACACACCCTATAGTTTAGCATAGTGCATAGTGTGCATGTGTTTGTGTGTGTGTCTGTGTGTCACCTTTTTGGGCGTGGAGAGGTTGGACCTGTCAGAGCCCGTGCTGTGTTTGGAGGTGGGGCTGCTGGGGACGTGGTAGGGGTCTGGGAGGGGCCTCCCCTCCACCTCCGCCAACATACACTCCTGGTACAGCAGGGACTTCAGGAAGCGAGTGTAGCTGTCAAACTTCATCAGGTTGAATATCTGGAGGGAAGGAGGGAAGAGGGAGGGAGAGAGAGAGGGAGGATGAGAGAGGGAAAGGGAAAGAGAGAGACAAACAAGGAGTAAATGGTAGAGAGTGGGTTTGGGGAAAGAAAAAGAGAACAAAAGAGAGACAGAAAGAGAGATAGAGAGAGAGAGAGAGAGAGAGAGAGAGGGAGAGAGAGAGAGAGAGACGCTCAACATCCAGCAGTAAGGGTAACATTCATCACGGGAACCTCATCAGAAACTAGTGACTCTAGTCTACGACAAAACACTAGCCTCTCTCATAGACAGTCACACGAGACCTGACTGTGTCCGTCCCAGAGGAACTAATAAAGCTGTGTGAAACAGGACACAGGCCTACCTTTGACCACCGGTCTCCCCTGGAGCGTGTGCATGACTGAAGAGGCAACAAACACTCACAACATCAAACACACACAACAACACTGTTGTCTTCCCACTGCCTCCGCTCTCCAAACCCACTCATCACAAGGTCAGGAAAATGCACGCCTGTGTGTGTGTGTGTGCGTGTGTGTGTGTGTGTGTGTGTGTGTGTGTATGTGTGTGTGTGTGTGTGCCCGCGCGTTTAAGTCACATCTTCGCTTTGGCACCACATGCTTTTTACAGCCCCTAGGGAATTCTGGAAAGAGCTGTGTGTGTGTGTGTGTGTGTGTGTGTGTGTGTGTGTGTGTGTGTGTGTGTGTGTGTGTGTGTGTGTGTGTATGGGTCTGTTTCTGTGCTTCCATTTGTGTGTGTGTGCGTGTGTGTGTGTCTGTGTATGTGAGTGTGCATCCGTGTGTGTTTGTGTGTGTATGAGAGTTTTATTTGGCCTGGTGACTCCTATCAGTGTATCAGCTTCTCTCAGGTCGACTGGAGTCTGCTGCTGAGATCAATGCTGCTTTTCAGCTCCCTCTCCCCCCTACGGCCGTCTCCACCACACTCAGAGTGCTAATGCAGCGCTAGTGGAGATGAATGGGACGCTCTATGCTGAGGTTAGCATCAGAGGCTAACTTGTTCTGAATCCTGAGAGTATAATTAGACTGAGATGACTGTATTAGCATTAGCATCCACTAGCACTGTCAGTATTGTTGCTGTTAGCTGCAACGGCAATACTTTACAATGGAGCTAGCTAATACCGCTAATGTCACACTAGCCTATATGGCAATAGGTAATACTATTTGTCTTATTTTAAACCAAAATAAAACCAATTAATCAATCCATCAATCCAATAAACGTTACAATAATTGCTGTATTGTGTGTACATGTGTTTGTTTGTTTGCTAGTGTATGTGTGTATGTGTCTGTGATGTGCATGCCTGTGTGTGATGTGCGTGCCTGTGTGTGTGTACCTGTGTATGCGTGTGTGTGTGTGCGTGTGTGCATGCCTATGTGTGTGTGTGTGTGTGTGTTAGCCTACCTGTAGCTGCTGCTCCTTGAACATGTCTGGACGGGGAGCGTTGAGGATGTCGTCGGCGAGCTGCGCCTGGCTGTCGATGTTGACCGGCGTGGTGGCCTTGCTGGACAGGAAGCTGTTGTAGATCTCCCTGGCCCTCTGGGACAGCTGGGGAGTCAAATTCACTCAACTTTATTGTCCCGCTCTTGGACAATAAGTGCATGTGTGTGCGGACTGGTTGTCTGTGTGTGTGTGTGTGTGTGTGTGTGTGTGTGTGTGTGTGTGTGTGTGTGTGGACTGGTTGTGTGTGTGTGTGTGTGTGTGTGTGTGTGTGTGTGTGTGTGTTACCTGTTTCTTGTCGTTCTCAGGTACATGGCTGAAGAACTCACAGGCCTGCCAGAACAGGATATTCTCCTCACTGAACTCCTTCTTCAGAAACTCCTACAGCATGGAGAGAGATACAGTAAAATGCCATTAGTGTGTGGTTGTGTGTGTGGTTGTGTGTGGTTGTGTGTGTGTGTGTGTGTGGTTGTGTGTGTGTGTGTGTGTCGTACTGAGAAGTAGCGGACTCCGACGGGGTCCTGCAGCAGCCTCTCGAAGCAGACGGCCCAGCTGGCGACACGTCTCTCAGTGTGGCGCCGGTGGCACTGGACGCTGGGGAGACTGGCATTACTGTTGAGACTGTTGTCACTACCACAGCCCTGCAGGTCCACACTGTTCAGCTCTGTGGAGAGGACACACACACACACACACACACGTTAAAACACACACACACACACACACACACACACACACACACACACACACACACACTCTAGTATATATACACACACACACAAGTTAAAACAAACACACACACACACACTCGAGTATGCACACACACACACAAGTTAAAACACACACACACACACACACACACACACACACACACACACACACACACACACACACACACACACACACACACACACACACACTAGTACACACACACACACAAATCGGAGCACAGGCTCATTGTAATTGGGGGCCATTGTAGTAATTGAGACTAATTACTCATCCACTCATAACAGTGATAAAACTGACAATCTGGAACTCTGGAGCTCACAATCAACATCCACATCACTGCTAAGACCACTAATGGGCCCTGTCTCTATATTTAGATTCACTGTTCCAAATGAACAAAACACAAGAGCCACAACACACCAGCCTAAACACAAGAGTCAAATCACAAGAGTTAAATCACGAGTCAAATCACGAGTCAAATCACAAGAGTTAAATCACGAGTCAAATCACAAGAGTTAAATCACGAGTCAAATCACAAGAGTCAAATCACAAGAGCCACTATATTTAGACTCACTGTTCCAAACTAGAGCACAAACACAAGTGCCACCTCCATCCTGACAAAACGTTTGTGATGCAGTTGTGCACTGTGGAAGTGTCTGGAGGACACCATATTTGTGCACGTTGGCCATTCAGAGCAGCTAATATTAGCGACAAAGCCCAAGCCAAGGGACGGAGGTGTGGGTGGTATTACAACAAGACAGACCCAGCTAGCTACTCTGTAGCTAATTAGCTTTTATCCAGGGGAGGCTGGTGGAGGTAGAAATCTGAGAACGGGCTCATTTTAATACGTGGTGTGCTCATTGTCATGCAATGTGTGTTTGATACCATTCCTCATTCCATTCCGTGCATTACAATGAGCCCGTCCTCCGATTTCTACCTCCACCAGCCTCCCCTGCTTCTAGCCTATGTCTGAGCTAACACAGTACTGTCCAGCTCGGTCTGTGTGCAGAGGTTAGGTCACTGGACTAGAATGGACGTCAACACTGACACTCATGTCAAACTGCCAGCAAGCAAAGCTGCCATCTTGGGAAGGTATTAAGTGTTTGGTTACCTGCTGAACACACTGACTGTTTTAACACAGACACACACACACACGCACACGCACACGCACACACAAACACAAACACGCACACACAGACATTCAATGTGTTACATAAGCCATATTGTTATGCCCATGAAAGGAGAAAGCTGTCTTTGTACGCCTCATTAAATAACGAATCTTTTAATCTCACACTCGCACGCACACACGCATACACACACACACACACACACACACACACACACACACACACACACACAAACTATAAGAGTATTCAATTGACAAAACATGCCATTTAGCCTAGTTCTCAACAGGATTATCTACAGCTGTTCTGAAAAGCAGGAAGTTCAACAAACTGTTTCCTTAAAAAATAATTTGTTCACAACATCAGGTTTTGCCTGACCCTCAACACAACAGGACGGTTGGTAATATTCAAGCCAAAACCTGTTTTTCCATCCTAACCAGCCATCCCATCTTGCCCTGTGGTCTTACCTGGGTAGAGCTGGTAGGAGCCAGTGTGGTGCCAGCGGGGCAGATATCTCATCCTCAGAGGGAACCAGGCCCCTCCATCCATACTCTCCTAACCCAGACCCCCAGACCCCCTCACACGGCCTCAGGGACGGGGCAAGAGGGGCTCCCTGTGACGACTAGACCACCTCCCCACATCACAAACGGACAGAACGAGAAAGAGAGGAGAAGAGACGGGTAGAGCGCAGTCGACGCAGTCCACAAACCACCGAGCTCCCTGACACCCTAGGGCTGGGGACGGCTGTGTCGTGTACACACACACACACACACACACACACACACACACACACACACGTCCGGTGGGGTAAACGGATACATGCAGACAACACACAGGGCTTTGGGTTGTGAATAATTAAAGGCTATGAGAAGAGGGAACCATAGATGGCAGTGGCGAAAACACACACACACACACACACACACACACACACACACACAGAGACACACACACACACTCACGTACACACACACAGTCACACACACACACACACACACACACACACACACACACACACACACACACACACACACACACACACACACACACACACACACACACACACACAGAGAACAGGGCAGTGGGAGCCTGAAGTATTGATGAAAGGCTAACTATATATGTCCACATACGCAACATGACATAGACTTTCGCCACAATACCACCATAGGAGCTAATGCAGCCGATACATTCACTACAGGGCCGATCCCAACCCTACTGGGCTTTACACACTACAGACCCCAACCCTACTGGGCTTTACACACTACAGACCCCAACCCTACTGGGCTTTACACACTACAGACCCCAACCATACTGGGCTTTACACACTACAGACCCCAACCCTACTGGGCTTTACACACTACAGACCCCAACCCTACTGGGCTTTACACACTACAGACCCCAACCCTACTGTCCAGCACTGTTGCAGCAGCTATGGTGGATGTGTAACCAGGCCAGCCCAGAACAGCTCAGTAGGCTGCTGGAGGTAGAAATTGGAGGACGGCTCATTGTGATGCATGGAATAGAATGAGGAATGGTATCAAACACGTGTGCCAGGAGATGTTGCTGTGTGAATGAAGAAGCAACCCTCCACTGACCTCCCATAGGATAAACAGATTAGAGGAGGTTAATACAATACACTGACATTTTCCTTTCTCCCACCCATGTTTTGCCTACTGCAAACACACACACACACACACACACACACACACACACACTAGTTTGAATAAGGGGTCATAAACGAAATGGTTTGCATAGATCAACACTGTCTTACAGTACACCTTTCAACCACCTTGTTCCTTTGTTAAGTCATCTACCCTCCCCTCTTCCCCTCCTCCTCCTCTTCCCCTCCTCCTCTTCTCCTCCTCCTCCTCTTCCCCTCCTCCTCCTCTTCCCCTCCTCCTCTTCCCCTCCTCCTCCTCTTCCCCTCCTCCTCTCCTCCTCCTCTTCCCCTCCTCCTCTTCTCCTCCTCCTCTTCCCCTCCTCCTCTTCCCCTCCTCCTCCTCTTCCCCTCCTCCTCTTCCCCTCCTCCTCTTCCCCTCCTCCTCCTCTTCTTCCCCTCCTCCTCCTCTTCCCCTCCTCCTCTTCCCCTCCTCCTCCTCTTCCCCTCCTCCTCTTCCCCTCCTCCTCCTCTTCCCCTCCTCCTCTTCCCCTCCTCCTCCTCTTCTCCTCCTCCTCTTCCCCTCTCCGTTTTGCAGGGCTTTTGTTATGCATCCAACCAGGGGATCTAACAGAGGGCAAGCGTTAAAATAACGTTGGCACATGCTAATGAGGCTGGTTGGAACGGAATGAGGGACGTTATCAAACACATGTGTAACAATGAGCCCATCCTCTGACTTCCCCCTCCACCAGCCTCCACTAGTTAGCACATGCTAATGCACCCCTCTGTGATCGGTGCGCTAACATTAGGCTAGCACATGCTAATGGTACATAGCTGGAGCAGAGCGGTGAAGATGCCTCTATGTCTGCATCATGGCTGCTCACACATCATGTGGAAAACCCGAGTGTGGACATCACAGCAGAAACATGCACTAGCTCGCTGCGTACTACCACCTCCCACGTCTTTCTCACACCCAAACAACAACCACAAGCCAACCAACACCTAACCAACACCTAATCCAACAAAGACATTTATATCCTTGGCGTCACTCAAATGGGCTACTTGGGATCTGGGGCTCTGGTTGTGGGGGAGGTGTCAGTGAAATCTGGCAACGCCGGCCACATTAACACATAGACCTACCACAGATACCCCTGTCTCGAAACACAGGAACGCTTCACACAACCCAGGAGAGGCTGGGGGAGGTAGAAATCTGAGGACGGGCTCACTGTCATGAGGAATGGTATCAAACTCACGTTATTAAATCAAACACATTACACTGAGCCCGTCCTCCGATTTCTACCTCCACGAGCCTCCACCATACATAAGAAGGCCGGAGGTAGACAGAACCGACATGCTGAAGTTAAACTTGAAACGGCGGTTGTTAAATGTGGTCATTTTTTTTCTTTTCTTGTATTGTTAGCAATCAAGCGCTATCTAGCAGGAGGAGGGGT
>NC_139675.1:7363230-7373230 GCF_951799395.1 Argentina silus
ATACAATGTTAAAGAGCACGGGGTCTCTCTGTCCCCCCTACCCTCTTCTGGCCCCTACCGCAACCCACATGGCAGGAAGACACACACACACACACACACACACACACACACACAGAGGTCACCACTGTCTTGTCACGATCTGGCCGGATGATGAAGGACGGTTCTCTCAAACCAGATATGTGGTTTCACCACCATCATTAACTATCAGCATGACTCATCAGGATGACTGCATCCAGACGGCTCTCACATGCCTCCTAACTATGGCAACATTCACAATCCATATCTAACAACATTTACAAAATAACTTCTATTATAACATTTAATAAAAGGACTGAAAAAAAACTACAAATCCCTGCAAAAAGGTCTGAGCTTAGGACAGGCTAGGTGTTCCGTTAGACAGAGTGAGAGATTGGAGGTTGGTTGTTCAGACAGGAGGCAGACATCACTGTTCCACGAGAAATACAGGCCCATTCACTTCTCTATGCTCAGAGGTGACACACTCACACACACACACGCACGCTGGAAATGTATTTTACTTTTAGAGCACGTAAAGTAAACTTCCTATTGATTTTCATGCTCAGATAACCTTGTCTCCACAAAGCAGCTATCAGCACCTGTTCATTTGGCTGAACAGGTTTGACAGGCAGGTGTGTGTGTGTGGATTTGGTTAATGATGCCCAATAACAGGCCTTCTCTGGGTCAAAGGAGAAACATGTTTTGACTAATGCCACTCTGTATGAATGTTTCCAAATACCCCACAAAACCACATACAGGTTAGTTACATGGATGGTTTGTTTATGCATGTGTGTGTGTGTGTGTGTGTCTGTGTGTGCATGTATGTATGTGAGGGGGTGTTTATGAGGGTATGTGTATGTATGTGTATGTAGTGTGTGTGTGTGTGTGTGTGTGTGTGTGTGTGTGTGTGTGTGTGTGTGTGCATGTATGTATGTGAGGGGGTGTTTATGAGGGTATGTGTATGTAGTGTGTGTGTGTGTGTGTGTGTGTGTGTGTGTGTGTGTGTTGTGTGGGTCCCAGGCGCCTAGCTAGTTCGGACAGGCAGGCTGACATCATCTATTCTAGAAAGGCGTGGGTTCAAACTACGGTGAGATCAACGGGACAATTTACAACTCTCCTCATTCACTCATCATAATATTAATGCTTTAAAAACCATAAAAACCCTTCTTACACAATCCTAAGTTTTCCTAAACTTGCCATGGAAGGCAGCAACCGTGAGTCTCTATGGAAAAAGTCGTTCCCTCTAAGGATGTGTGTGAGTGTGTTATGACAAAAAACAGTCGCTCACACTTAGCAAAGTGAGTACAGAATGTCTAGCGAGTGTGAGAAACTGCCGGGGAACACACGCGTGCGCAAGCACAGACACAGACACAGACACAGACACAGACACACACAGACACACACACAGACACACACAGACACACACACACACAAAGACAACTCTGTTTGGACCACAGGGACCTATTTCTGGCTACCTCTCTTCACATGAGCTGTAACTGCCACCTCTGGTGAGGAATGAGATTCCACTCCAAACAGACAAGCATGTGTGTGTGTGTGTGTGTGTGTGTGTGTGTGTGTGTGTGTGTGTGTGTGAGAGAGAGTGAGAGGGCCAAGACGTGAGAGACCACAGACCATGTAGGATCCATAAGCGTGTCTCAGATATGCATGTGTGTGTGTCTCTCTGCTTGTGCGTGTGTGTATCTCTACTTGTGTGTGTGTGTGTGTGTGTGTGTGTGTGTGTGTGTATGTATGTGTGAGAACCAGAATGACTTGAGCGGAGACCACACCTGTAACGGACACACAATTTTAAGAAATCTGAATCTCAGAAATCGCTGAGTGGGTTTTCCAGCATAGCACACACACACACACACACACACACACACACACACACACACACACACACACACACACACACACACACACACACACACACACACACAGTTGAGCTAACAGTCTGTGCATGTGCAGGGTAGTATGTTTACTTTTGAATGTGAGCTGAATAGAAGCTGCCATTGAGAAGCCTAGCCTTCCTCTGCCAAAACTGAGTGGCTTAGCATCCTGCTAGCCCTAAGAACAGTTTCTGCTAGCCCTAAGAACAGTTTCTGCTAGCCCTAAGAACAGTTTCTGCTAGCCCTGAGAACAGTTTCTGCTAGCCCTGAGAACAGTTTCTGCTAGCCCTGAGAACAGTTTCTGCTAGCCCTGAGAACAGTTTCTGCTAGCTCTGAGAACAGTTTCTGCTAGCTCTGAGAACAGTTTCTGCTTGCTCTGAGAACAGTTTCTGCTAGCTCTGAGAACAGTTTCTGCTTGCTCTGAGAACAGTTTCTGCTTGCTCTGAGAACAGTTTCTGCTAGCTCTGAGAACAGTTTCTGCTAGCCCTGAGAACAGTTTCTGCTAGCTCTGAGAACAGTTTCTGCTAGCTCTGAGAACAGTTTCTGCTTGCTCTGAGAACAGTTTCTGCTAGCTCTGAGAACAGTTTCTGCTTGCTCTGAGAACAGTTTCTGCTTGCTCTGAGAACAGTTTCTGCTAGCTCTGAGAACAGTTTCTGCTCGCGCACTGCTAGCCCTGAGAACAGGAATTTCTCTGACAGTTATATCGAGTGTTCTGTTCTCCAATTAAATATGATTCCAGTATAAATTTTGACTTCCCTTTGTGATGTCATAAAATAAAATCGATAATAAAATCGATAATAAATAAATAATAAATAATAAAACTGAGCCACACAGACAACTGTACAAAATGACGTAACTGAAATGATGTTGCTAGCTAGCCACATCTCACAGAAACAACATAAAAAGGTTAGTAAGCCAGTTGGAACATGCCTAACTGTTGACAGTTTAAGATCTTAAGACAAGATGGAACAAATGAGTTCTAAAACTAGGTCGTGGTTCAGATTTTTGTCTGGCCTGCTGTATGTGCTTGTGAAAGTCTGTACACCACAAACCGTCACAAACAGTCTCAAACTGCAGAATGTTGGTGAACTGGATACATTTGTCATTTTTGGAGACAGACGTCACTGTTATATTTGCTAGCAAAAGTAAAGTAAAAAGTAAATCTGAGCGGTAGCTAATGAACGGTAAAGTTGTTTTGATTTGGCCCATGGGTCACGAAGCTTGCAGGTAAGTATTTTACTGCAATTTACCGTTGATTAGTTACCACGCTGACTCTCTTTTGCAAGCAATCATAACACTGACGCCAGCCTCCAACAATGAAGAGTGTCTCCAGTTTAGTTTACATTCTACAGTTTGTGACTAACCGACTTTCGTAGCTTATCGGGCTACGAAAGTGAGTGGCTTTGTGATGTCATGAAATGAGAGGCGTTTTAGCCATCTAGAATTCTACAGTATGAACCTCTGTGTCCTTTGTGATGTCATCCAACAGAAGCGATGAGAATGTTCAACAGAGTACGGAAGGTGTGTTCCTCATGGGGTAACGAGGGAGGGCTAGTTAGCCATTAGCCGTTAGCTCATGTCTGTAAATAAAGAACACTTCCCTGTTTGACTTGGAACGCTTCACACACACATACCACAGCCAGACAGATGGGGAAAGACAAGCAACCACCACACCATCTAAAGACATACCTTTCTAAACACACACACACACACACACATATATACACACACACACACACACACACACACACACACACACACACACACACACACACACACACACACACACACACACACACACACACACACACACACACACACACACACACACACACACACACACACACACACACACACACACACACACACACACACTCTTGCCAGACACACATATCAGATAAAACATATTTCACAGGTACTGAGATAACAAACGATTAGTTTCAGCAGCTGTCTATTCCCTTGTGCTTCAGCCATCTCTCTTCAGCACCACACACACACACACACACACACACACACACACACACACACACACACACACACACACACACACACACACACACACACACTTCACACTGAGAGCAACCCATATGCTGATGAACAAAACATCTGACTCTCAAAGAAACAGAAAATAATATCTCCCTCTTCTCTCTCTCTCTCCCTCCATGTGTTTCTACCTCTCTCTGTCTTACTCTCTTCCCTTCCCCGTCTCTAGCTCTAAACTCTCAAAACATCTGACTGTAACAGGAAAAATCTCTCTTCCCCCACTCTCTCAAATTCTCTCTCTCAGTCTCCCTGTTTCTCTCTCTATATTTCTCTCTCCAAAAATCGGACTTGAGGAGTCCCAGTCTCCCCTAACTCTCTCTCTCTCTCTGTCCCCCTTTCTCTCCCTCCATCTCTATCCCTCTCTGTCTACCCCCCCTCTCCCTCTATCTCTCTCTCTATCCCTCTCTCTCTCTATCCCCCTCTCTCTCTCTCTCTATCTCTCTCTCTATCCCTCTCTCTCTATCTCTCTCTGTAGTGTAGGTAGCTCTACTCACCGTGTTGTGCCAGACTCTCTTAAAGGAGAGCCGTTTCTTCAGACTCATTCTGCTCTCCTCCTCCTCCTCCTCCGTACGGAGGCACAGACCTAGCTCCTGTTACATACCTGGGAGCCCCCCCCCCAACAACACACACACGCACTAATGTGTTCCTCACACACACACACACACACACACACACAGACTATAAAACAAGCTCACACACTGAGGGCTGAGACTGAGCACTGCATAGAGCCATGCCCCAGCACGTCAAGACCTCACACACACACACACACACACACACACGCTCAGTGACAGTTTGCTCACACCCACTCAGATTTTCAAAGCTCACTCTCACTCTCTCAAACACTCGCAAAGAAAACAGCCTCTCTCACACACACAGACACACACACACACACACACACACACACACACACACAGACACACACTCATACATACACCTAGTCTAGTCTCTAGTCTCTAGACTCTGTAGACTTTGACAAGCCATTCTACACACACACTCTTCAGCTGCGATGACACACACACACACACACACACGCACCCCGAGGGTTCTGAGTTGACACACCAACGGCTAGGAAGTTCCATACTCTCACACAGCTCCGCTTCTACAGGGACAGGCCCCCATCAGAAAGCAGTTAGCAAAGGGAGGCGGAGTTAGCGATCGACCCGCCAATCAAATTGCTGCACAGCCTTTACTGTACCCCTCTCCTCCCTCTTTTCTCACCCTCTCTTTTCACCCTCCCCTAAAATGGTCACTACATGTTTCATTCTCCTTTTTTAGCTCAATATGCTTTTTGTTTTTACAGCTCTACAACAGGGAGAGGAGGGGAGGAGAGGGGAGGGGAGGGGAGGGGGGGAGGAGAGGAGGGGAGAGGAGAGGAGGGGAGGGGAGGGGAGGGGTGGGGAGGGGAGGGGTGGGGAGGAGAGGAGAGGAGAGGAGGGGAGGGGAGGGGAGGGGTGGGGAGATGAGAGGAGAGGAGAGGAGGGGAGGAGAGGAAGTGGAATGATGATGCAATGCTTCCCTCTCAAAGAGGGAGGTTTAATGAAAGTCAGGTCTGCAAAAAGGTCAGCTTTGCAGACAAAAGCACTTCAGAGGGCAGAGCACGCTACTGTGCCACACACACACACACACACACACACACACACACACACACACACACACACACACACACACAGGCTGCATTTGATTCTTCACACACGGCCCAAAGTCTAAAAACGTGCTTAGCTCCCCCACCACCAATTTCCTGTTTAAGCAGAAAGAACCCCTTTGTAAAATATGCTGTCCGCCACCTTCCCTCTCTGCCTCAATGCCTCTGTTTCTGGCTGGGAGGACTGATTCATAACCGGGTTATGTGTGTGTGTGTGTGTGTGTGTGTGTGTGTGTGTGTGTGTGTGTGTGTGTTTGTGTGTGTGTGTGTGTGTATGTCTAGGTGTGTGTGTGTGTGTGTGTGTGTGTGTGTGTGTGTGTGTATGTCTAGGTGTGTGTGTGTGCATACATGCGTTCATGTGTGTGTCTACCTTGGGTGGCCATTGGAAGTGTTTCCCTGTAGACCTCATTGGCCAGTCATATTCCATTTCACAGTCAATCTGTGTGGTATTCATAATATTGTGTTAGCCCAGATTAACCCCACAGTAGTGTGTGTGTGTGTGTGTGTGTGTGTGTGTGTGTGTGTGTGTGTGTGTGTGTGTGGTGTGGTGTGTCCAACGTCTTCTCATAAAGAGATCCTTTTGTTCCAGAGATTTATTCCACTACCACCACAGCTAAAGCCCTCCAACAGACCTGGAATCTGTGTACAGCGCTTCACAAATACTTAAATCTGCCATTTTTCTAACTATATGTGAAGTCAACAAATTCCCATTTCGTAAAACTAAGGACCGCTGTGGTTGAAGGTGTTGGAACATTAGAGTCATCATCAACGTCTACGTCATGTTCCCCTTTCTTTTCATCTTAACACCAAACATCACCCCAAAAACCCCATCATACACCCCAAACACCCCAAACACCACACCATACACACCACACACCCCAAACACCACACACCCCAAACACCCCCCCCATACACCCCAAACACCCCCCCATACACCCCAAACACCACCCCATACACACCACACACCCCAAACACCCCCCCATACACCCCAAACACCCCATACACCCCAAACACACCACACACCCCAAACACCCCCCCATACACCCCAAACACCCCCCCATACACCCCATACACCCCATACACCCCAAACACCACTGTTACTCGACCACAAGCCTCACTTGTGAGGTTAGGGAGCGGAGAAAGGGAGTGAGGGTGTGGGGGGAGTGAAGGGAGTAAAGGAGGAGAACAGGAGTGAACAAAAGGGAGGAGAGAGGAGAACATAAGATGAAGTGAAGAGCTAATTTCCACTCCTGCTGTGTCATCTCTCTCTCTCTCTCTCTCTCTCTCTCTCTCTCTCTCTCTCTCACTCTCACTCTCTCTCTCCTGCTGTGTAATCCCTCTCTCTCTCCCCGCAGCCTAATTCCAGAATTCCAGTGGTTTTGAGGAACAGCTGGGTTTCCCTCCCACCTTAATACAACAGACAGACAGTGTGTGTGTGTGCGTGTGTGTGTGTGTGTGTGTGTGTGTATAAGCAGGTGTGTGAGTTTCTATGTGTGTGTATATGAGTGTATGTCTGTGTGTGTGGGTGTGTGTTTGCCTCTGTGTGTGTGTGTATGTGTGTGTGTGTGTGTGTGTGTGTGTGTGTGTGTGTGTGTGTCAGAGTCAGACGGAGCATCAGACTGCTGACGCTGTGTTTTCCAACGGCAGTTAAACATTAAAAGAAGCTGTTTCCTTCCCCCAGGGATCGGAGATCTGATGACTGTCCAATCACAGTCTACTAGAACACACAGCCAGGCATGCTTGCACCATGACATCACAACTGTTGGCCCTCCTCCAACATCCACCAATGAGCTCAAGATGAGAGAGGATTGACATTCATGAAGAATACATATACGGTGCCCAAGGAATGGGAGAGTGAAGCATTTTGTTCTTCTTTTGGCTCTACACTCCAAACGTTTGGATTGAAATAAAACAATTACTATGAGGTTAAAGTAGAGATTGTGGGATTTTATTTGATGGTGTTTGTGTACATATTGGTTTAACCATTTAGAAATTACAGTCGTTTTTATACCCTATTTCAGGGAACCAAAAGTAATGGGACAATTGGCTCGAAAGGGGTTTCTGGTTGTGTTCCATCATTTGTGCAGGCATAAGAGAGCTGTCAATGTGTAGTATTGATTCTAGGCTTTGCGTTTGACAACATGAGGACCAAATGAACTTCAAGGAAGACATTATTAGGCTGAAAAATCTGAAAACTAATCTGAAACACAGCCAAAAACTTAGGCTTGCCAAAATCAACAGTGTAGAACACCATGAGCTCAGCAATCGCAAACGGGCTGGTAGGCCAGGGAAGACTTCTACAGGGGGTGACCACAGAATGCTCACCATAATTAAGAAAAAAAACAAGAACAACTGTCATACATATCAGGAACACTCTCCAGGAGGTAGGCGTGAATGTGTCAGACTACCAGCCACAGAATACGGCACCAGCCAAACTACAGAGGCTTCACTACAAGATGTAAACCACTAGTTATCCTCAAAAAGCATGGTCAGGTTACAGTTTGCTAAAGTACTTAAAATAGATCTGGAAAAAGGTCTTGTGGACAGATAAGACCAATATTATCAGGTACCAGAGTGATTGCAAGAGCAATGTTTGGAGAACTTGCCCAAGATTTATAGCATACCACCTCATCTGTGAAACATGGTGGAGGGGGTGTTATGGTTTGTGCATGTATAGCTGCCTCTAGAACTGGCTAACTTGTCTTTATTAATGATGTAACTGCTGATGGCAGCAGCAGAATGTATTCTGAAGTATAGAGAAACATCTTGTCTGCATGAGTACAAGCAAATGCCTCCAAATTCATTGGCTGTCACGTCATCTTACAGTGAGACAATGACCTAGGGATTTTTTCAGGGCCAAAAAGTGGAAAGTTCTTGACTGGCCAAGACAATCTTCAGATTTAAATCCAATTGAACATGCATTGCATTTCCTGATGTGAAGACTTTGGCAAAACGTCCTCAAAACAAACAACAACTGAAGATGGCTGCAGAACAGGCCTGGCAATTGATCAATTGGTCACAGACTTCAGGTAGTTATTGCATGCAAAGAATTGTCATTAGCGCTAGATTTCAAATGAATCTGTCCCATCACTTTTGGTGCCCTGAAATAGCGGGACTATGTAAAACGTGGAATGGTGAAACCAACATGCAAGAAAATACCCTTAAATAAAAGCTGACAATCTGTACTTTAACCTCATAGTAATTGTTTGATTTCAAACCCAAACTTTCAGAGCATAGAGTCAAAAGAGGGAAAAATGTTTCACTGTCCCATTACTTACACAGAGCACTGTATATAGTCTCTCTCTCTCTCTCTCTCTCTCTCTCTCTCTCTCTCTCACATTCTAATATCGGCTACATTTCATCCCCCTTTCTCTCCTGAGCAAAGAAACAAAGGAAGCTCTCTAATTTACACCACAGAGGCGAACAGAGCTGAGCTGGGCTGGACTCGCCTGATTACACATCCACCATAGTTGCTGAAACAGTGCTGGAAAGGAGCATGTGAGAGGACAGCGTCAGTCATAATGCCAGCACAGTACGGCTGTGGTCAGCTCTGCCGCGTGTACAGCCTCTAACAGTGTGAAGATCATGGCTGAGGCTGAAGGTGTTACAGAAAGAGAGCAAAATGAAAGGAGGAAGGATGAAATAAAAGAAGCGACAGAAAGATAAGAAGAAGACCTAACTTCTCATTTGCTCTGTGGTAAAAAGAGACAGATGCCTTTGTGCTACAGGGAGTCCTCCCACACACAAACAGCCTCTCTCTCTCTCTCTCTCTCTCTCTCTCTCTCTCTCTCTCTCTGTGTCTCTCTTACTCACACGCACACGTGCACGCACAGGGACGGGTCCTAACTCAATACTGCCCTCTGCTGTCCATATCAGTCACCTGAGGAACGTCTTCTAATCTGCACTTCACACTTTTCCAAAAATCTGTCAAAATCTGTCTTTGCTTTTTGAATGAGAGGAGCGGAGCGGAGAGGAGAGGAGAGGAGAGGAAAGGAGAGGAGAGGAGACAAGAGAAGACAAGAGATGAGATGAGATGAGATGAGATGAGAAACACAAGTTGAACACGAGCAACCAGTTAGCCATTAACCTAGTTCCATTGATCTCTGAACAGCCTTGGGCTCTCTAACCAGTTAGCCGATTAGCCTGGTCATTGATCTATAATGGGCCTGATGCTAGCGGCCCCACGCTAGCAGAGCTTCTCATCTCCTCCCGACAGGGAGCAGACAGATAAGACCACCGACAGAGACGAGGGCTTCTCTGACTCACGTCTCCCTCACAGTCCTAGAACACCACTCTCGACCTATCACTGTCTACTCATCAAGCCAGGTGGAAGATGGAGGGAGGTAGAGAGGGAGGGAGGGAGGGAGGGAGAGAGAAAAGGGCAGGTCTGTGAAGATGTGGCATAATACAA
>NC_139675.1:7388230-7403230 GCF_951799395.1 Argentina silus
GAGGTGGGGGGGAACTCCAGACAGCCCCCCGTGTCAGGGTCAGGGGTACACTCAAACCCAAACCTCCTGGCCACCCCAGCATGCATCTGGAGGGACGATGATGGGGTGACATGGTTATCAAAGTTCAAAAGTTCAAAGTTCAACAGCTTTATTGTCTATTATAGTGATGTTTAATATCTATACTATTCTGTATAATATACATGAGGAGTTTTGTTAAGAAATGCTACAGTCTATCCACCATTTTCAAAAATGTACTTTTTTTTTCCTATAAAGTGATTGCTGTCATGACATGTTATGACAGCATGTTATGACCCATTTGGAAGAACAGTATTCATATGCTGTACAACGTGAACATAACCTGCACACGACAGTGCCTCAGAGGTGCCGAAAAGGAGTAATCCCCCAGGATCCCGCTGACTTGGTTAATTAAACATTCCTTCAGGCATTTAACAGGAAATCTGCTATTGTCAGGCTTCTGACTATCTATGACAGCCTTTTTGTGTTATGCTAAGTGGGATCCTTGGGAGAACCCTCCCCTAAACCCTAACCTTAACCATAATTTACTATTACCCTCATCCTTAATTTACCATCACCCTAACCCTAACCTTAACCCTTAATTTACCCTAACCCTTAACTTACCCTAACCCTTAACCCTTAACTTACCACTACCCGAAGCCTAACCCGAACCGTAACCCTTAACTTACCATTCAGCTAACCTTAACTTCTTTATATCTCAACTTCAATTGGTTGAAGTCAGAGTCGGGCCTTCCCAAGGATCCCAGTTAGCACCTACCTACACACTGCCATCCTCTAATGTACCTGGTGGTGGCAGAGCTCAGGGTCCACGATAAACACGTGACAGGAAGTCCTCAGCCCACCCTCTTCCTCTCTGCCGTTGCCATAGTAATGGTCGTCATGGTCATGGTCGTCCGTTGCCTGCATGGTGACCAGTCCGAAGAAGCGGCGGTCATCAGGGCAACAGGCGCTGAAGGCCAGTTTCTCTGCGGGGTACGTGGCGAGGACCTGCCCCCTGTCGCTGCACAGGCGCACGCAGTCGTGCATCACCTGACCACCGTAACCATGGTAATACATGTTAATTAAACCAATAATACATACATCACATGAATTAGAAGTTAGAGTCAGTCAACAACATCACATCCTCATAGAAAATGTAGTGATTTAATTTTGTCTTGCTGCACTTGCAACCACTTGCTTAACTGTATTTTTCAAACACACATACCATTTCTCATTCCATTCTATGCATTACAATGAGCCCGATTTCTACCTCCACCAGCCTCCCCTGCATATGGTATAGTAAGATACAGGTAAACTACATGTTTAAAAACTCTTTCTAAGATAAATATATGAACACTATCTGTGTTGTCCTGAAAGGAGCATTGCCATGTTACACAAAGCATGGCCGCATAACATTATCTCCCAATGTTTTTATTATTATTTTCCATCATTATTCTGGGGGACAAAATCACGATGCTGCCTACCTTCATGAGGACCAGAGAGTGGATCTTCTGCTCGGCCCGGAGCCTCCTCATGCTCCCTCTGATGGCCTGAAGACTGTCACTCTCCAGGCTGGCCCCCGTGGAGGCCAGCTCGATGGAGCCCAGGTACCCCACCATCATACCCACGTTGAGGATGCCTTCGCTGGGCTCCAGGCCAAACACTTCCCCCTCCTCTCCCACCTCCTGGAGCTCCTCCTGGGGATCGTGAGGGAAGTCATCCAGGAAGACCTGGTCGTTGTCGTTGCTGCTGCTGAGGACCCTGGCCATCTCCTCCTCCGACAGGAGGTTGGGGTTGCTGCGGGAGTGGGTGCGGGCGTTCCTGTACGGGGGGAACTCGGGCTCGGAGAGAGGGCGAGGAGGAGGGCGGGGCTTGGAGGAGGAGGAGGAAGAGGACGGAGTAGCTTTCTCTCTGTCCGAGCTGCTGGAAGAGTGGCTGGAGTTCTCGAAGATCATGTTGAAGATCCCTCCGGACTGCATCTCGGCCACCACCCTCTCTGCCCGGTTGATGCCCAGGGCTTTGGAATCCAGCTTGGGCTTGAACCAGCCGCTGCGGGACGCCTTGGTGCCGCCGCCGTTGTCATGGTAACCGCCTAGCTCCTCGTCGCTGGAGCACGAGTCCAGGTGAGACGCCGCTAGCGCTAACGCCGCCGCCGCGCTCCCGCCGGCCCCCCGCCGGTTCCCGTGGTGGCGGTGGCCGCTGCCACGATGGCGCTCTCCCTCGGCGACCACCAGGTGCAGGACGCCCGTGCAGCGTCCAATCAGCTTCACCACGTCCTCGTGGGACGCCTTGGAGACGTTGATGTCGTTGACGGACAGGATGCTGTCGCCAGAGCGCAGTCCCACGTAGTCGGCAGGGCTCCCCTTTAGAATACAGCTCAGGAGGCAGGGCGCCTGGCCCGAGAGGGTGAAGCCATAGCCCGTCCGCCCGCGCGCCACCTCCACGCCCCGGATACGACCCTGGCAGGGAGGGGGGGGCGGCGGGGGTAAGGTGAGGCCACCGCTGTGATGACGCCTCTTGGAGGAGGTGTCAGACTGTCTGAACATCGTCTTGTTTCTCTCTCTGGCTCCTGTCGATTTAATTAAGACTCAACCAGCTTCAACGGCGCCACATGTCAGGGGGACCTATTTTACATGGCTGAAGGACGGACACGGGAACATTTTGAATGTCTCTCTCCTTCTACCTCTCCTTTTCTCTATCTCTCTCTCTGGGGTGTCTGCGGAGGCGTTTTGAGAAGCGGAGCGGGGTGTATAAATGTTGTGGGAGGGTGAGAGCATGACCTCAGCTCCAACACACCGCCGCCAGTGCTCCCATCCTGGTGTGACAGGGACACCTACACAACAGGAGAGACACGTCAGACACACACACACACACGTCCCACCAAGGGAGGCTGCTGGAGGTAGAAGTCGGAGGATGGGCATGGAATGGAATAAGGAATGCGATCAAACATTTGTGTATGGTAAAAACATTATTTCAAAACGCTAACAACTAATTATAGCAATTGTTGTCAGTAAAGGTAATGTGGAATACAGTCATATAAAAATAGCTAGCAGCATTCAGAAATAGTTGGACGCAACGTTCACCTGTCCCGGGCGGGGTTGAAAAACCAGCAGAGCGTATTGTCCAATAGGAAATGATTTCAAAACCGAGGCGGTAAATCACAAATCACCTGCACAGGTGAGAGGCAGGAGCGCATGCATATTACAGTTGCGTGACACAAAAATCATCCTCGCTGCAGCTCTCTCTGTAGTCCTTCTCTTGCTCACAATGGTTGCCTGCTGTCGCAAGACAGGTTGAAAGATGTCGGTAAACCTCTGTTTGTTTCATAACATATTGGTAAACTCACCGGTGAGTCTGAGCAAACTCAAGGCCAATAGCTAACAAGCTATGCTAAGTTGCTGCAGCTATCTTCTGCAGCAAAAAAAATGTAACGGTAAAGCGAAAACCACAATAACCTTTCATCATTACATTTATATTTAAATATTCCTAGATGCGTCTTTGTGTTTACAATAAATTTCACAAGTATTTACAAACTTTTACTCTTTATTTTCCGCAAGTTGCTGGTCGAAATCTACACACCTCGAAAATGCATCCACCCGTGCTTAACTACGGTCCCGCCTTCATTTTCCAAAAGTTGGAATGTCAACGCGTAGCCATGACAACTATAGTGTACACATAACTTTTTTGCACTGTCATTGGCTTACAAGACAGTCAATCATATACAGAACTCTTAGCAGAATGTGAAAAAACGAAAGATAAAAAGTTATTTTGTTGCTATTCAAATTGAGAATTGAATAGCAACTAAGTATCTCATATATTCAACAGGTGTCTGAATTCAATATAAAATGTTTTCAAGAAAGAAACATTCACCTCGCTGAAAGCACAGCATTTACAGTAAGAATATGCACCTCTTGGCGTTAGCTTGACGGCTATTGTTTTCCATGGCGATAACTGAAAGAAGAACAGCTGGCTAACGTGTAACGGTATCGCTGAGTTGTGTCAGATCCATAGCCAGCTAAACGGTGCTAGCCATCTGGTTAATTTAGCTAATTTAATAACGTGCTGTTAGATTTCAACGACATTGTTGGATTGTGAAAAAGCCTTATTAGATAAAGAAACGCCTTTATATCTGTCCAACTGTAGATATAGGCTAACATAAATCGCATAACCTACAAAAGTAAAATAACTGTTCAACCTGATCATTGGTTTAGAGACAGGGTAGATCTACTCTGCTAGCTAAAGTTTGTTTAAATGTATAGAATTGCTTACTGGTCATAAATATGGTCCGTTGATGTTCATGATGCACAATCTGTTGATCCCATAGTTAGTACACACACGGTAAGTAAACAAAGGAAAGACTCAACTAGCGAGCGAAGAGGAGGAGGAGGAGGAGGAGGTGTGTGTGGAATACTTGGGAAGGAGGAGGAGGGTGGGGGATAGTCTGGGTTGGGACTGACTGAGAGAGCAACTGGTGGTCACATGACAAATTGGTGGACTGTCAAGAAGGATGGAGAGCGAGAGAACGAGACAAAAGACACACATCAACCTCATAACAATTTTTTTTTAGAGAACTACCAGAAGTAATTTGCCTATAACGCCTCTCTGCCGGCTTCTTAATATAGATCTATTCAGTCTAGTCTTCTTCAGTTGCGCAGTCTGCTTCTGCTAATCGCTGCTCAGGGAATTGACGGAGCTCAGCCAGGTGCGTTCATGTGATGGGGAGCCTAGTGTGTTGGAGTGGATTCATATCTGCTCCACATACTCCAACAGCGGTCACAGACAGAGCGCACTCTGAGCACTGCTCAGAGGGGAGAGAGGGGCTATTTACAAAATAATAGTCTACTCAATGCTGAACTCATCTTACAAGACAAACGATTGGCGAGTTTATGTTACTGTATCTTCTGTATATGGCTGCATCCTTGATGTTCTTACAATGAGAAATAAATAGGGTGATGGTCTCTCATATTGTGGCACCAGAGTCAATCACATACAGAGTTAGAACAGTTCTACATATATGCAGTCGCATAGGCATAATTTATCCAGGTTAGTCTCATTGAGATAACATCTCTTTTTCAAGAGAGACCTGGTGTGCTCTCTGTGTCTGTGGGTGACTGCAGGCTAAGCCCTTTCCCCTCAACAGACAGATAACCCAGTAGATAAGTTGAGGCAGACAGGACCAGCCAGGGGGGCCTCCTTCTTCTCTGCCAGGGGGGGCTCTCCTTCTCTGCCAAAGGGGAGGGGGGGACCCCTCCTTCTCTCCCAGGTGGGCTGAGCCTGAGCCTAGGGAGGCAGCAGCTGGACAACGGGTCTAGACCCTGGGTGACAGGGGGTCATGTCCCCATAGTCTGTACCTCACCACCACAACAGACTCTATAGTCTGTCCTCAAACACAACACAGGCTTCATGGTAGATATACAGGACATCATCAGCCTCTCGTCTAAGGCCTGTGTTATTATGTACAGCATTAAGAAAGATAAACAAGCTGGCAGGCATTTCCAAGTCAAGTCTATACAATGGAATCATGTCAGCCTACAGCTTCATTCAGAGGTTCTTGTGTGTGTGGTGTATGTGTGTGTGGTGTACACATTAAGTTAAGGAAACAGAGAGACAGTCAGAAAAACAACAACCCGTGGCCTCACTGACCCTCCTTTAATGTTACATTGGACCAGCCCGGTTAATTCTAGGCCCTCAACAATCAACATGGAACTCAACCCCTCAACTCCTGCAGCCTGTTGTATATAGTACTTCACACTCTTCAAATGTTGCACATTGACAAATCCTGTGTTTAAGTCCCTGGTCATCTGGCCAGGCTGGCTGTTCCTCCCGCCAAGCTCAGTGTGTGTGTGTGTGTGTGTGTGTGTTAGAGGATTAGACTGGCCTCAGGCTGGGCTTAACAACCATAATCACCCTAAAACTCAGCTTTTTTATGTGATCAAAATGTCATTAGCACTTATTTGTGTGTGTGTGTGAGAGAGAGAGAGAGAGAGAGAGAGAGAGAGAGAGAGAGAGAGAGAGAGAGAGAGAGAGAGAGAGAGACAGAGACAGAGACAGAGACAGAGACAGAGACAGAGAGACACCCAGTGGCTTTATGAACTATATATCTTCCAAGAGAGCTTTGGGTGTCCAGAAAGGCACTATATAAATGAAATGAATTATTCATTATTGGAGATTAATTGCGCTTAAAACCTTGAATCTTGAAAAAAAGTGCATGACCTAAAAAATTTATAATTGCAAAAAGGGAAGGGAAAAAATCTAAATGAAATCATAAAAGAAAAGATTATAAAAATCATGAAAGAAATGCCAGACAACAAAAAGTCATGCAAAACGAAAAGTTTTCAAATACTTTATTAGCATCATATCTTCTCCAGTAATTGTATCACGTTGAAATATTGCCGTGAAATTAATTTAAATACAGAATGTTGTTTCGTTAAGAGGGACTTATACTGTTTTATGGGAAGCTCCAGACCATAGACATTAGAACATATAGAACAGAATATCAATGCTCCAGACTGCTTCTATTACTAGAATTAGAATTCTATTGAATCAATCAGATTCTATGGTTCCATCATAGCCTCCCGTGGATATAGAAGCCATACAGGCAGAATCATGACCTTCTGTTGTCACATGCTACAGGTCAGAGGTCACCTCCCACCCTGGGTCTGGAGAGATACAGCGTGTGCAGACTTTCCTTCTAACCCAGCACTGTCTCAGACACCTGAACCGAATAGTCAAGATCTAGCTCAGCTGATATAAAGGGGTTAGTTCTGGGCTGGAATAAAAGCCTGCATCTGCTGTAGAGAACTCCAGAAACCGGGTTTGGTGATTGGCTGCTGGTAGAGGATGATGTCATATCCTTCTAAGCACTCGTCCAGCTCAGTTTCCTGTCAACAAAAACGGACCAAAAGTAGAAGAAGAAGAAGGTTGAATCTTCAAAGTCTTCCCTTGCTTCACGTCCTCCACGCTCGCCTCCTTCTCAAAGCTCATTGGAGGTCTGAGGGAGGAACCCAAGATGTTCTCCTTCAATGAGTTTTGAGAAGGAAGCGAGGATAGAGGAAGCAAGGAAAGACTTTGGAGATTTGGCCGAAGTCTCTGAGTGAGGATGTTGTGTTAACTCATACGATGTGAACTCTGCCCCTCCCCCCATCACCCCAAAAGAACTATGGGTAAGCTTATTACCACAGCAGGGGGCCAGTGGCCTGTGTTTTGCACTATTTTTTTCACGAGTCTGAAAAAAGGTAGATAAAGAAAAAGAAAAGATTTCTGGGGCAACTCTTGGAAGATATCTTTCACATATTCTGAAGAATAACAGAAACAGCTGATCAAGAGTCTAAGACTTTATATCCATTTAGATATTTTGTGTTGATTTAGCTGACTATGAAAAAAATTGGCCCAAAGTTGTTGCAAGTTATTATTTGAACATGTCCTGGAAATTCCACCTGAAGTATTTTCTTAATTCTAAAAACGGCTACCAAGCAACAGGGGACTTTAATCATTTATTGTGTGAATACATCGTCACGATGGTCACCCAGGGCAACGATAAGATGTTACATCGCCTTCTGGGAAAGTGAGGTAATGCAGAACGTACAAAGCCGTGGTGCCATGCCGGCCACATTTACCAGAGAATCAATAGAGATGTGAGAAGAACAACGTCACGTTTGTTTTAAGTGCTAAATACTCTATAGTCTCTGCATTAAAGATAGCCCATGTTGACATCTTTAAAATGTTCAAAAACAAAAACAGCTACAACGCAATTTAAAGCTCAGAAAACAACACCACAGACAACTAAAGGACTGTTCCGTTGCCGCGGCAGCGTAGTCGCTTACCCCCGGCGGCGGCGCTAAGCTATGAACTGCGCCTGTTGATTTGTCAAAAGCTGCTGTTGGTCGCTATGGTTACAAGGCTCCCTTTGGATTGTGTTGCTGCTCTCCTCCTCCTCCTCTTTCTTCACTATGACAACGGTCAGTCGTCGCCCTGACGACTGTGACCATGGACATACAGTATTAAGGACTAGGAGAGGGAAGAGCAGAGACAAGGGGTGCATGCGTCAGCGTAGATATACAGGACATCATCAGCCTCTCGTCTAAGGCCTGTGTTATTATGTACAGCATTAAGAAAGATAAACAAGCTGGCAGGCATTTCCAAGTCAAGTCTATACAATGGAATCATGTCAGCCCACAGCTTCATTCAGAGGTGTGTTTGTGTGGTGTGTGGTGTGTGTGTGTGTGTGTGTGTGTGTGTAGACATTAAGTTAAGGAAACAGAGAGACAGTCAGAAAAACAACCACCCGTGGTGTCACTGTCCGTTGTTGGGTTTCTTCATCTCTCATCTCATTTGTCATGCACCATGGCTTGTTGTCATTTTACAGTTACACGTTACTATTTTTACACATGATTTATCAAGATTCTCCATTAAAAGATGACTGCAATGTACTTCCAGTCCCTATAATAGTAATAAGAACAATTACAACTTACATCCTGAGAATTAAAACAATAACAATAACAACAACAACGACGACAACAACAACAACAGATGAACAGATGAAGGGACAGGTGGGTTAGGTCGGTGCATGGGGATCATACCAGGTCGGAACGAGACAAAGAAGGACTGGACAGCGGTGATGTCATAAAGGAAAACAGGAAGTGTACTGTCCATAGGAGCCGACAGGTTCTGATCGGTTCATTCAGTTGCATTCAGCTCCCAGTGCATTTTCCGTACGCTTTATGACATCATCGTCTCATTCTCCTTCTTTGTATCGTAGAGTCGTCATGGATACTAGGCTAGGCCCTCTGCATATAGAGACAGGAAGCATAGCAACATGCTAACAGTGAACACACAGGGTGAGATTCAAGAGACCCACCTGACCAGCATCCCACTAGGTCAACTCCTAAAACTGACCCTAACCAAACCCTTAACCCTAACCCTAACCAAGTGTTCACCGGTTCAGAAATTCAACATGGGTTTGCTGGTGAGGTGTGTCCCCTTAGTATCCCCCTGACCTTGCCAGTCTGCAGTGACACATCAATCGCAGCTTTGCAAGATGCAGAGACATACTCTAACTATTAAGAGAGATCCTTCACTCTGAATGATACATTTTCTCTCTCTCTCTCTCTCTCTCAAAGAGTAAGAGAGTGAATTTAATTTAATTAAAAAAGAAATACTACAAAGATAGATAGCTAATTATTGACAACATCAAGCAGGCATATTTAATCCTATGTGTCCGAGTTGAGCCTCTTGCCATTTAAATCATTCATTTGCCCTCTGTAACAAAAACGCACTGAAAAATAGAAGTATTGAACTTTTTAAATCTAGTAAATACTTTTTCTTTGTGTTTTTTTTTTTTTTTTTTTTCATTCATTAACATCAAACAGCTCAAGCAAGTCCTCACAGGAAAATATACACATCCAGTTTCATACTTCCATCTTCTTCTTCAGATGAATATTTTTTTCTTTACTCGATATCAAGGTGCAGGAAGTCACAGACCTACGGGTCAGAGTGTCGTCGTCTGTCGAAAGGAATGGTCCATGGGGGATGGTGGGTGCAGGTGGAATCGTCAAAGCATTAGGAGCCAGTGTATTTCATAGTGCTGAAAGACCACCTCTCTCTCTCTCTCTCTCTCTCTCTCTCTAAAGAAAGGTCAGAGAGTGAGAGTGCAGTTTCTGGAGATACAGTAACAGCTATCTAGTGTGTCCTAACTCTCTAAACAGGTTTCCCGCTTCTCTATGTCCTCATTTCCACTGATAGTACCAGGTAATGTTGGTTTTTCGCTTGTTTAGATTATTTAAAATTCAGTGGCAAAGAGGGGACATAGGACGAGGCTAGATGATTTGGACAAACTATGCATCTGTCATTCTAATCCATTCAACTGGTCTGGTCTCTCCTTCAATCTCTTCTCTTGCTCCCCCACCCTCTCTCTCTCTCTCTCTCTCTCTCCAGGTGTTCTCTCTCTTCCTCTCTCTCTCTCAGTCTGAGGTGTCCAGGTGTTTTAGACTGCAGACAGTCCTCTCTCTCTCTCTCTCTCTCTCTCTTCCACTCTCAGAGTGAGGTGTGTTCAGAGTGATGTGTCTAGGTGTATGGACTGCAGACAGGCCAGTAGCTGGTGGTAGGGTGACCCGGGGGAGGCCACGGTCTCAAAGACTGACTGGAAGGCCCTGCGGTCCAGCTCCTCGTCTATCTGGTGCCTGTAGAAGTCCATGGCCACCAGGCAGAACAGGCAGACGTCCACCACCTCACTGTTGCCCATACGACTGATCACGTGAGGAAGGCTGGGGGGACAGAGGGGTTAAGGAGCAGAACACACACTATCGGTCTCAGACACACGCGCACGCATGCACACACACACACACACATACACCGTGCACAGACACACAGACAGACACAGACAGACACAGACAGACACACACACACACAGTAGACAGTAGAGGATACAGAGCAGAGATCCACTGGGAGGTGGAGGCGGAGATGAAGAAGCAGGACAGGCTCCACATGGCCATGGCCACGGGGGTGCGCTGGGTGAAGTTGGACAGGGACAGCAGCACCCAGTCACGCACCATTGATGACTGGCCTGTCGCATGTAGGGTCTGGAAGACCTGGGGGGGTGAGAGAGAGGTGGGGGGTGAGAGAGAGAGAGAGAGAGAGAGAGAGAGAGAGAGTTAGTGTGACGGTCGCAGCTACGCTCCGCCCGGGTCTGTGTTTGTTGTTGTGTGTGTTCTGTGTTTGTCTCCTCAATGTTGTGCAGCAGACTCCCCATGGTTCGAAGGCTCCGCCCACTTCCTGGTTGGTAGAAATTCGACCTTCTGATTGGACCATGTTGATCCTACCCATTCCACCAATCAGCCCAAGCCACATGGACTATAAACAGCCTGCTGAGTCTGTGTTCTGGAGCTGTGATAGCTCACCACCTTGTTTGTTTGATTCAGAGATCTTGTTTAGTGCTCAAAACGCTGGAAGGCGAATGCTGTGATGCGTTTGTCTAATGAAGTATGCATTAGAATAACCCGTCATTCAAATGAGTGCAGGTCCTTTTCATGATGTCCATTGCCACCCTGCAACCTCACAATGTTTCTGAATGAGCTGAGCACGTCATTCTCCCTTTATACCTAATTTGCCAGACACGACAAGTCCCTGAGAAGAAGTAAAGCTTCTGTCATTGTGAACAACATGTTCTTCTCCTGGGATTCTATTGAACCTCAGAGAGACAGACACTGTGTTTTTATCGTTCTATTGAACCTCGGAGACACAGAGGCCGTGTTTTTTTTATCTTTACAACCTTCGTTTGACGAGTCTGGGTTCAGGCTTTGGCCGCAACTCTAAACATTGCCGTTGCCATGGCAACCTTTTTTTCTTTTTTTTTGGAAACAACTTGTTTTTGCAAGGCAACCACAACAAAGTGGTTGCTACATCAGTGGTCTAGCTACATCTGAAACACAATAGTCCACGGGGAGGCTGGTGAAGGTAGAAATTGGAGGACGGGCTCATTGTAATGCATGGACAGTGTTGCCAGTTAACCGCAGAATCACACTGGGGGTTCAGTTGCATTTACAAGCCATTATAAACAGCAATATTCAGAAACAATTTGCTCATTATTTATCTTATGTGTTCCCCCTGCGGGCTTTGAATTACAGTGCAATAAGAAAAAGACAAATTCAATAAAGCACACTTTAAAATAGTAAGTCTTTAACTCACTAACTGCAAAAGAATTCTGGAGCACTCACCACCGAGAGTGCCAAGTGTTTTCTGTAAGTCTTGAATAAGTCAGTCATAGACATATTTGTTCATCCACCACTACTGACCTTGTAGACGACGGTGGCCATGAATTGTGGGTAAGGCTGCTGATTGGACAGGAACTCTCCGATGACCTTGTTCATGACATCCTGCGGAGGGAAGAAGTCGTCCAGGAACTGCGGCAGGATCCTGGCCACCACCCGCGCCTCGCTGGGGAAACCCTTACGGATCCTGGAATACCGCAAAACACGGAATACCACAACAAACCCCTGACATCACAACAACACACGGAATACCACACATGATAGAGTCACTGCCAGAGTGTAGATGGACTGTACATATCTGTGTGTGTGTGTGTGTGTGGGTGTGTGGGTGTGTGTGCATGAGTGTATATGAGTGTATGAATGAGTATATGAGTGTATGAATGAGTATATGAGTACCTGTCGAAGAGCACAGAGACCCTCTCCATGGCCACAATGACGGACTCGCTGTCAGGGGCCTGAGGGTCAGAGTGGCCGGGCCGCCCGGGGCTGGCCTTCTCCTTGCCTGAGGAGAAACCAACAGGACCAGCGGTGACCGCCAGCGCGTCCGTAACGCCAACCTGGCCCTGACCTCTAACCTCTGTGACCTCTGAACCCGACGCACGCACCGCTGGGAGGAGGAGAGCGTGACCGTGGTTAAACCGAGGTTAATTAAAATGTGTGTAGTGTTGTTGGTAACTCTTCACATAAGGTGCCCTTTATAAAGGGTTAATAAATGATTAACAACAAACTGTGAACCCTATATAAAGAGCACCTTAATGCTAAGTCTTAACGTGCTGTTAAACCGGTAGAGGGAGTCATTTTACAATTAGGTTACAATCAAAAAAGTGGTTGGGAGGGGTTTACATACTGAGCAGGAGTGGGGAGTTTGACCGTCTTTGTGGTAGACTAAAAGAGTAACAGGATTTGGGGTCAATTCAGGAAGTAAACTGAAATCCAAATTCCAAATTCCCTCAAAGCTTTTCGATGACAAACATTTTGAATTGGAATTGGAATTTCAGATAACTTCCTGAATTGACTGAACTGAAATGGAATTGACCTAAGCCCTGAAGAGCACAGTATTTTGCAAGTGTCTGCAGGTCTGTACATATACACATATGGTTAGTGTGGTAAGAATATGACGGTTGAATAAGTAATAAAGGTATAGGAAGGAGGGGTTTAACAAGGGAACTTGCTCTCTCTGCTCTCCTGTCTGGGGGGAGATCATTAGCATGTTAGCGGTAGATCATTAGCATGTTAGCGGTAGATCATTAGCATGTTAGCGGTAGCTTTTTACAGGTGCGTTAACATGCTAGTAAACAAATGGGTGTATCTCAGGGGAGGCTGGTGGAGGTAGAAATCGGAGGATGGGCTCATTGTAATGCATGAAATGGAATGAGGAAAGGTATCATTCCATTCCATGCATTACAATGAGCCCGTCCTCCGATTTCTACCTCCACCAGCCTCCCCTGATGTATATCCAAGATCAAGACCTATGCAGGTAACATACAGTCAGGGGGGTGTTTTTAGAGTTTATAACCAGTTGTGGAAATGGGGGGAAATAACCCATGGGAACCGGGTTCCGGGAGTGAACTAGTTGTTGGTGTTCATTTACTTTAATTTCAGCTTTCAGTTTGCCTCTGGACCCACCAGGGTTCCCCAAGTCAATTCATTCCATTTTCACCACTGGTTAATACGTGCAGGGTGAGCTGGCCGTTCAGCGATCGGTTGGCGATGTCACTCTTTAACACCTACGAGTGCTAGAGGACGTGTTGTTGTTATGCTACATGCTAGTTATGCTACATTCTAGGTACTACATCTCTGTGTGCCAGGGGAGGCTAGTGGAGGCAGCCTCCGCTGCAGTGTGCACATACACTACAAGGTAATATTCGCTATGAGGATACCTTTCTACATGCTACTTTTACACCTGTGTATATCATGCAGGTTTAAGATAATAATAATAATAATAATAATAATAATAATAATAATAATAATAGCACACAGGGAACGGTCTTACCATGCAGAGCTAAGTAGCTAGTCATATTACCAGACAGTATATTAGCAGGCTAATTAGCATTACAGGTGCTACATCTCCAACAGTCTTACCAGTGTACATGCAGGTTCTAAGCTAGCTAGCGTTAGCAGGTCACATTACCAGACAGTATGTGTATATTAGCAGGAGGCTAGGTGCTAACAGTCTCCAACAGTCTTACCAGTGTACATGCAGGTGAGCATGAGTCCCAGTGCGGCCATGGCTCGGTGAGGGCTGGGGATGTTGACCCGGTCCACGCTGAGTTTGACCAGCGCCTCGGCGTCCATGCGGGTCAGCTGCTCCGACAGCAGGAGGCGCTCCAGGCCTCGCAGCACACAGTGGTAGATGACGGACGGGGTGGCGTCCTCGCTGGCCGACACCATCACCCCACACGTCTGGGGGGGGGGTATTGTGAAGGGGGGGGTTATTGTGAAAGTGTTATTATGTGGTGATAATTGTGAGGGGGGAGAGAGAGAGAGTGAGAGAGAGAAATAGAGAGAGTTGGGAAGGGGGGGATGGGGAGGGGGAGGAGAAAGAGGAGAAAAATAGGGAATTGGGGAGAGGGAAGCAGAGAGATGGAGAGAAGCAGAACACACACACACACACACACACAGCTCACCTGGATGACTCCAGCTGTGAACTCAGCCCCTACGTCCAGAGGATAGTTCTCCATCATGTAGAAGGCCACTGCACACATCACCAATACGTGCTGCTGGTTGTGAAGGTTCACACAGCTACAGGAGGGAGGAGACACACACACACACACACACACACACACACACATTATAAAGAAAGAGCATCATGTAGTGGTAGAGAACAGAACTGTACTCACACACACCCACATCCTTCACATCTAATGCGCGTGCGAGTGTGTGTGTGTGTGTGTGACCTTTGGGGCTAATTGAGACTGATGAAGTGATGTAGGTGAATGAGAGAAAGGTCATCTAATCCTTCACTGCAGGACACAGAGACTGGCATTTACCTCATAGGAAGGCAAACACTTAGGACACTTCAGAGTGTGTGTGTGTGTGTGTCAGCGTGGGCTCTCTCATCATTGATAAAGATTAGAAGATTATGCTAATGACACAATTAATCAGAAAATGAAAAGCGTGTGTGTGTGTGTACTCACTGTGCAATGGCCCTGAGGTTAGACAGCAGGTACTCAGACACAGCAGGTATGAGGATCTTGGCTGTGTCGTCTAACAGGTCACA
>NC_139675.1:7408230-7445730 GCF_951799395.1 Argentina silus
GTTTCTACGGTGACCCAACGACAGAACGCTCTGGAGACCCTCGACCAGCTCCGCCATGATCTCACAGGCCCGCCGCTCACACACATCTGGAACACACACACACACACACACACACACACACACACACGATTGGACTCAATATTGACTAGACATATTTTATATCACCAAAGTGGATCCATTCATCTGCAATGGTAATACAATAGTGATTAAAAAGCAAAGTGTGTTGGACAAGGAGAGACGGTATGGTACAGTACGGTGTGTGTGTGTGTGTGTGTGTGTGTGTGTGTTGGGAGGGTACTCACTGTGAGTGAGAGAACAGTCCACCTGATCTGAGTCAGAGTCTCTCCCTGCGTCTGTCCTCTTCCTCTCTGGATGCAGTAGCTGGTCTCCAGGACCCACCGCCACTGTGGGTCACACACACACACACACGTATAAACACACACACACGTATAAACACACACATGCATAAACACACATGCACACACACACAGCCGTACCTGCAGTGATGAGGAGCCTGAGACAGTGGATGAGGGAGCAGGTGTGTGTGGTGTACTCTGCAGAGGCCAGCCGGTTCCACACACAGGGCTGCTGCAGGGCCAGACACAGACAGGACAGAGACCACTGGAGGTCCACACTGAGGGGCAGGGAGTCCTGGAGCAGCCTCCACACCACCAACTTTAGGGGGGGGGGGGGGGGGAGAGGGGGGGAGAAGAGAGAAGGAGAGAGAAAGAGAGAGAGAATACAATATTCAAAAAAAGCACCAAAAGTCTGTTCTTTAACAGGAACCAGTGGCCAGGCAGGTGAAGGAGGTCACCAGGTGATGCTGTTAGGGGTTAGAGGTTAAAGGTCAAGGTGTGTGTGTGTGTGTGTGTGTGTCCTACCTCAGTGGCCAGGCAGGTGAAGGAGGTGACCAGGTGTTCCTTGTCAGAGGGGATGTGCAGAGAGGAGGGCAGCTGAGACACACAGAGCAGGTACTGAGACAAGGCTCTGCAGAGGGACAGCACCCTGGGGTAGAACCCTGCCTCACCTAGGACACAGAGACAGACATTACACACACACACACACACACAGTAATATACACACATACATACAGTAATATACACACATACATACAGTAATATACACACACAAACAAACACACAAACTACTAACCATAGACGTCAGCCAGTTTGTCCCAATAGGGCGCAGGCTCAGAGGGGGGCAGGAAGGACTGGTGAGGGACAGGAAGTAGCTGTGTGACCCCGCTCATCTGCTCTAGGGTCACCTGCAGGGCTGTCTCCAATAGCAACGACCCCTGACCCCTGGTCAGCCGCTGTACCCCCATACTGAGGCAGGGGCAGAGGAGACTCAGATTGAACTCCTGACAGAGAGAGAGAGAGAGAGAGAGACAGAGGGATGAGTGTGTGTGTGTGTGTGTGTGTGTGTGTATAGTGTGGGATAGTGTGAGAGTGTGTGTGAGTATGAGAGTGTGTGGGTGTGTGAGTGTAAGAGTGTGTGTGATAGTGTGATCATGTGATAGTGTGTGTTACCTTGCAGCTCATGATCTCTGAGAGGTCAGAGGGAGGTAGTTTGGTGAGGAGTTCCGTCGTTTCCACAAGGGAGCCGTCACCACGGAGACAACACTGAGACTTCACCAGAGCCACGTACCAGTCCTGAAATACACACACACACAACAATTAGAAACACGCACATGCACACGCACACGCACACGCACACACACACACACACACACACACACACACACACACACACACACACACAACCTTGTCAGCATTAACCAGCTCCGGGGCAGGGGGTGGTTCTCCGTCCAGAGGGTGTGATGTCACGGGAGGGGCGGGACTGCTGGTTTCCTCGGCAACCGTGGCTCTGAACCTGTCCAGCAGGGAGTAGAACCTCTGGTGCCTGGAGAGGGAGGGACAGGATATGACATCACTAACTGCTCATGTGTGGCTCAGTTGGTAGAGCAACGGCACTGGCGACGCTAAGGTCGTGGGCTCGATTCCCGCTGGGACCATATATGCTAAAATGCACTCACTGCAATGTGAGTCACTTAAGACAAGAGCATCAGCTAAATGGAATATATTATTATTATTATTATTATGATCTTGTAATCCTCACAGATAACAACAGTTGGTGAATTATGGTCAAAGTACTGTAGACCCTCCTTCACACTACAGAGCTGAGCTGAGCTGAGCTGTTCTGGCCTGGTGACACATCCACCATAGCTGCTGAAACAGTGCTGGTGAGGACAATGTGAAAGGAGCATTTCTGAACCAGCACAGTTCAGGTCGGCCCTGTAGTGTGTAACGTCCCTCGTAGTAGTAGTAGCAGTAGTAGTAGTAGTAGTAGTAGTAGTAGAAGTAGTAGTAGTAGTAGTAGTAATAGTAATAGTAGTAGTAGTAGTAGTAGTAGTAGTAGTAGTAGTAATAGTAATAGTAGTAGTAGTAGTAGTAGTAGTAGTAGTAGTAGTAGTAGTAGTAGTAGTAATAGTAATAGTAATAGTAGTAGTAGTAGTAGTAGTAGTAGTAGTAGTAGTAGTAGTAGTAGTAGTAATAGTAATAGTAGTAGTAGTAGTAATAGTAATAGTAGTAGTAGTAGTAGTAATAGTAATAGTAGTAGTAGTAGTAGTAGTAGTAGTAGTATTGCACACTGACACTAATTTATTTATTGCTTATTTACTTTACTTTACTTATTGCACTTACACTATTGTCACTTTTTATTACTTATTATTGAATTGTTGTTGCTGTTGTTGAGCGTGAAGCAAGATCACAAAACATTTAACTTTGTTTATTATAATTGTATGCGATATAAGTGACAAATAAAATGTGATTAGATTTGGTTTGATTTGATCTGTTACCTTTGAGCTAGTCCACTCGTCTGGAGGTACTCCTGGATCCTGTCCAGCTCCTCCACTGGCAGCTGAGCTATACTGTTCTATAGAGGGACACAACCGTCAGTCACTGTGAACACACACCCACACTCACAAAGAAACAAACAAATATTTTCAAAAAGAACACCCCCCCCCCCACTAAAATATCTTCCAAAAGAACACACACACACATATTTTCAAAAATAACACACATACACTCCCCACCCCACACACACACCCCCACCCCCACACTCCCCACCCACCCCCCACCCCCCCCCCCCCCCCACACACCTGCAGAGTCTCAGCCAGCAGCATCTCCACCCTGCGGCAGGCCAGAGTGTCGACCATGCGGGCCAGCACCCTGAAGGGCGTGTTGAGCAGCTTGTCTACGTAGAGCATCAGCAGAGACCCAGACTGGCTCAGGTGGATCCCCTCCAGACACTGCAGCGTCTTCTTCAACATGGTGGGCTATAGGGGGGGAGGGGGGGGGGGGGGTGTCAAAAAGGGAATAAGTTGCCCATATGAGGTGAGAACATGTCAGAGAAGATAAGCAAGACAGATAAATGGACAGAGGGATGGACAGATAGATGGATGGTGGGATAGATAGAGTGAGAGATGGAAGGTGGGATAGAATGATAGATGGATGGTGGGATAGATAGAGTGAGAGATGGATGGAGGGATAGAATGATAGATAGATAGAGTGATAGATGGATGGAGGGATAGATAGATAGATAGAGTGAGAGATGGATGGAGGGATAGATAGATAGATAGATAGAGTGATAGATGGATGGAGGGATAGATAGATAGAGTGATAGATGGATGGAGGGATAGATAGATAGAGTGATAGATGGATGGAGGGATAGATAGATAGAGTGATAGATGAGTGTTTATTCTCACAATAGTGAGTTTGTCTATAGGCGCTGGCACCTGAGTTGGAGTGATAGAATGATGGAGTGGTAGAATGATAGAGTGGTAGAATGATAGAGTGGTAGAATGATAGAGTGGTAGAATGATAGAGTGGTAGAATGATGGAGTGGTAGAATGATAGAGTGGTAGAATGATAGAGTGGTAGAATGATGGAGTGGTAGAATGATAGAGTGGTAGAATGATAGAGTGGTAGAATGATAGAGTGGTAGAATGATGGAGTGATAGAATGATAGAGTGGTAGAATGATGGAGTGGTAGAATGATAGAGTGGTAGAATGATAGAGTGGTAGAATGATAGAGTGGTAGAATGATAGAGTGGTAGAATGATAGAGTGGTAGAATGATAGAGTGGTAGAATGATGGAGTGATAGAATGATAGAGTGGTAGAATGATGGAGTGGTAGAATGATAGAGTGGTAGAATGATAGAGTGGTAGAATGATAGAGTGGTAGAATGATAGAGTGGTAGAATGATAGAGTGATAGAATGATAGAGTGGTAGAATGATGGAGTGGTAGAATGATAGAGTGGTAGAATGATAGAGTGGTAGAATGATAGAGTGGTAGAATGATGGAGTGATAGAATGATGGAGTGATAGAATGATGGAGTGATAGAATGATGGAGTGATAGAATGATGGAGTGATAGAATGATGGAGTGAGAGTAATAGAGTGATAGAATGATAGAGTGGTAGAAAGATGGAGTGATAGAATGATAGAATGGTAGTTACCGTAGTGAGGTTGTCACAGCGTGACTGGATAGCCTGTATGAACAGGCCGCTGGCGGCAGAGTTGCGGTGGACGGCGCTGATGAAGTCCTGCACCGGAGGCTCATGGGATAGGTTGATGAGGTCACGCACGTGGTTGACGATCAACCAGGTCAGGTGCTCAGAGTCGTGCAGGTTCTGACACTGAGGAAGGAAGAAGAAAGGGATTGTGGGTAAGAACGAACCCCATCTCGAGGCGTATATGGTCACATGAAGAGTTAAACTACAAGGTGGTGTTAGAATTGTAAAATTCTATACAGGAATTTAAAGCTTGATTTTCAACCTCTATACATCAATGGTTGATGATGTCTACTGTCCAGATCAGTGACTGTATCCAGAGAGCTCAGTAGCTGTTATAAATGCATCATAAGGTGTCAGACTCACCATGAAGCCAAGTAGAGGTTATAATGCATCCTAAGGTGTCAGACTCACCACGTAGTCACAGAAGAGGATGAGTGCGCCCCTGCGTACAATCTCCCTGTTGCACATGGCCAGACGACACTCTGGCTTCTCCTCCTCCCCCCCCTCGCCCTCCCCTAAGGAATGGGGGTTCAGCAGCTTGGTGCTGGACAGACTGTGTGTCCTGGGGAGTTTAAGTTTGTGATGATTATTCAATATGTGTGTGTGTGTGTGTGTGTGTGTGGTGTGGGATAGTGTGTGTGTGTGTGTGTGTACCTGGGTGTCTGGTGTACTTCGGACCACCAGGAGTAGTTGGTGTAGTGGATGATGAGGAGGACTTGGCACCAGAGCAGCACCAGAGAGGGGTGGGTGGTGATGAGACACTGGACCATGGCGTTGAGACCCTCCAGGGGGTAGAAGCTGCCCGCCTCACTGCCCCCTCCCGGGACCCCCGGACCACCCTCACCCTTCAGGAGCCGGGTGGCTGCCGCTGTGATCCTACGGAACATTCCTGGGATAGGGGGAGGAAAGGAGGGAAGGTGAGGAGGAAGGAGAGAGAGAGGGTTGGAACATTTAACACTCCAGCCTCCACAGGCACCCATGGCCATCATGTGACACTTTATAATAAAACAATTCTGCTGTTGTGAAACCAATATCCTTTGTGTGTGCGTGTGCGTGTGTGTGTGTGTGTGTGTGTGTGTGTGTGTGTGTGTGTGTGTGTGTGTCCTCACCACTCTTGAAGATGTGGATGAGACACATGAGCAGTGTGCCTAGCTGTTGGCAGTAGAAGGTGTGCTGCTGCTCCGTCATGTCAACCTTCACCTGTCTGGACGAGATGTCCTCCAACAACACCCCCACCAACTGGAGAAGAAACCTGGGGGGGGGGGGGTATGGTAGGGAGAGAGAGATAGGGGAGGGAGGAAGAGAAGGGGGGGAGGGAGGAGAGGAGGAAGGAAGCGAGAGAGAGAGATGTCAGTTAGAACAAGTAACTTACTGTACCTCCTGGTTGAATGACAGTTCCATTCAACCCCTCTTTAGAAAAACACAACCTACTTCTATGAGACTGACTTTCACCTAACACCTAACCATGCTAACGCGACAGGCAGGGTTCGAACCCGGGTCTCCCCTATGGAAGACCTCCCATTAGGCCAAGGGGACATCCTCAAGTTCTGATTGCAAAACTTTACAAGAGACTTTCTCAGTCAGGTAGGGCTACCCCACCATGCTAAGAGCATGACTCTAAACCACCTCCGCTACGCTAACCCCCAGGCTAACCGAGCGCCCAGCCTCACCTGGCGAAGGTCTCCTCTGGCAGGCACCTCGGAGCCTCGCCGTTGGCCTCCTGGCTGGCTGGGGCAGCCGTGGGAGGGGTGGGGCTGGGCAAGGGGCTGTGGGGGTGGTGGAGGCGGCGGATGGCGGGGCAGGAGAGGAGGTGGGGGGAGAGGGAGAGCTCGTGGACGCGGGAGAGGACGATGTCCTCGGTGGACTGGGAGATGAGGACCCTGAGGACGGCCAGGATACCCGACACCCACAGCTGGACCGTACCAACTGACGCCTGGGGGGAGCAGGGGGAGATGGTTAACATATGTTTCATACTGGTTTTTTTTTGTGTCTGTGTGTCTGTGGGGGGAGTGTGTGGTGTTTGTGTGTACATTGATGCATTTGTGTGTACGTTATTGCATATGTGTGTGTACTTTAATGCATGGGTGTGTGTGTGTGTGTGTGTCTCACCATGGTGGCAGGGGTAGTGAACATGCTCTTCAGCAGCATGTCTACGGGTCTTAGGGAGGAGGGAGCCACCGTCTCAAACAGAGTGTTCAACACACCCAGCGCCTCAGGAGAGTCCAGGTGCATCTGAGAGAGACACAACACACAGGCTTACTGAGAGAACACACACACACACACACACACACTTACTGAGAGAACACACACACACACACACACACTTACTGAGAGAACACACACACACACTTACTGAGAGAACACACACACACGCTTACTGAGAGAACCCCCCCACACACACACGAAACACATGCTTACTGAGAGAACACACACACACACACACACACACACACACACACACACACACGCAGGTACCTGCTGTTTGCCGATCATGGGCAGGATGATGTCAGCGATCTGGCGGGAGAGTCTCTTCCACTTGTCCTCGTTCTCCTTGTGGCACTGCTGCAGGACCAGGATAAACATCTCCAACACCTACCAGGGTCAGGGGTCAAAGGTCACACAGAGACGACAACAACAGGATGACCATCCATCACACCTGGGTCCAAATAGTAGTATTTGTAATCATTTTTGATTGAGACTCTGCACCTTGACCGTTCATTGACCACCCTCTGACCACAAACTAACCACACTCTGACCGTGAATGTGTGAACCACTGCAAGAGCGTACCTGGTGGTATTGTATGAGTCGTAGCAGCATAGAGACCACCACCTCCTTCTGAGTGTCCAGCTCCTTCCCAGCGTCGGCCTTGTTGGAGCCCCTCAACACAAACAGGTCATGGACTATAGGCTGCAGGGCTGGGATGGCTACAGAGAGGACACACACAGACACAGACACAGACACAGACACAGACACAGACACAGACACAGACACAGACACAGACACAGAGGAAGAGACATGGTCAAATATGTGTGTGTGTGTACGCGTGTGGTGTGTATTGTTCATGTGTGTACTGTATATGAGGTGTGTGCATGTGTGCGTGCTCCCACCGTGTGTGACAGCCTTGCGGCCGCTGGCCATGATGCCGTCACAGAGCTGGATGATCTTGGGGATGCTGATGATCTGTTTGGAGTGGTAGCGCTCGTAGGACAGCAGCACCAGGAAGAAGAAGATGTTGGGCACGATGGCCTCAGAATCTCTGTGGACACGTCATAGAATCACAGAATTAGAAGGAATAGAACGACTGTACATTCTACACATTGTAAACATAAGGGGTATCAAACTGAATAGCGGAATTCATTGTATTGCATCTGTGTATAAATGTAAACTTTAATGTATATCAATAAAGGATGCTCTGGTATCAGTGAAATGTAAACCAGGCCAATCAGGAGACAACGTCTTACCTGAACTGGCCCACCTCAATGTACTCAAACTGCTTCAGGACAAAGCCTATAAACACCTGAGAAAGAGAGAGAGAGAGAGAGCAGGTTACACATCCAGCAGTCTGCATCTCTCACATGGTGGGACTGGTGTGTGTGTGTGTGTGTGTGTGTGTGTGTGTGTCTGACCTGGTCTGAGTCCAGCAGACAGTAGTTAACTCGTAGTTGTACTAGCTGGGCCAGCAGGTCTAGGACTTGTCTCTGCAGGGCCACAGAGGTGCTGGTGGTGTACTGCTTCAAGGCCTTGATCACCAGGGGCTCAAACAGACGGATGTGGTTGTGGATGGCATTCTGGAGAGGGCACACACACACACACACACACACACACAGGAGCATAAACACACATGCAGGCACAGACAGACAGACAGACAGACAGACAGAAAGACAGATGCACAGTTTCAATGTTTATATTGAAAAAACGGGGGCTGGGGGGGGAAACAGATGTGATTGTGTCCATTTTAATGTTTATGCATGCTAATTAAAACAGGACAAACTAGAATAGACACATCATCAATGTCTGGTCCTATACATGACTGATTGACTGTAATACCAGACATGTGTGTGTGTGTGTGTGTGTGTGTGTGTGTGTGTGTGTGTGTGTGTACAGACACAGTACCTTGTCTCCTCTCTGACGCGTCACGTTGGTGATGCTGGATCTCAGCTGGTTGGACACTTTCTGCATCACATCAAACCACCTGTAGGGGGAGACACAGGACATTTAGAGTGAGTGTGTGTGTGTGTGTGTGTGTACGTACATGGTAAAGTGTGTTTGCATATGTGTGTAGTGTGTTATTACACTTATCTGTATGTATGTGAATGCATGCAAGAGCGTGTGTGTGTGTGTGTCAATACCCACCCGGATGCGTCAGACTCGTGTTCGGCCTGCACCATGTTCCTGAGGGAGGCGTCGGCCAGGGCCTGGGTGAAGTGTGTGTAGGGAGCCATGAAGCAGTAGTGGTAGAGGCCGGGCCGCAGGCTGGAGGAGCCCAGGCGGAGGGCCTTGCCCTGGGACCGGCTAGGACCGCCCTGGGACCCCTCATACTGGGACGCCAGGTTGGTGCCAAACAGGGTCTTCAACAGCTAGACACACAAACACAGGCGGCCACAGACGCATGTATAGTTTCACTCTATATTCACTGCAATACATTAATATCCTCCAATACACACAGTAAGACACAGTTATATATATATGTAGGGAACCATCGCACAGGAGACCCGATACCTCTACAGGCCCTATCGGCAGGAACCACTCACTCTGTGTGGAGTCACAGGCTACAGCACACTGCTCAGTACTGTCACCATAGAGGACTGACACACACACCTCAGTACTGTCACCATAGAGGACTGACACACACACACACACACACACACACACACACACACACACACACACACACACACACACACACACACACACACACACACACACACACACACACACACACACACCTCAGTACTGTCACCATAGAGGACTGACTATACACGCACAGACAGACACACACATAGTGCTCACCTGTTGGACACACACGGTGGCCATCATTGGCTCTCTGGAGAAGCAGGCCTTCAGGTAGGCCAGGATCTCCTCCACACACTGATGGAAAACACAACATGGATCAATCCACAACAATAACCACTGTATCTACGGGACCAAGATGATGAGGATAAGTGAGTGTTTGAGTGTGTCTGTGTGAATCAGCGATCCTCACTCCTGGTCCTGGAGAGCTGCAAAAGTCTACACCCCCTTCCCTTTACTGCGTCCTATGGAGTGAGCCCTTCAGTGACGTTTTGATGACATCTCTGTGAGTGAACCCTACCTGAGGGAAGGGGCTTGAGTGAGGGACAGTGTTCTCTGTTTCATACCTGTCTGCGTGTTGAATGAACTGCAATGAATTGAGGGATAGCCTTCATGCCGAAGGGATGTTTTTTGTTGACTTGGTGAAAGGGATATTTGGAGGGGGTAGACTTCCCCCTTCCCTTGCCTAAAACGAAATGGAATCGCCCTGATGTTCGCTGCCATCTTACATCTGGGCAAAACGGGGATCCCCCCTCGAGTGAAGGGAAGGGAACGCACTGAAGCAAACATTTATTTCTGAATGGAAAGGAGTCTGGGCTTCTGTCCCAGCTCAGCACTGAAACACCTGACTCAGCTAATCCAGGACCAGGATTGAGCATCACTGTTATAAATGATGTATCAATGTATCAAGATGTTCACTGTGCATTACCTTGCCGTTGTCATGGAGAGTGTCTCTATGAATGCTAATACAGGTGTTACAACATGTTTATAGACATGTGTAGGGGTGTTATTACCTTGCCGATGTCGTGCAGTGTCGCCAGCTCCAGTAGCTGAGAGAGGACGTCTAGTGTTGAACGCAGGAAACCTCCAAACTTCTCATTGGTGCTGTGGAGGTCCAGCGTTACCTAGGAAACAGGAACAACAACAAACACACAGGTCAACAACAACAACAACAAACGGTGACACAAGCAATCTTAGATTTGAGGTGTGTGTGTGTGTGTGTGTGTGTGTGTGTGTGTGTGTGTTCACCTTGTAGTTGGCGTGTGTGGCTTTGAGGACGTCGTAGAGTTTGAGGTAGGGAGGCAGATGGTAGAAGCTGCCTAGTGTTGTGGACTTGTTGACGGTGGTGGACCCCGTGCTGTCCGCTGGCCTGCCTGCTCACAAACAGACAGAAGGACCCCTGAAGGTTAGTGCTTGTGTGTGCCTGTTCATGTGTACAGTATCTGAGTTCACAACAGTTGTTCACGTTTATCTGTTTCTGAATCTGTATGTGTGTGTGTATTTGTTTCTGTGTGTGTGTGTATATTTGTTTCTGTGTGTGTGTGTGTGTGTGTGTGTGTCTGTGTGTATATGTGTATGTTTGCCTGTGTGTGTTTGCGTGTGTGTGTGTGTGTGTGTACCTGTGTGTGTGCCTGTGTGTGTACCTGTGTTGGCGTCGTTGCCCTTCTTGGGGCTCATAGGAGCCGTGCTGGGCTCGGCCGTCTCCTTGTCCTTGCCCTTCCTGCGTATGGGGCTGAGGGAGGGCGTGTTGGCCAGGGAGGGCAGGCTCGCCTACAGGGGACAAACAAGCTAGGTCAAATTCATCTTTATTATCCTGGAATACACTACCATACACTACCATACACTACCATACACTACCATACACTACCATACACTCCGTTTCTCTTACGGTCTACGGGCCACGGGCCTCCGCTGGTGTATCTACCATACCGTTTACCGGTTCAGTACGATCTGGTCTGACTGAATCGTTCAATGTGAGAGAGGTCACACCGAGGGTGTGGATCACTAGCCGATTGGCTGCGGCAGCGAATGAGGACGTACAGTCCGCTTCACGCCTATCCAGGCCGCCACTTCCACCTGACCAATAAGAGGCGCGGAAGGAGATGGTTGTACCTTGACGGCGGGGCCGGGGGGCGTGTCGTCCAGGACGTGGGCGCAGATGTTGAGGATCTTCAGGAGGTGAGAGAAGAGCTGCTCCACCAGCGCCACCAGGGGGCGCTCTCCCAGCGCCGCCCAGGCCTCCTCCACCTTCACGGGGGGGGCTCCTCCTCCGCCGCTGCCGCTCTCCTCCTCCCCCGCCCACGGGCTACGCATGCACTTGGGGGCCGCCGCTGGAGGGTTGAAGGTTGGCGGTTGTTTTAGTGTTGTGTGAACGTTGGAAATGAAGGTTGTGTTCATGTTGTGTGAAAGTAGGAAAATGATGGCTGCAGGTGTGAGTTCCTGCGAGCAGGTTTTCTGTTGTGTTCATGTTACGTCGAGGTTGTGATGAGGTCAGACATGCGTCTACAGGTGTGTAGTGTACCTGCTGTTGATAAGGTTATGTCGAGGTTGTTTCAACGTCAGAGAGACGTCTACGCGTGTGTCCGTACCTGCGAGCAGGTTCCCGGCCAGCAGCAGAGCGTCCTGATGAGCTGACAGATCCAGAGGGAACCAGGCCGAGGAGAGGAGGGACAGCACCATGTTAGCCATGCCCACCGTCAGACTCCGCCTGCCCTCCTCCGACGAGCCTCCACCACCAGGGGTCAGGCTACAAGGAACACATTCCATCATCCATCAATCAATCAATCAAATTACACATATAACATATTACATAGTGTACATACAGATAATGTACATAGATAATACTGCAGCGCTAAATGTGGATGTGAAGCTGTTATGTGTGTGTGTGTGTGTGTGTGTACCTGGGGGCCCTCCCTCGGCTGCGGTGGAGGCTGGAGCGGGAGGGGTGGCTGATGGAGGAGCTGACGTAGCCGCAGTGCCAGCCCGTGCTCCAGCTGCATGCTGGGAAGGTGGTGGTCAGGAGGCACAGTGCCTCGCAGCAGCCAAACTAAGGAAACACACACACACACACACACACACACACACACACACACACACACACACACACACACACACAGTGACAACATGTACTCTCAAATAACTTTCACGAAGCATCAGTGGACAGTGGTGGCTCGTTAACTGTGACTAAACATTTTCAAAATATAGACTTCTTCATTGCGAACATACAATAATCAGGTGGCTGTGTGTGTGTGTGTGTGTGTGTGTGTGTGTGTGTGTGTGTGTGTGTGTACTCACAGTCAGTGCTCTGGAGGTAGAGGAGGTGAGAGCGTGGGAGACAGCAGTGATGACTCTGGACAGGTTGTTCTCCACGGTGACATCTGACACACTCTGAGACAGACTGTAGCCCCGGTATGTCCTGACAGACAACACATTATATAAGACTGTGTGTGTGTGTGTGTGTGTGTATGAGAGATTGTGTTTGTGTGTGGGTGGGTGTGTGTGGTGTGTGTATGTGTATACGTTTTGAGAGAAAGATACATAGGACTGTGTGTGTGTGTATGTGAGTATGCATGTATAGGTGTGTGTGTGTGTGTGTGTGTGTGTGTGTGTGTGTGTGTTACCTGGTGATGGTGCTGACAGTGAACTGGGAGGCTGGTTGAGTCTCGTGCATTAGCAGCTGCAGATAGACACTGCTCTGGTCCCTGGCTAGGGCCACCACTGGGTCTGCCTGGCCCTGGTCACACTCATAGAACAGCCTGGACACCAGTCTGGAGGGGGGGGGGATGAAAAGCAAGGTATTAGGTTGATTTACAAAGGACACACACTCACTCACGCAGGCACATACACTCAGACGTACATACAGGCAGACAAATGTGTACACACACACACACACACACGTGTACCTGCTGAGTGTGGAAGCAGCGACGTGTCTCACTCGAGGGTCATCGTCCCCCAGCAGGTGGATGACAACGTTACTCAACACCCTCTCCTGTAGTCTCAGACACTAGGGGAGAGACGGGGGGGAGAGAGGGGGGGAGAGAGACGGGGGGGGAGGGGTTAACAGATCATAGAGGGAGGGAGATCGTACACTGTGACTAAATCTACTTGCTTGGTTCCCAGTGTCATTCTAGCATGGATTGTAATGAGGTTTATTGAGGATGATGATGGTGATGTTGTATTGAGGATGATGAAGGTGAGTTTGTATTGAGGATGATGGTGATGTTGCATTGAGGATGATGAAGGTGATGTTGTATTGAGGATGATGGTGATGTTGCATTGAGGATGATGAAGGTGATGTTGTATTGAGGATGATGGTGAGTTTGTATTGAGGATGATGGTGACATTGCATTGAGGATGATGGTGACATTGCATTGAGGATGATGGTGAGGTTGTATTGAGGATGACAATGGTGAGGTTGTATTGAGGATGATGAAGGTGATGTTGTATTGAGGATGATGGTGAGAGTAGAGCAGGTTCTCACCCCAGTGTAGTGATGCTCTCCTCTGTGTAAAGTCTCTGTCTTCCTCTCCAGGAAGTTCACTAACCTGTGGACATCAAGTCACGTGCTTATCAACACTATTGAGGAGTTGATGGGAAACTCTGAAACTCTAAAACTTCTAATTTCACACACAACGTACACACACACACACACACACACAATCTAATTTCAAATAAGTCTACAGTAAACATATGATGCAGCGCTCCTCCTGTGAATTGGCAGAAATGATTCAAATGTTTGTACTGTGGACAAAAAGTCAAGTTAACTGAAAATTGGATGGGCGGAGCTTAGAGGTCCTCATGCTCATGAGGAGGCAGCAAATATGTACCAAGTAATCACAGAATCTCAAATATTTCATCTCTGGAAATAAAATCCTAAAACACAGAACACATAGATTCTTTGGGATCGTCGTGGGACAGATTCTGCAATTCTGCAATTCTTACCGAAAGTCCATCTCGGCCAGTGTCTCAAGGAGCTCCGTCCTCACCAGCCAATAGGAGCAGTCCCTGAGGGTCAGGAGGTCAACCAGCAGCTGCAGGCCCAGCTCACTCAGAGTACTGCTGCACAGGGTCATGATGCAGTGCTGCAACACACACACACACACACACACACATATTAATAAACATACAAACCGAACACATACGCAAAGGTGCACAAGGGATACACACACACACATATTAATAAACATACAACTCCCCCCCCCCCCCCCTACACACACACACACACACACTCTTACCCTGACTGCAGAACAGGCCATTTTACAGGTGACTGAGGACTCATCCTTTAGAGTCCTCTGGAGCAAAGGCACAAAATCCACCAGGGAGAGAGAGTTACCTAGAGAGGAGAGAGGGATGAGAGGAGGAGGGAGGACAGGAGAGGAGAGGAGATACGAGTGATGAGGAAAAAAAGGGAGAGGAAAGCAGAGGACAGAGGAGAAGAGGAGAGAGAAGAATGGAGAGAAGAAAGAGATGATCAACATCAAAACACTGCTTCACTACCTGCAAGTTACTTCACACACATACACACACACACCTGTAGCACTGTGTACACTGGCCAGCCAGGTGTGTATGTTGAAGCGTGTCTTGGTGAGCGAGGCCTGTATGATGGCTCCAGACAGGATGGCGATGGCTCCTCTGATCTGAGGGTCCCCGTGAGTCACCAGCCCCAGAACATCACTGATATACTGCTGCTCTGTAGAGGGAGGGGAGAGGGTGAGGGGTAAGGGTGTGTGTGTGTGTGTGTGTGTGTGTGTGTGGGTGGGGGGGGGGGGGTCCTCACCCTCCTTGGGCATGCCGTCCAGCGGCTCCAGGTAGAGGGAGTTGAAGAAGGCTTCAGGATGCAGCGCTGCAGCTGCTCCAATGCAGCTGACCGCCAGTGCCTTCACACTGACACGCACCTCCTTGTCAGGGACCAGACCTACACACACACACACACAATGTACACACATACAGTTAGGGCCACCACTTCACAATCAGACACACAATAAAGTCCTCCTCTCTCCCGCCCAACACACACACACACACACACCATTCTTCTGTCCAGTCAGCAGGAACGAGGCAGCGAGCAGCCGTACGCAGTGGACCAGTGGCTCCGCCCCTTGGTCTGTGTAGTGGCCAATCGCACCCTTTATCCTTGACGGCTGGGATGACAGACAACCATGTTAGCCAATAAAAAACAAGACAATGTCATCATCATCATCAACACGACCACCTCTCTTAATTGACTAATTGTGTGTGTGTGTGTGTTTGTGCATACATATGTATGTGTTCAAGTGTGTCCCCGTCCGTCCGTGTGTGTTTGTATATGTGTGTGTGTGTGTGTGTACCCTGTTGTCAGGCTCAGGGTCCAGAGGTTCATCCTTGGGTATGAAGCGGTCCACGCTGCTGTCAGAGCCCTGTCTGTTGTGACCTCTGCCCTCCAGGAGGTGGGGCTTACTCAGGGCTGCGGGATGTACAGGGTTAGTTAGTGGTTGGTCAGGATGTACAGGGTTAGTTAGTGGTTGGTCAGGATGTACAGGGTTAGTTAGTGGTTGGTCAGGATGTATAGGTCAGGGGTAAGGGTGCAGCGTACCCAGTGCAGACTGGGAGAAGGGTTCTGTGTGTTCCCCGTGGGAGGAAGGTGCTGCTCCCTCCTCTTCCTCATCCTGCAGCGTTCCAATCTGCATCCCTGAGTACTGGCTCTCACTGCCGTCCAGGACCTGGAGCACACACACGGACACGGACACACAGACACACACGGACACACACGGACACACACGGACACACACACACGGAAACACACAAGCAGGAACACAAAGGTCAGCAGGCAAGGACGTATACAACTGAAACAAATACCTTACTCAAACATCAGAGCAACCACATGCAATAGACCAGGGGAGGCTGGTGGAGGTAGGAATCGGAGGACAGGCTCATTGTAATGCATGGGACGGAATGAGGAATGGTATCAAACGTGTGTTGTTTGAGCCCGTCCTCTGGTTTCTACCTCCACTAACTAATACACACGCGCACACGCGCACACACACACACACACACACACACACACACACACACACACACACACACACACACACACACACACACACACACACACACACACACACTCTGGGGGGACAGTGTAAGGTCCCTGTCGATATGGACCTGGGTTTAGTTCCCCTGCAACAGACAGGTAGGAGACCATGCTCTGGGTTAACAAGTAAACACACACACCATAATCCCACAAACCAGCAGAGGAGTGGTCATCCCAGGGGAGGCTGGTGGAGGTAGAAATCAGAGGACGGGCTCATTGTAACGCATGGAACGGAGTGAGGAATGGTATCAAACACACAAGTGTTGAGCCTGTCCTCTGATTTCTACCTCCACCAGCCTCCCCTGAGTCTAGTATCCATGCATCCATTGTTCTCCTTTCAACTCTTTTGCTGCTGAACAAATGAGTGGTTTTGGAGGCTGGGGGGGGGGGCGGTAAAAGAAAGGGGTGCATTCCAATTGTCTAAAGTTGCTCTCCTTTTCTCCTTCCATTCATCTGTGCTGCACATTTGGGGACAGGCGGAAGTAAACACACGTCTGTTTGGAGGAGACGAGGGAAGACAAGACAAGGAGAGGAAGCAGCTTCTGACCATTGGGACGCACCCCTCAGAGATCTTGGAGGATCTCGAAAAACAATCACTGGATCCGGTAAAATCATTGATCCAGTAAAATCATTGATCCAGTAAAATCATTGACTCCAGATTGCCACGGGAAACGAGAGGGGCGGAGTCACAACGGGGCGGGGCTGCGGGGGAATGACGTGCACGGGCCGATTCGAGGGGGCAGACGGACGAACGAACGAGAGAGAAAGCAAGAAAGAAAAGGGGCGGGACTCGGCAGGCAGACCCCCCCCCCCACCATCTGACATCTGACATCATCATCCAATCAGCTGACCTTGTCACTACCGCTAGAGGAGGAAGCTGCAGAGCAGGAGGAAGAGGAGGAGGAGGAGGAAGCAGAAGAGGAGGAAGAGGAAGAGGAGGAGCCAATGGAGGAGTCGCTGTCTGAGGCGTCGGGCCCCTCGGTGGAGGTCGGGGAGGGCGGCGACGGCTCGATCACCCGCGGCAACGGTGAACGCGGCTGCGACGGAGGGGGTGAGGGGATGTAGGGGGTGGGGCAGACCATAGAATTAGAATTAGTAGAAGGGACACTCCCATTTAAAGTAACGTTCTGTGTTGGGTACCAGGTTTGGGGTTAATCCCTTGCAATTCAGTCAATTCAGGAAGTAAACTATGCCTTTCTATGAGGAAAATGTTTAATTGGAATTGGAATTTCTGTTCATTTCCTGAATTGGAATGGAATTGACCCCAACTTTGGGTACACTCCTGGTAAAAGTTCCCCCTAAGTAACCTTAATTCTATGGGGTTCAGTGGAGGCTGGTGAAGGTAGAAATCAGAAGACGGGCTCTTTGTAATGCATGGAACGGAATGGTGTAATGGCATGCATTACAATGAGCCTGTCCTCTGATTTCTACCTCCACCAGCCTCTCCTGATGGGGTTTAGCACCCAAAGAATCGATGGGCTGAGACTGAGGGACTTTGAGGTCCATTCTACTCACTCTATTTCTATGGGGTGCATCACCCAAACATCCATGGACTGAAGGACTGTAATCCGTTCTCATAGTTGGGGCCACAGTCTTCTCCCCCTTTGGATTAAACTACTGCAAACTATTGTAATTCACTGTACCTCTGGGATCCAAGATACACATTCTCTCCAACAAACACATCTAATGATGAAATGTATCCGCTGTCTCTTTTCCTTGTCTTTCAAAAAAACACACACACACATACACACACACTTACAAGCTCTGCGACGTCGGAGGGCGTGACAGCAGAGTCTGGTCCCTCTGTGGTGGTCTGGGAGGAGTCGCTGGGGGGCATAGAGCGGTCGTTCGTACCCAGCGAGTCCAGGGGCCCGTCTGGGTTTTCAGGAGTGGCGTAGTCGGCCGTTTCCGGGGTGACGTTCGCCCCGCCACTGGAACTGCGACTCAGCATGTCCTCTTCGTTGTCATTGGGCGATTCGGGAGTCTCCGCCCCTTCACCCGACCCGGAAGCTCCGCCCCCTCCTTGTTCCGAAGAGGCGCTGAGGTCCACGGAGTCGCCGGGCTGCAGGGCATGCTGGGAGGAACGCGGCTGCTCGGTAATGATGTCGACCTGGGTGGAGCCGTCGGCGCCGACCACTGAGGCTGTGGGGAGGAGGGACACACACACACACACACACACACACACATACATTTACCCACCTTTTATGAAAATTAGCGCATTTTGACATGAGCATATATGTTTTGTTTTTTCTCTGGTGTCCAGCTTTTACACACAACTTTGTTTTTCTCCTTTATTATATATGGGCATTACAAAAGACGCTTTGGAGTTACTTTGAGGACATGTTCATGTCATTTCATATCTCTTTAAATACTTACTCACTGTCATTGAAACACAGTCAGAGATTAAGTGTGAAGCTGGTCCTTCCTCAGGGACGAAAGAAAGAGGTCTCACCTGTGAAGGCTCCCGCTGGGACCTCTGCCCTCTCGGGGTCGTCCTCAAGCCCCTCCTCCTCCCCTGACAGCAGCTTTCCTAGGAGAGGGATCGAAGGTCAAAGGGTCAGGGGTCATCAAAAAGTTGTGCCTCCGGAACTATATTGCACTATATTGAGTTAAAGCTGTGTTTTCTTAATTTCATTTTCTCATCATAATTTGTTTTTGTTACACTACTTTTGTAAAGCATATTTGGGTCTTAAAAAAGCGCTATATACATTTATGTATTATCATTATTATTAGAATATGGTGTCAATTGAGAACCAAACCAACTTATAATTATATAAACTGAAATGCTTTTGGCTCAATATGAGGGGTGCTCCTGTACACACGTGTTTGATACCATTCCTCATTCCATTCCTTGCATTACAATGAGCCCGTCCTCTGATTTCTACCTCCACCAGCCTCCTCCTAATATACACACACACACCTCATGACCAGACATAGGGACACTGTTCAGGGGGGGTTAGGGGTCCGGCGCAGTTCACAATGACAGGAGAGAACAGAAAAAGAAAGAGGGGGGTTGGGAGAGGAAGAGTGATTGAGCAAGCAAGAAAGAAAGGAAGTAAATCACCTTTTTGTTTCCTGAGGAGGAGTGGACTGCAGGAAGACCCTCCCCCAGCTGCAGGCGACAGGAAACAGGAAATAGAAAAAGGGAAGTGAAGAAGGGGAAAAGCAGAAAAGCCCCGCAGACCCATGGGAAATACCCACAATCCCGCACACCAGAGGAATAGGAAATAGGTTAGCAAGAGAGACAACCAGTTGACAGGGTAGTCACAGTCTGAGAGACAACCAGTTGACAGGGTAGTCACAGTCTGAGAGACAACCAGTTGACAGGGTAGTCACAGTCTGAGAGACAACCAGTTGACAGGGTAGTCACAGTCTGAGAGACAACCAGTTGACAGGGTAGTCACAGTCTGAGAGACAACCAGTTGACAGGGTAGTCACAGTCTGAGAGACAACCAGTTGACAGGGTAGTCACAGTCTGAATAGAAGCAAGAGGATGAGATACAGCAACAGGAGAGGAGGTTACCCCGTAGCCCTATGTGAAGCTATCACTGGGAATTGCATGGCATCTCACGATACAATATTATCACAAATATTATACATAGGCTGCCATTCAATACATATTGCGATTCTAAGTATTTTGATTCGACATAGCCCAAAAGGTTATCATTTGATGACGGGAAACAGTTGAATCATGTGTAGAAGATGTTTATGTTTGTCTTCTTCTTAAGTTGTCTTCTGAAGGGGGGGTGGAGGTGGGCTAATAAGAAGGGGAAAAAAAAGGGGAGGAGGGGAGGGAGGGAGGGAGGGATGAGGTGGTATTTACCGATGAGCTCCACGATGCTTCCGGAGCGGGCGCGGCTCTCCATGTCCTGACGGAACACACTGGCGTGGCGGACGCTGCCCGCCGTTATGAGCATGTGCAAAAGCTCTGGGGGCGGAGTCCGGAACATCTGCTGTAGGAGCTCCAGAGAGGCAGTGACCACGTTGTGATCACGGTGCTGCGTGTAGTGGAGGGTCAGCTCGTAGACCTGACACACACATACACACACATACATTAAAGCAGATACACACATGCACGCACGCGCACACACACACACACACACATATTAAAGGAGACACACACGCACGCACGTATTAAAGCAGACACAAACACACACACACACACACACACACACACACAACCCCCAACCCAGGTGTGTTTGGTACCTGCAGCAGCTGCTCAGGGGTGGGTTGGACATCGGCCTCCTTCCTCATGACCCCGAAGCTGCCTTTGAGGCTGGTGGTCTGCAGGCTGGTCTGCTGCTGCAGCAGAGGCATCAGGTAGCGAAGGGTTAACAGGACCCCCAAAATCAGGTGGCTGGGGTGCTCCTCGTCTACGGGCATCACCAGACCTGGGGGAGGGAGAGGGAGTGGGGAGGGAGGGGAAGGAGGGAGGGAGGGGAGGGGTGTGTACAGAGTGCAGCATGGAAGAGTGAGTAATAAAGACATATGGAGGCAGAGGAACGTGTGTGTGTGTGTGTGTGTGTGTGTGTGTGTGTCGTACCCAGCAGCACATTGAGCAGCCAGGTGTAGAAGTAGCTGGTCCGGCGGGAGTGCTGACACACACTGACGGCGGAGCTGGCTGCAGTCCGCCGGATGGTGGGAGAGCTGGACTTGAGGTTGGCCACAAACGACTTCAACAACACCTGCACACAGACTCCAGTCACTACACACTCCTACACTCTACTGGTCTCATTTCACTCTGTCATTTACAATGTCTGTGAACTGAAAATTAAAATGAATAAAGAAATTATACAACAACAAAAAAAAAAAAAAAAGGGGGAAGTAAAGAGACAATCTATCATTCTGGTTACACTTAATCCAACAGACCGCCATTGACTAGACATTAGTAATTACATAGTAATACATGTGTAATAAGAGTTACATTTATTGAGTACATGTTGTAAATAGCTGAGTAAGGACAGTCTTTCCGCAGCGCCGAAGGGATAAATAAGAACACTCCTTTTCTTCAAAGTTTCTAGATGTATTTGTTATTTCCTGTTCTGGGCCACAGTTCATTGAAGGAAGTGCTCCCTCCAGTGGTTTAAATATAATATAATAATAATATATATAATATATATAATATGGTTCTAACTCTTTGGGTGTGTGTGTACCTTGATCTCTCCGTCGTTGGCAAAGTTCCCGAGGGCGGCCATGATCTTGGGGATGGCAGCAGCTAGGGTCTCCTGCACCGTCTCCTCCTGGCGCTTGGTGATCCTCGTCAGACAGGGCAACAAGTTCACAAGGTAGGGTCTGGGAGGGGGGAGAGAAGGAGGGAGAAAAGGAGGGGGGGGTGGAGGGAAAGAAGGAGGGAAAGAGAGGGAAAGATAGAGAAGGAAGGAAAGAGGGCCACACACAGTTCAGATACATCATATCACCTTCTTTTACCAGGGGAACGATACCCACCTTTAAAGAAACATGTGTAGTAGGTATGGAGTGTACAGGAGTGGCTTACTACTTACTTACTCTGGTGTGTCATACCTGCCGTGTGTGTGTGTGTGTGTGTGTGTGTGTGTGTGCGTGCGTGTGATCATACCTGCATTTCTGTGGCCTGACAAGGTGGGCAAGCTCTGCAAACCTCCAGAGGGCTGCCCTCAGGCTCCGAGAGGCACCGTTCTACAGGGGAGACACCTTCATCATCATCTTCATCTTCATCATCATCATCAACCCCATCATTGGAGTGACAATAATCATCCCAATTTTGGTCATCATCATTGCACGCATTAACATCTCCTCTCTGTACCAGAGTTTAGCTTAGCGGCTTGCCTGCCACCACATGCACATGCCAGAGAGCAGGGTTTGATTTCCGGTCTCGCCCTGTCTGTCTATCTCCCTCTACCACTCCCACTGTTTGTAAAATCTGTCCATAAAATACAAAATATATGTATATTGTTTTACATTAATAAAAAAACTAAATCCTCATTCTTCATGCCATGATAATGAGGAGAAGCGAGCCTCTTAGATACTGCAGCAGTGGTGAATAGTCCTGTCAATAGTCCTGTCAACAGTCCATAGTCCTGTCAAGAGTCAATAGTCCTGTCAACAGTCCATAGTCCTGTCAATAGTCCTGTACCTTTTTAATCTCTTTGTACAGCTCCAGCTGCAATCTAGGCAGGTTTGAGTCCATCAATGCCTAGGGGGAGAGAGACAAGAGACGTTTACTCATCAAAACCTAAACATACACAAACGAAGGAAGGTCTTGTCTTCACATCTTTGTCTTAGAGCACTAGTTGCCAAATTGGGGGTCGGGACCCCATGTGAGGTCACCTGATTTCCCCTGAATTCAAATACATTTGTATTTCGTGTAAAGAAAAACAATGTCTGTGTATTGCACCTACAGCCGATATTGCAGTGTTTTGGGGTTTGAATCCAACCAAAGAGAGCATCTTTTAGGGGATTAGAATACTAATAATTATTGATGTCAGTTTGGGGTCGTGAGACAACAGAATGGTTTGGGAACCTTGGGGGGGAGGAGGATGAAGGAATAGGGGGAGGTTAGTGGGGTCCTTACTTTGATGATTTTGTTCAGGCACTCGTCGGCCACCATCCTGACGTCTGATTCGCGGTCGTCGCTGCACAGCAGGAACATCTCCATGGCGATGCCCAAGAGCTTCTGGAACTCCGGAGACGTTCTGATCCCAGAACCATAGGAGCAGAGAGACAGGGACAAGAGTCATTACACACACACACACACACACACACACACACACACACACACACACACACACACACACTATGGGCCGACAAACACACATGTATTCAAGTGTTTGATTTGTGTTGTTTATCGCTGTCTGAAAATCTGTGTTAGTATGTGTTGTATTGTTTTTTAAATGAAATGTATTAAGAGACAATAATAACACTGCAACCACTAAGCCAATAGAGCCAATAAGCGAATATAAACATGGTTCAAACACACACAGAGACAGAGACACACAAATCTGATTAACTAAGTAGGCCTAATCTGGGATGTCCTATATTGTGTGTGTGTGTGTGTGTGTGTGTGTGTGTGTGTGTGTGTGTGTGTGTGTGTGTGTGTTGTAGCGAGGGAGGAATTAACACAATTATTACTCAGTCAGGATAAAGACCCTCAGCCTCTGTTTGTGTGTGTGTGTGTGTGTGTGTGTGTGTGTTTCCAGATGAGTGATGTTATACCTCAGAGACTGAGCCACGATATTCTCGCATATCGTCAGGCAGTGGGTGACCCGATCTTTCTTAGTGGTGGCCAGTTCCTTCTTCCTAAGGGGGGGGAAGACAAAAATAGTTGTCATATGACAACACTGATTATTGCTCTGAGCATTAGGCTAAGCCATGTTTGCATGATGAACCTTTCCATACTTTGTACCCATTTCATATCCAGCTTTCATCCCAAACAAATGTGTTATTGTGGACATGTTCCATTCCCTCTGGGGTGTTCTCTTACATAACAAACACCACTGAGGCAGGGTAGATGCTAAGTGGGATCCTTGGGACGACCCTACCCTTAACCACAACCCTTACCTAACCTTAACCGTTTTAAATCTCAACCTCCCCCTCCTCCAGTCCACTACTGGATTTAATCGATAGGTAAATCCTAAAGCTAAGAACATTGTTGACCTAATCCTAGCAGAAAAGGTGGGTGAAGCCTAATCACCAAAAATAGGTGTGTCAACTGCTTTTACTACTGTAGTATATAATGCTGCGCACTGATACTTATTGATAACTGGTTACAGCGTAATGACACTTTGATGAATTGAGTAGTTCTTGGTTTAGCGAGTCCCGTTGTAAATTTATGATGCTCTTGAAATAAATATTATCATATTTATTATATTGTATTTAAAGTCAAGTCTTCAACTTGTCCGTTATACCACAATATCAGAAAGTCCTCCAGTCACAAGAAAGTATAACAATGTCAGAAGATGGTCCAGATCGTCACTTTGCCGAGTTCAAGCCGAAGTTGTTTTAGCTATAAAGATAGCAGCTAACGGCTAGCGGGTAAGAGAACTAACGGAATTATCCAAGGCTGGAGAGCGGGAGCCAGACGAGCCGCCAACGAGTGAGACCGCGAACGTGACAGAACGCAGCAAGACGTCAGATCAGCAACCTTGGCTAGAGCATGGATCAATTAAAGTTACCACCACCGCTAGTGCTGACAGGCAATTTGGGAGAAAACTGGAGAAGATGGAAACATCTTCAGATCAAATTCCAGATATATTTGAGGGCAAGCGGCGCAGATGGTAAGGAACAACATTTGAAAGTAGGCATTCTGTTGCACGGGCTAGGAGAGGACGCTCTCGAAGTATATCATACTGAATGTATAATATTGAATGTGTGGACGGAGAAACAGTCGAGGAAATTCTTGAAGCTTTTGAAGAGTATTGTTTGTCTAAAGAATATTTGAAAAGCATCAGTTAACAACTGAATCTGCTACAATAGACACATATGTGACAGAGCGAAGCCTGTGAGTTTGACAGATCAGAGTGACATGATCGGAGTCAAGATTGTGTTCAGCATAAATGACCAGCGCCTTAAAGAGAGACTCAAACTTGAGAAAGCCTAAGACATCTGCAGAGCTGCAGAGACAGCCAAAACACAGATTCAAGCAATGCACGCAGCTGGTCAGGACCAAGTTGTTCATGCAGTATACAGGAAAAAAATAAATAACGCAGGACTGCAGCACTGGAAAACAGGACATAAACAGACATTTTAACAGAGGGAGAAAACGTTACTGCACATGCACCTGTCGTTGATATCTCATTGACAACGAGATGGGATCAAGGAGGTTTCAGCTCATTCTTATAGACAGCAATAAAACTCAGTCAGTGTAGAGCAGTAAATAACGATCGACACCTATGTTGCTAACTTGACACTAAGTCTAAAGACAAGTCATTTGCTGGCAAGCAAAGATTAGCTAGTTGATAATGATGTTCAACCAAATTGCCTAGCCTAACGTTACATGGCCTTGTTATGACAGCTCTCTCGAGGTGCGACGATGACAGCTGCGTACCGCTAGCACAATAGCAATAACCTGGAAAGCTGGCTATCCTTGCTAGCTCACTACTCATCCACCGCGTCACTCGTAGCGCTAGTAGCGGTTTTGCCAAATCAAAGCATATCAAAACAGCACTTACTGTTTTTGGGCTAGCTCCTCGGCTGTCGGTGGTCCCTGCTGTTGCTGGAATGACTTGAGGGACTCAAAGGCCTTCATGAGCTTCTCCATGGTGGCCATTTTAACAGTAGCAGTAGCTAGCTTAGCTGGCTAATATTTACAATTTATAGCTATCTAGCTAGCTAGCCCTGTCTGAAGACTGGGGACAAAACAGCCAACGCAAGGAGAAGCGAGCGGTGCGTAGCGCGACGAGCGTGTTGTTGACACTGCTCGCGACAACTACTACCGCCTCTCCGTCTTCACTTTTAACGCCAGATAGCTCTTCTGTTTTCACAATATTGTCAGTAAATGAATGGGACGTTGTCTGGTGTACCATCCAACGCTATAAGCCATCTTTGATGTACCCGACGTTCTCACAAGGAAGTGGGAACGGTGACAGCTTTGGAGTGGGGGAGGACGCTACATCAGTAGCCATTCAGAGGCAGATTGTCCTCTGATTGACAGTGGAAAGAACGAATAAAAAATGCGGCTAAATTGTTGGTGTGCGGAGGATGGCTTTTTTGTTATTGACCATCACGTGTGCTGAAGTCCTGCGCGATATTCGATTATATCAGATCGGTATATCATCTGCCCCGTGCCTTACCGCTCCGTTTACCATTTGCAATGCCGATGGCGAAGAGAGTTGAATCAGGAGAGATGGTTGTAAACATGGCGATGATTTAACCAAGCACAATTTCGTTCCAGGTGAAGAATCTTGGCAGAATCATGTGATTTGAGCGCGTGTCTAGGGGGATGAGGTAGTGCGTATAAAAATATTGGAAAAACACTAGCCTGCAGTCGCTCTCACACACACGATATATTTAAAACCTTCCCATTAAAGAAAATATTAACTGATTAAGTAGGTATGCTATTTCTATAGACAAAGTTAATTTATATATTAGGTGTAAATCAAGTTGAATATTTATTTCCTGTCAACAAAACATGTAATACATCTAGAAACGGTGTGTAGCCCATGCACACCCAGACCAGACATGACACTATAACATTTAAATTCCTCACTGATATGTTAATTGAAGATCTGCTTGGCTGACAATGGTTTTTGGAAGAGTATCTGTGTTGTGTACAGCTGTGTGTCCGCCAGTACACGTGTGTTTGATACCATACCATGCATTACAATGAGCCTGTCCTCCGATTCCTACCTCCACCAGCCTCCAGACCAAATGTCCCTATCAGGAGATAATAAAGTTTGACTTGACAAATAATAGTCGGGGGACTCTGGTTGTTTTTTATACAAACGGCAGTGTATTATTTCATAATTACAAATGTCAGATATGGTAGAACAACACCCAGTGATACAACTTGTTGAAGAATTACATTGACTGCAGTGGTTGAATGGTATGACTGTACAACTACGATAAAAGAAACAGAAAAATGAAAAGAAAAAAGACAACTCCAACTGGTCACCTTGTACTTAATAGAAGGCCTCCTCCAATACCTGTGATATGTAGGCAACAGAAGATCATTTACAACCAAGGACCCTGAAGTTTACAACCAACAACATGCTTGATTAATAAAAACATAGTTCTTTAAAACAGGCATTACAATGCACTTAGTGCGGACATTCAAAACTGTTTTTGAGCTGTAAGTTCCTTTTCTGCCACATGTGGGGGTCACTCAGAATGGACCAAAAGAAAAAATGAAAAAAAACTTAAGTTGGCAATTGGCACAAAGGTAAAGGCTTATGTCAGTCTTAGGTTAAAACTGTAATTAATTAAAAAAAATAATTAAAAAATGATGTTTTTTTTCTTTTTTTTTCTTTTTTAATTTGTTGTCACTTTCGTCATCATTGGCAACTAGTTAAAGACACTTCCTATGGTTATCGTCTCAACACCATACAATGCAATGAAACGTTATTTCTTACAGCTATACAGGGGTAACAACCCTTTCCCTGTGTGTGTGTGTGTGTGTGTGTGTGTGTGTGTGTGTGTGTGTGTGTGAGATACGATTTAAAAAGAGCTATCATCAAGTTGGAAGTACATCATTTACATGGTTTTTGAGGCTAAGAGCAAATCTACAGTACACCTACAGATAGGCTTGGCTATCCACATGTGCCTGAAAGCAACAAAACAACAGACTAAAGTGACTACAAGCCAACAAACAGAGCTAGCTAGGCCTATACATTGTGTTCCTGATTTGATAATGGAATGTGTTGCAGTGGTTGAATCTATCCAAGCACTTATAGATCTGTTCCCTTTGTGACAGGTAGGTTACAGGGGACCCATACTGTAGCTGTCTCAGATGTACATGATTAATACATTGTTGTTGTTGTTGTTTAAAGGTTCAAGTGCCTTCAATACACTGAGATAGCCGATTAGTTAAATGTGGTCCTTTTTGATGTACAATAATGTAGAATAGAAGTTGAAAAAAACACATTTAGAATCCCGTTATAACCCTTTAATATGGAATGCAAACAGCACATTCCGTCCCTTGTTGAACACTCCAATTCATCCTTTTTGATGACACAATAAAAGGGCGGCCAAATCGACCGAATTCCGGATTGGAACCACCGAAGGGAAAGTATCATATTAAATGTAATTCACTCCTCACATAGTACAGTTGACAGATAAGATGACAGGCCATTCTGTGGCTGAGGAGAAATGGACCCACAGTATGATATGCATGCATAACAAAGCAACAGATCCGTCTCAGTTTTTCACAGCATTAAAACAAGTGGGGTTACATTGGTGAATCGTATTGCCTGAAAAAAAAAAAAACCAAAACAAACAAAAGAAAGAAAAAAAAAATGGCCGACAACGCATCCCATCCCGGTGACACGTTTGTTGACATGGTTTATGGGGATGACATGTACAGATCACCACCTCGGACAGTAATAAGCCGAACGGGCGGGAAGGATTTCTCTGGTACTAAATGACAAAAGTGCACAAAATACAACGTGATTCTGCAAGTCTTTACGTTTCCTGTACATTGGTGATGGTATTTATAGGCAGGAGTTTACTTTTTTTTTCCAACACACACACACACACACACACACACACACACACACACACACACACCTCGGGTCATTCCTATGATAGAGTGACAGACAGGACTTCATGGTATAGTAAATGGTTAAATCCTTATACAAGTCAAGTCCCTCTTCTAGCATCAACCAGCCACATTCTCCCACAGCTAAAGCCACTGGACACAACATGGGTCTAAGAAAGCTACTCATCCTTCTATGGAGCACTGCCATAGCACTATGATGGCTGAAACATAGGCCCTGTACCAAACACTTTAGAAACGTACCCTTCCTTCCTTGAAGAAATCACTGATCTGACATGATATGATAGGTGAAAGCAATGTGAGGGAAAGACCAATCCGCCGATGTTGGATCAGTGATTACTTTCAAGGGAGGGAGGAAGGAAGGAAGGAAGGAAGGATGCATTTCTAAAGTATTGGAACATGGCTGTAGAATGCACTGTATGATGATGAAAGGTCCAGACTCCCTCACAGGAGTCTCCCAGGGGAGGCTGGTGGAGGTAGAAATCGAAGGTCGGGCTCATTGTAATGCATGGAATGGAATGAGGAATGGCATCAAACACACGTTTCCATTCTTCATTCCAATTCCATGCACTACAATGATCCCGTCCTCTGATCTCTACCTCCACTGATCCAAAACCAACACTCTTTTCAAGATTTATTTCCAAGTAACAGGTTGAATTGGAAATTGTGATGTTTTGATATTCAAGCAATTTTGTCTTCAAGATGAAGCCAGTCTGAATTTTAGGGTCAATGTACACTCACTGAGCACTTTATTAGGAACACTACACTAATACTGGGTAGGGCCTCCCTTTGCTCTCAAAACAGCCTCAATTCTTTGTGGCATTGATTTCACAAAATGTTGAAAAAATTTCCTTTGAGATTCTGGTCCATGATGCATCACGCAATTCCTGCACATTTTTCAGGTGCACTTTCAAGCTGTGAATCTCCCGTTCTACCACATCCCAAAGGTGTTCTTTTGGATTCAGATGTGGTAACTGGGAAGGCCACTGAAGAACACTGAACACTGAACTTGTCATGTTCATGAAACCAGTTTAAGACGGCTTTTGCTTTGTAGTATGGTGCATTATCATGCTGGAAGTAGCCATTAGAAGATGGGTAAATTGTGGCCATGAAGGGATGCACAGGGTCAGCAACAATACTCAAATAGGCTGTGGCATTCAAGCGAGGATTGATTGGTATTAACAGGCCCAAAGTGTGCCAAGAAAACATTCCCCACACCATTACACCACCTCCACCATGAGAAGGTGTACAGGTGTTCCTAATAAAGTGTTTGGTGAGTGTATATGATGTCTTGTAACTGTATTAACACAGTTATTCATCATCATCGCTTAAGGCATGTACATAGCCAACTGACTCACCCTACACAGTAACTCATGACCTTCCCACTATCTCGCTGGAAATCTGGAATGTTGATCGCAGGTGACGGGATATATCAGGGAAGCGTTTTCTACAAACGCTTTGTGTTCACAGCAAGCAGAGTTGGGAATACTCAGGATAGGAAAGCACAGTGAGGGAAAATCGGGAGGAGGACTGGGAATTGTGGTATGAGAAGCACTCCTCCTGAGTGAACGACGTAACAGACAGTTTCTAAACAACCGTTGCTCCAAAAGGAAACACCATCCGTCCGGAATCACAAGGAGTTTTCCGACATTGGTATTCCATCAGCTTAACAATGACTAGTGGGGCCCGGAATTCAAATGACAGAATCTGAATCTCTAAAGTTTCATGTCAACTATTAAACTCTGCTTTCTGGGATGGGGGAGGGGGGGGTAACACATTTTTAATCCGTTTCTGGAATTTTTAGGGGATTGTATTCCTTTACACCGGATATGCAGTTTAATTAATCCTGCTCCCAAAGGAAAAACAATCCTAGCTCTCCAATCTGTGTGTATGTAAATGCTGATGCTAAGCTAACCATACCTGTCCTGTCCAATCCAATCCAATCCAATTATGCTCATCTAACCATACCAGTCCAATCCAATGACGCTAAGCTAACCATACCAGTCCAATCCAATGACGCTAAGCTAACCATACCAGTCCAATTCAAAGACACTAAGCTAACCATACCACTCCAATCCAACCTGTTTAGAGGTCCGCAGCGCACGCAGGGTACAGGGGTTACTGTGGGGCCCAGTTCCCAACCAGTGGAGGCAGACATCGGAGGACGGCTCATTGTAATGCATGGAACAGAAAAAGGAATGGTATCAAACACGCGTGACGATAACAATGAGCCTGTCCTCCAATTTGTACCTCAACCAGCCTCCCCAGTTCCCAACCAACCCCAAGCAACCTTCCCCCTAACCCCTAAGGTACATACCTAGATCTGATGGGGTTGGATTGGTATAAGCAGTATGGAACTAGCTCCATCTGGCCCTCCGATAGGCTAGGTGGAATGTCGGCCATATTGCTTCCACCTATCCAATCTTCTCTGATCTAAACAAGTTCACAAGGGGATAGGGGAGGGAGGAGTCAGAATGGAACTGGAGGTACATCTGGGGAGGCTGGTGGAGGTAGAAATCGGAGGACGGGCATATTGTAATGCATGGAATGGAATAAGGAATGTTTCATACATACCATTCCTCATTCCATGCATTACAATGAGTCCGTCCTCCGATTTCTACCTCCCCCCCCACCTCCCCTGATGCATGATGTGCCAATACTCGCGTAGGCCAAATGAACAACAAAACAGACGATACATAGAAAACAAGGCCGTATGCTACATCGAGAAAATACAAATAAAAACACGACTGATACTGTGCTTTTTTAAAAAAAGAAAGAAAAGATCCTCAATAGACATTTTCCATACTCATAAAAAAAAAAAAAAAAATGTTATGTATGCATTCAAGTGGTACTTTTATGGCTTTTTTTGTACAATACAACCTTTAGTGAAAATATACATCTAGACATAATTCAAGTACAAATGTACAAAATCTTTAAACTCATACTTTTTTCTTTAATTATAATACACTTTTAATACATCTCATAAATACAGGTCAACATTCATTGAGTTCATTAGATTAGCGCTCTGGTGGCGGCGGCGGCCAGGGGCGGAGTCGGAGGGGGGGGGGGGGGGGGAGTGGTTTAAAGTCGGGAGGGCTCCTCGTTGTCGTCATCGCTGTAGCCACTCTTAAAACAGACCTGAGAACAGTTAAACATGTCAGTACAGGGGCTCAGCAGCTACTGTCACCTTCTACTCACTGTCTTGGGATCAGTCACAACTTGTAGTTAACAAAAGCTTTGTTAGTTACTTTCAGCACTTACAAACTGACCCTGGGTCAGCCAGAGATGTAGAACAATTGACAAGGGTTGGGGTCAAGCTATAGTCATCCGTTACAATGAGCCCGACCTCCATATTTCTACCTCCACCAGCCTCCCCTGGTAAAATAGCCCTATTATACAGTGACAGAGTACCCAACCATCAGGGGAGGTAGAAATCGGAGGACGGGCTTATTATAATGCATGGAACGGAATAAGGAATGGTATCAAACACGTACACACACATTACAATGAGCCTGTCCTCCAATTTCTACCTCCACCAGCCTCCCCTGCCAACCATAGAAAGAAATTCAGATATTGATAACTGATTATATAATTCATTGGACAGGTCAAAACTCAGATGGAAAATAAGATTAGCAGTTAGTGCAGCTTTGACTGAACCCAGACAGTAGTTCCAAAAAACAAGACATACCATCGAGGGGAGGCTGGTGGAGGTAGAAATCGGAGGACGGGCTCATTGTAATGCATGGAAGGGAATGAGGAACAGTATCAACCACATCACATGTTTGACGTGTTCGATACCATTCCTCGTTCCATTCCCTCCATGACCATCATCCCCGTCCTCCGACTTCTCCCTCCGCCGGCCTCCCCCACGATACCACCGTAGAAAAAGAAGAACGAGAGAAAAGAACGAATGAAGGAAAGAAAGAAAGACAGGAAGCAAGAGGGAGTAAAGTAAGTACCTTAGCCCCCACCCCCTCGTACGGCCGCGGGAGCGGTAGAACTTGCCTGGCGTCTGAACAGCCGGTAGAAGAAGCCTCTCTTTGGTGGGGGGTTGGGTCGGTTCACGTCCAGGTCGGAGCACAGCGTGCCGTCCGTCTCATACACGTTGATCTCCTTGAAGCACTCCATCTCGATCATCTGGGAGGAAGGAGAAGAAGAGGTCAAGGGTTTCTGTCTATTATGTGACGCACTAAGAGAAGTGGATCTCCTCTCGCCGTTTATCCCATGCAATACAATGAGCCCGTCCTTCAATTTCTACCTTCACCAGCCTCCCCTGATGTACAGTAGGGCTTTGGTCAAAAGGGCACTACAGGGGAGTGGTGGCAGTGTCACACACACACACACACACACAACTCTGGCTCTACTTGATAGTATACACAAAGACAACAGCAGCAACATTTTAGAAACAGGGTTGGGGTCAATTCCATTTCACTCCACTCAATTCAGGAAATACTGTTACTGTTGTAATTTCAGTTGACTGAGTTGAAATGGAATCGACCCCAACGCCATTTCTAACCAGATCCCATTACCACACTGAATCCAAGGGTGGCTGGTGTTTGATACCATCCTTCATTCCATTCCATGCATTACAATGAGCCCATCCTCCGATTTCTACCTCCACCAGCCTCCCCTGACTGAAGCATCATCACTCATATTGTACACTGTGGTTGTGCTGTCTCCATCCCCTTCCCTGCTGAACGATGACATCATTCTTTCCCCCTTTAGGGTGCAGTACCTCATTCTGCCAGGGGATGGAGACACTCCCAGTGACAAACTTGTAGTAGAAGTCATCATCTGTGGGGTCAAGGTTCACGCCTTTGACTGTGGAGAACTGCTCAATGTCCAGAACATCTTTGCAGTAGACCGCTCGGGGCTGAGAGAGAAAGAGAGAGTGGGGGGGGGGGGGGGGGGAATAAATAATTGGAAATACTAGTATAGGTAACACATAGGTAACACATTGGCAAAAAATAGCATTTGAACTTCATACTTAATAACCAATAATAATAATAATAATAATAATCATTGATTGTATTTCTATATATAGATCTGAAGAAAGGAACGTCTACTCTTTAAATGGGTTTCTCCTCTCTACTTCTGGCCTCTACTGCTTCCCCATGTTCTCTTTGAGGCGTGTCTGCAGTTGTGTTTGTGTGTGTGTGTGTGTGTGTGTGAGAGTGAGTGAGTGAGTGAGTGAGTGAGTGAGTGAGTGAGTGAGTGTGTGTGTGTGTGTGTGTGTGTGTGTGTGTGTGTGTGAGAGTGAGTGTGTGTGAGAGTGAGTGAGTGTGTGTGTGTGTGTGTGTGTGTCTACTGTAGTTGTGTGTAATAAATATCTTGAATCTTGAATCTTTGTAGTGCTTTGTGAGCGATGGCTCGCATCGGAAAAGTGTTTGTTTACTTGTGACACTGGCATTTCCTGTTTGCTGATTCTGAAGCTTGTCTCAGTGAGAGTGTGTGTGTGTGTGTGTGTGTGTGTGTGTGTGCGCACGCGTGTGTATGTATGTGTGAGGTGTGCGTGTGTATGAGTTGAAGGGTGGGGGTTGGGGTGTGTGTTTGAGTACTGTTTGCCAGCAGTTGTGTGTGTGTGTGTGTGTGTGTGTGTATTCCTTACTCCATGACGGTAGTGCACGGGTGTGTGAGTCGGGTGTGTGTGCATGTGTGTCCTTACATCTGGGGCGAAGGGAGGGTCCAGAATGTTGGCCTCCAGGCGTTTGAAGTTGATGTTTCTGAAGATGGCGTGCTGTTTCACCTCCACGCCACCCCGCCCCTGGCACCCCAACCGCTCCTTAGGGTCCTTCGCCAGCAGCTGAAACAGGAAGAGGAACAGGATGTGACACGGGCATGAAGCAGGATGTGACTCATGGGCATAGACACAGAGGCCCTGGTTGAACACTCTTTGAATGCATTCTGACTTGCTCCCTCCCTTGAAGAAATCACTGATCTGACATGACTTGACATGGTGAAAGCAAAGCAGTGGAAAACCTGCTGTGACAAAATCCCATCATTTTAGATCAGCGATTAGATCACTGGTTACTAAGAATGTATTTTGAAGGTATTGGAAGAGGACAAGGGGTAGAGCTGAATGGTGCACTCCTATTCAGGGTCCCCAAGACACAGACACACACACACACAAACACACACACACACACACACACACACACAATGCCCTATGTTGTGTGCATCCAACCATACTGGCTCCCATTTACACCAGGCTCTGACTGTAGGGGTTAACAGCTAACTAGCTTATGGATCAGTTAACTAACGAATGGACTGGTTAACTAACATATAGATTAGATTAGATTCAACTTTATTGTCATTGTGCAGAGTATAAGTACAGAGACCACGAAATGCAACAGCCCAAATATAGACTGATTAACTAGCGTGTGGCCTAGTTAACTAGCTAATAGAGAAGTTCACTAACTTATGGACTGGTTAACTAGCATACAGACTGGTTAACTGGAATACAGACTGGTTAACTGTCTTAGGGATTGGTTAACTTTCATACAGACTGCTTAACTAGCTTAGGGATTGGTTAACTATCATACAGACTGGTTAACTAGTTTATGGACTGGTTAACTAGCATACAGACTGGTTAACTAGCATACAGACTGGTTAACTAGCATATGGACTGGTTAACTATCATACAGACTGGTTAACTAGCATACAGACTGGTTAACTATCATACAGACTGGTTAACTAGCATACAGACTGGTTAACTAGCATACAGACTGGTTAACTATCATACAGACTGGTTAACTAGCATACAGACTGGTTAACTAGCATACAGACTGGTTAACTATCATACAGACTGGTTAACTAGCATAAGGACTGGTTAACTATCATACAGACTGGTTAACTAGCATACAGACTGGTTAACTAGCATAAGGACTGGTTAACTAGCATACAGACTGGTTAACTAGCATACAGACTGGTTAACTAGCATATGGACTGGTTAACTAGCATATGGACAAGGTGGGAATATAAACAAATAGATACTAATTATTGTCACCATCATACATTCAGCACAGTGGGTTCCAGTATAAAGTCCTTCAGTTCTGACCAGGTGTTGGTTATGAAACAGGCTAATTGACACATGCACACGCACGTACACACACACACACACAGGCAGTAGTCTGTTGCAGAACAAATGCCTTCACAATATTATCTCTCACTCTCCCCCTCTCTCTTTATTCCTTCCCGCTCTCTCTCATTTCTGACTGTCCCCCTTTCTCTCTCACGTCTGACACCAATTCTCTTTTTACTTCTCTCTCTCTCTCACCATCTCTGTCCCCCATTCTGCAGCATTTATCAAAGGACCTGCTTGTTTAGATATTATTACCCCCCCAAATCACTCGTCTATTCTGGTCTGTGGTGATATCCATCTTTTAGATAAGAGGGAAGAGACCTCTCGTCTCTCTCTGTCTCTCTCCCTGTCTCACTCCCTCCCTCTCTCTCTCCAACTCTCTCACTCTCTCTCTAACTCTCCCTCTGCCCTCTCTCCCCTCCCTCCCTCTCTGCCCCCCCCCCCCCTCCCCCCTCCCAGAGGAGTCTTTGACTCTGCTGAACCAGAGGTCAGAATGTTCCATCGCGTCACACAAATAAACGTCTTCCCCTCCCCCCATCCCAACAGCCCAATAGTTCCTCCCGGGGGAGGGGGGGGGGGTAAGGGGGAGAGGAGAGGGTGGAGAGAAGGAGTCCGGGTGGGAGGAGGGGGACAGTCACTTTGCAGTGTGTTTGGAACCCATTAGGAGCTGCAGTTCCTCCATCACTCATGTTAAAGTGTGAAGGTGGTGACTAAGACAAACCTCCTCAGCCCATGTACTGTACATCCAGATACACCTGGTTCACCTTCCACAGTCCCACCCCTGGAACCTACCATGATGCACAGATAATGTGTGTGTGTGTGTCCGTCCAGATAATAAGGAACTTCCTTTCATAGAACAGACAACATAGTACTTATTACATCATGGAATAAAATAATCTTAAAAATTAATATTTAGTCTTAATCTGGTGGGTTACCTCTGTAAACTCAGCCCCAAGGACAGCAGTGTATTGACCCCCCCCCCCCCACACACACACACACACACACACACACATTCCCACTACTTCCCCAAATGCTGTTTCATGGCTAAAGCAAATATTAGTCTTGTGACCCCTGGCATCTGAAACATGACTGCAAACCACTACAAATCGTGGCTTACAAAGCAGAGTAAAGTGGTTGCATGCGCACCCATGCGCGCGCACACACACGCACACAGACACGCACACGCACGCACGCACACAGACACACACACACTGACCCTGGCAGATGAACACATGATGTTCCAAAGATAGATAGCCATCTGACACAGAGAGTGTGTGTGTCCACATTCATGCTGGGGGTGACATACAGGGCTAATGTGAGAAAGAACCACAAAATCAACAGAAGTATTTTCATGCAAGTTTCAAATCTGTGTGAAAGAGTAATAAAATAAAGTGACACGGCATCCTGTTTGTGTTTAAGATTGTGTGTGTGTGTGTGTGTGTGTGTGTGTTTTGTTTGTGTTGTTTATTTCATTCAACACTATCAGCACAAAGCCAATAGAACTCTGAAACAATAGAAGCCTATAGAGTAGCCTACAGTAGAAGACAATAGATGTTCTCCTTCAAGATTTGCCCTGAAGGAGTGTCCTAAACATACAGTAATAGGGTGGTCTTCAAAAAAATGGTCTTGGAAAGGGTTTTTTAAATCTCTCCCTCCCTCCCTCCATCTCACCTGTCTGCAGATGTCCTTGGCCTCCTCAGAGAACTTGTCTGAGTACTCCTCTGGGTCCTCTCGCACTCGTCTGTCCACCTCTTCTCTCTTCACACGTTCTTTACGCCGGCGGAACGGGGACTGGCCCTGGA
>NC_139675.1:7453230-7483230 GCF_951799395.1 Argentina silus
TGTGCCAGAGGTCAGAGGTCAGTCAACCGTAGTGTCAGACCATAAGTCAACCGCACACCACCGCCAAGGAGTGGTCACGTTTCTGACAAGACCCAACAGGCCTCTCAAGGCTTCAGAGGTGTGTGTGTGTGTGTGTGTGTGTGTGTGTGTGTGTGTGTGTGTGCCCTTCGAAGCGACTTGTCTTTTATAGAATCAGTTTTCAAGTAGCCTGATCGCCTGTTTTCTTGTTTTGCCAAACAAGGCAAAGCAAAGGGGGAGGGGCAAATGGCAGCAGTTGGCTAAAGGTAGCAGTACGCAGTACACTAACATAGTGTGTACAAAGCTAGTTTTCAAGAGCTAGCTTCAAGGCTAGCTGCTTGTTGAGAAGACCGACGCCAGCTAACCTGTCATGTAGACACTAGCCTAGCCTAGCTTAGCATTTAGCCACAAGCAGACATCTGTGCGAGAACAAATAAATACAGCCCACAATGAGTCTTCTGTTAAAACAGGAGAGAGAGAAGAAAAAAGGACAGGGGGAGAAAACTGAAAACTGAGAGAGAGAGGGAGAGAGAGAGAGAGAGAGTGAGACAGAGACAGAGAAAGAGAGAGGGAGAAAGAGACAGAGGGAGAGAAAGAGAGAGAGAGAGAGAGACAGAGGGAGAGAGAGAGGGAGAGAGGGAGAAAGAGACAGAGGGAGAGAGAGCAATATGCGCCTACCTTTACACACATAACACACTATGCTCTAGGAATGATATAACGTGTGTGTGTGTGTGTGTGTGTGTGTGTGTGTGTGTGTGTGTGTGTGTGTGGTGTGTGTGTGTGTGTGTGTGTGCATCTTTGCCAGCAGTCACATTTCTCTGTGCATCCCAATGCCTTCCGAACATGCTTTCCCTCTAGTCTCCAGTGAATAAACCCTGTATTGGAAACACATCAGAATTCGATATCGGAATAACAATCTTCAGGACGTTGTACGGATTGATGGACACACTTACACAGGAATCCCTCCTTAATCTCTCTCTGAATCTCACACACCCATACTCACACACACACACACACACACACACACACACACACACACACACACACACACACACACACACCATATCCGCTCTGCTAACCTTTGAGTTTACAGTCAACCTCACCCTAAAACCACAGACACCAACCACCATCTTACCCACTCGCCCTCTACCACCAACCAACAACTCGTAATACCATAATTCACACTAGCACCAAACCGAGTCGTGCTGGGCTGACTTGATTACACACCCACCATAGTTGATGTAACAGTGCTGGAAAGGTCCGATATCTGAGCCAGCACAGTATGGTTCAGGTCAGCTCTGTAGTGTGCATAATCTTGATGGTTACTGCCCCAACCTCCACCCTGACCAGTGGTACGGCCCAAATTTGATGGCTAATTTCACAAATGTATAGATTAAATAAATATAAATAAATAAGATACAGGTCAGCCCCACTGTTATACATGCAATGGGATGAGAATGTAGCAACAGTGAACAAAAAGAGCCACTTCAGGCCATCTGTAATCTTGTAAACCCCTTTTGGTGGTTTTAAGTGATTTACACCCAGTAAAAAGCGCAATAATATAAATAAAATCCATTATTATGATCAGCAATGCTGCTTACCCCACCAAAACCGGAATATCACCTTCAATGGCTCGTTTAAACTGCGTGTGTGTGACAACCCCTTCAAAAACTACCATACCCAAAAAACCTCCTGCTAGGCCCTCTGAGTTGTTACATCACCCACTCCAAGGGCACTGGGCCAGACTCAGAATAGAACCTACGATTTTCAAAATAACATTCCCATTCTCCAGGCGGAGGGATTCAGCGCTCCCGAGATTCCGGTTTTCCCAAGGGACAGCGCAGGGACGTCAGAGACGGTCCCTCAACATTCCCGCCAAATTCCCACTCCAGCGATTGGACCGTGACTGTCTAACCTCTGAGTCTTTCTAAACCGTTTCCCATATATCTTTTATCCCTACTTTAAACAAAGGCTTCATAGAACCTTCATAAAACCTTAATAGAACCTTCATAAGGCCTATATAAGGCCGACATAAAGTAGGTGCTTAATAAATAAATCATCAGGCAAAGTTTTTTTGCTTTTAAAAAGAGGCAAAGTCACATGACGTAAGGACTTGCATCTGGTGCTTTTCCCAATGGCGCATAGGGTTATAAACCCTAACCCTTTATACAATGAGCCTGTCCTCCTATTTCTACCTCCACCAGCCTCCACTGATCGACACTCGAAATACAACATGACTGGGGTCCTTACTAGAAATGTTTGGTTTATTGTCTTGGTGGGTCACTAGAACTTTCCAGAACGTTGTACTGCGTTGTGAGTCGGTAAAGAACTCAGGGAAAGACTGATCTGAGAGTTGGTTAAAGGGTAGAATATGAGTCTGCAGTATGTTACATCACTGGTTCTGTCTGGGTCTTGGTTTAGTGGGAGAACTCTGTCTGTCTGTCTGTGTCTGTCTGTCTGTCTGTCTGTCTGTCTGTCTGTAACTGGAGGTGCATTATGGGAAAATAATCCCTGATCTGTTTGTTTCCCCTGGCTCGGAGGCTGAGAGCAGGAAGCCAGAACACCTGCAAGAGTGTGTGTGTATGTGTGTGTGTATGTGTGTATGTGTGTGTGTGTGTGTGTGTGTGTGTGTGTATGTGTATGTGTGTGTGTGTGTGTGTGTGTGTGTGTGTGTGTGTGAACACTGAGGCGGCTGTTGTTCTCATGCCAGGCGTCCGGATGCCCTCTCTGCCCGCTGCTCTCTTTCATTCGACTCCACTATGTGTGTGTGTGTGTGTGTGTGTGTGTGTGTGTGTGTGTGTGTGAGAGAGTGTGTGTGTTTGTGTTCTCTTTCATACTGCTCCAGGTGCCAGCTGCCTCATCATCATTACTGTGACAGGACAAGCTCTGTCCAACACACACACACACACACACACACACACACACACACACACACACTCCCAATGATGAAAATCTCTCAAAAGACTGTATATGATTCTTTTCCCAAATAAAGAAGGTAAATATAAAAAAACATCACAACTCAAATCTCCGTCCACCCGTTCGGTACAAAACCATCAATCAAATATGGCCGCCGGCCATGATAAATAGCTGCTGGTTCATTTGATTGACAGGCGAGACGACCAATGACCTACTTGTTGCACTCCACGAAGAGTTCCTTGCAAGGCGTCTGCTCGAGCTTCTCACGACATTCCGCCACCACATCCTGAGGTATGTCCCGCAGATGGGCAGCAGACTGGGCCAATCAGACACGAGATTTAGACAATATCTTTTTTATTTCATATCTATTTATTTCATATCTATTTAACACATATTTATTTAAAATATAATTATTTCAGTACTAGTACTAAGCTATGAATTTGATTATTTTAGTGATTTTTATGACTACCACCGTGTGTGTCTCACTCACCCCGTTATTAAAGTATGTGTCTAACACATTCAGTCCACAGTCCCTCCTCTTCTCATCAGCAGCAAGCTGGTACAGCGCCTGTTAGGGAGAGGATGACACTCAACTGTTAGCCACATGCTCAACATACACATGCACATATGCATACGTACACGCACACGCACGCACACACGCACACACGCAGGCGCACACACAGACACACACACGGACACACACCACTCTTTGTCTCCATCTCTTGCTCTCCGTCTCATTCCCCTCATCTCTGCATCACTCATTATCCTCTCCTCTCTCAATCACTATCTCCTCTCACCTCCATCCCTCCATCTCTTCCTATTTTCCTCTCAGCCTTAACCATACCCTCATCTCCTCATCTCCTCATCTCCTCCCTTCACTGTCTTTCTCCTCCCTCCCCAACTCTTTCTTTTGGCTTCCTCACCTCACCACTCCATCAATGAGCTCAGAGGGATGGAGAGAGAGAGAGAGAGAGAGGAGAGAGGGAAAGAGGGGGAGAGAGAGAGAGAGAGAGGAGAGAGGGAAAGAGGGGGAGAGAGAGAGAGAGAGAGGAGAGAGGGAAAGAGGGGGAGAGAGAGAGAGAGAGAGAGACACACACACACACACACACACACAGAGACAGAGAGATAGGAAGAGAGAGAGAGAGAGAGAGAGAGAGAGAGAGAGGGGGAACAGTAGAGACTTGTCATCAGTCCATAATTAGAACAACACCAGAGAGAGGGTAGGGGATGATGTCATCAGTGACAACATCAGCTTCGTCAGGGAAACAAATAAAATGGCTGCCGGTGTTTGTCTTCACGCCTCGCCAGTTTCAACTGTCAGCAACCCACGATGACTCGACGTACATTTCCAGGGTTGGTATCATGGCGGTTGTGGCCTAATACGGCTGTTCCCTAGACAAATACGACTGTTCTCCAGGCAAATTCGGCCAAGGTTTTGGACTAATATCGTTGTGTAGAGTGACTTTACTGCTGTTTTATCTAAAACGGGCCAGTTACTCACAGAGGTTGTCAGGACACATCATAGTCCCAGCATGAGGCCAGTCTTAGACCAGACCCCCACGCAACCTCAAGCCCACGTCAGTGAAAACGTCTTTTTTTAATGTTTTTTTTGTGAGACTCTACGTGTGTGTGTGTGTGTGTGTGTGTGTGTGTGTGTGTGTGTGTGTGTGTGTGTGTGTGTATGTGTGTGTGCGACTTGACTAATGTACGTTTTCATTAAACAGGCATGACTTTTTTCCCCCTCCTGTTTTGCTTTCTCAGACACCTCCAGGGGCCTAGACACAAGCCTGGGCCTGTGTTAGTCTGTCTACCCAGGGGACAGGGCTCTGACGTGGGCTTGACCTCATGGAGAGAGTGCATGGGGGTGGAGAGGAGGGAGACGGATCGTTCTCTGACAGCCTCAAAGTCCCTAGTGACCCCCACCCCTCGCCAGGACCAGGCAAAGGACCAAACCCCCTCTCCTCCTGCCCCCCTTTCTTCCTCCTCCTCCCCCTTTCTCCTCCCTCATCTGCAGAGGGCCAGGCCCAGACTCCCGTCCCATGGGAGCATGCAGAGGAAGCAGGGGAAGGAGATGGAGGGAGGGGGAGAGAGAGATGGAGGGAAAGAGAGAAAGGATGGAGAGGGAGAAACAGGGAGCAAAGAAAAGAGACATATTGAGCAAGGGAAATACACAGGAGAAGAAAGAGAGAGAGAGAGAGGCAGAGCGAGAGAAACAGGGAGCAAAGAAAAGAGACAGATTAAGCGAGGGAAATACACAGGAGGAGAGATAGAGAAAGAATCCTCTCTTACCACAGCGTCCATAAACTCGATACAGCGCTTCAGCTCTGGTCTGGTGTCACAGTACTGACGGAATAGGAGTCGGCCAATAGGCTGCCTCTCACACAGACTGGTGTAGTCCCTCTCTGAGGGGGAGGGAGGAGGGGGGGGGGGGGGGGGAGAGAAGAGAGAGAAAACAACCATTTGAAACATTTAAAATACTCTCAAGTATTCAAATTTCCTTTAGAATGTCTTAGAATGTAAGAGTGTGTGCGTGTGTGTGTGTGTGTGTGTGTGTGTGTGTGTGGCCATGCTGTCAGCCAGTGATTGAACATGTCCTGGGTCTCCCTCATTTGGTGAGAGAGGAAATGTGACTAAAATGGTTACCATTAGTCCCATTAGTGTAGGGCCAGCTGGGCTAACAATACACACACACACACACACAAACATGTTGGGATCAAATCTCAGACAATATAATACACAATAAGTCAACAACAACACACACACTAGCTCCTTTGTCTCCAGCTGCTGTATGGGACAATTGGATTAAACATGTGTCTTTAACACCTCCACAACTGAAACATCAGAACTAACACACACACACACACACACACACACACACACACACACACACACACACACACACACACACACACACACACAGTTACAACGCTGGAAAAACATTGTTTTTTCATTTTTTCATTGGAGAGAAGACATGGATATAACATTATTGAATAGAGTCTTGCTTCTTTAGCCTGATTTTTATGTGTATGTGTTTTCTGTGTGTGTGTGTGTGTGTGTGTGTGTGTGTGTGTGTGTGTGTGTGTCCACCTTGACCTTTCTAAATCATACGAAACTGAGTGTGGAGGCCAGCATTCCACCAATGAAAAATGTCCTCTTTGCATAAGAGAATCCCTCTCCCACTACCGAGGAAAAACAACCCCCCTAAAAAAAGGTGGTAGGAGGAGAGAGATATATAGAGAGAGAGAGAGAGAGAGAGACTATATAGCAGTCTGTGCTAGACTATTGGTATGCCTTCAGCATATCAGCAATAATATATATATTATAATAATGTGCAGCCCAAGTGCTCTCCGTCTCCATTCACATGCCTCTGGTTTCAAGGGGATGCTCAACAAGGCAGTTTGTCCACACTGCGCAAACATGTGCTGCAAAAATCATGCATTCACTGTGTGTGTGTGTGTGTGTGTGTGTGTGTGTGTGTGTGTGTGTGTGTGTGTATAGAAGAGGGTCATCACAGCAACGGTTCAAGTCCCTCTTCAGTTGTCAATAGTTAAATGTACCACATCAACAAATACCTCCCTCTCTGCTCCTTCAAAGGCTTAGTTATAAAAAAACACACAGCCAGCTCTCTCTCAGCACACTGGGAATGGACTGTGATAGAGAGAGAGAGAGAGAGAGAGAGAGGGGTAGAGAGAGAGAGAGAGAGGGGTAGAGAGAGAGAGAGAGAGAGAGAGTGTGTTTTTCTAACTTGTGTAAATCACAACCCTTCTCTTTTAATGCCAATAAAGCTTGATTTGAATTGAACATTTCAAAGCATCTGTCCCTAACAATAGATTAACTATCGCAATCAGACCCCTAGACCAACCACTATGGCGTACAATAATGAAGGTACTACACCTTTAAGGCAGCCCATCCCTTTAAGGCCTCTAATACATGGGCTCTTAGATCAATATGGATGTGTCTTAATGGCCCATCATTTACCAACAGCCATCACACACACACAGACGTGCACACAGACACACACAAATATATCCATACATCCACACACACACACACACACACACCATTTCACAGGCAGCAGACACAGTGGCTACGGCCACTATAATGCAATCTAGCTCCTCTAGCAGTTCTTATCACTAGAAGGGCAAATGCCTGACATTACCAAGATGTGTGTGTGTGTGTGGTGTGTGTGTGTGTGTCTTCAGTAGTAGCATAAGCGTTTTTGTTCCTGTCTAATGTGATAGTGGAACAATTACGCAATAACATCTGTGTAGAATGTGATGCCTCGTACCCTGCACAGCTGCCTTGGCTGCACACACACACACACACACACACACACACACACACACACACACACACACACACACACACACACACACACACACACACACACACACACACACACACACACACACACACACACACACACACACACACACCCCTCCATCAAGGCATTATGTGAAGAAACATTTACATTTATGGCATTTAGCAGACGCCTTTATCCAAAGCGACTTACAACAAATACATTTGTTTTAGTAAGTGAATCATCTATCCAAAAGCCATCATAAGACAAAGTAATCAATGCTCACAAAGATAACTGATATGTGTGCCTTGTCTTCCAGTCAAGCCAACGGCCACTAAGGCTAACCACTGTGTCTGTGTAGGACCTCATTAAATAATCATGACAATTAAACGGAAGGGCGAGGAGGCCGGTTGCACAGCACTCTGGGTACGCCCATAGCCTGACACTGATTACATCACTGGCATGCCCCTCCCAGTTTCCATCTCCCTGTCTTCCTGCCTGTCTCTCTGCCTGCCTGCCTGCCTGCCTGTCTCTCTGCCTGCCTGTCTGTCTGTCTCTCTGCCTGCCTGTCTCTCTCTCTCTCTCTCTCTCTCTGACCATTGTTGCTGAAGCCAGTGCAAGGAGGTAAATTGGGAAAGGCGGGTAGAGAAGGAGTGGGGGAGAGAGAGAGGGAGTGGGGGAGGGAGAGACATGTGTGACGCACACAGACATGGGAGTGTATCGTGCACACACACACACACACACAGCTGCTGAGCGAAGGCCTCTATAGGGCCTCTCCACTCTAGCATGCAGAGAACCGTGGGGGGGGGGACTCCATGCAGCCCAGCAGAGGGGCAGTCGTCAGGGCCACACAGAGAGAGGCCTCCCCCACTCGCCCACCAACCCTTGACCTGTGTGTGTGTGTGTGTGTGTGTGTGTGTGTGTGTGTGTCTGTGTGGTTGGGGAGGGAGATTTATTCACTTTTAAAGTGCATTGCTCTCAGTCAATAACACACACACACACACACACACACACACTTCCTGTCCCCTCCCTGTGACTGTGGGTGGAGACGGGTAGAAACAGGAAGGAAGTCCAATCTGAACTTCCTCCCTGAGTCAGACCCGCCCCAACAACACAACTGGGTACGCACGCTCTCTCTCTTTTTCTCACACACACACACACACACACACACACACACACACACACACACACACACACACACACACACACACAGTGTTTCGTACCTATTGTGCGGCGTAGTTCTTCACACATGCTGATGTGGGGCAGCTTCAGCATCTCCTTCCATTTCTTACTGCGACCATTCCTCTTTCCTCCTCCGCCTGGGGGAGAGGGGGGGGAGAGAGAGAGAGGAGGTTAAGTTTACTATACCGTACAGCATTGCTCAAATGATATGTAATTTGACAAACAACTCTCGCCAAGCGAGTGTATATATGTGTGTGGATGCATGTGTGTGTGTGAGACAGAATGTGTGTGTGTGTGTGTGTGTGTGTGTGTGTGTGACCTTGCCTTTGGCCAGCAACAGCTGGCTACTCTCACCAATCACTTCCTGGGGTCAGAGTGCAAGGCAGAGAGTACAGACCATGTGACAGAATGCTACAAGTTTAAAGGGTAATGGCTCTCACACACACGCACACGCACACGCACACGCACACACTGTTTAAAGTTGAAAAGGGTAACATGTCATTTTTTCACAGAGACAGTCAGAGGCTTGTTTGCAGTCACAATCAGATAGGCGCCTCCATGAAGACTCCTTCTCCCGCCTTTCTCTTTCCTCCTCTCTTCCCTCGCTTTCCCTATCAAAATAAAGTGTGTGTTCCTCCTCTGGTGACTACAGTTTGTATCCTCTCACCTGTCTCGGTCTTAGGCACGAAAGTCATTTTGGGAACACACCTAGTCACTGACAATGCCTAGAAGACACACACACACACACACACACACACACACTTAAAGACGTTATGTAGAGAGAGAACGACCCCTCAGGGCTAGAGGTCAGAGGTCAACGGGTCAGCCAGGTTATCAGATTGGTCATTCCTACAACAGCAGGGGTGGAAATAACTGTGTGTGTGTGTGTGTCTGTGTGTGTGTGTGTGTGTGTGTGTGTGTGTGTGTGTGTGTGTGTGTCATTCCCCCATCGGCAGGGGTGTAGCTGTGGTATTCGCTCCACAAGGGGAAGGGAGAGAGGGAAGGGGATAAAGGGAGGACATTCCCTCATTTTCCAACCTGCAAAATCCCCAACCACACACACACACACACACAGCATTCTCCAAACCTACTGTATGTTTATTTTATTCACGTGTGTGTGTGTGTTTCACAGCACACCAAGAGAACAGAGAGAGAGGGGATATCCTCTGTTTCAGATCTGAACTCACACCTGCCATCAGCGACAACATGTAGAGAAACACACACACACACACACACACACACACACACACGGTCACTTTGGTCAAACACCTGCAATATGACTGCAAAACAACACCTGAGAACAGCAACCCCCCCCCCCCCCCCCCGACAAGGGTGGAAAGGTGAGAGTTCACCTTCTGGAAGAGGTGGCGCCAGGCAGAAAGCATGTTGTTGAGCAAGTTCTGCTGCCGTTGGGCACACACACACACACACACACACACACACACACATACATACACACACAGTAACGACTATTACAACCAGTCGTGAAATCGCTTCCCTAGAAACCTTTTCCTCTCAGAAAGGAAGAGAAGGGGGGCAGACAGCAGATGAAGAATCACTGTGTGTGTGTGTGTGTGTGTGTGTGTATGTATGTGTGTGTGTGTGTGTGTGTGTGTATGTGTGTGTGGTCATTAATCAACTTGATCAAGACGTAGATGTGACGTTCTCAGCTCACTTCAGACTACACAGACACTGCATTGCACTGTTGCACTAAAAACACACACCTATCATATTTCTACCCCCCCTCCCCAACACGCACACACTCTCTTTCTCTCCCTCCCTCCCTGAATTGAGGAAAATGAAGAGTAGCATTGTTTTAACTTAAAGAGCTTTTCAAACATGACAACTATTTTTTTGTGTATATTATCACTCTTTGTTACTGAACATTGACACTGTTAGCATCAACATTGTAAGTGTGTCTCGGCTTTTGGTGCCAATAAAGCTTGATTTTGAAGAGCTTTCGGTGTCAAGCCAGACAAGAGTGGCCAGATAGAAGTAATGTCATCTCTTATGGCACAAGAGAGATTCAGAGGGGGGGGGGGGGACAAAGAGAGAGAGAGAGAGAGAGAGTCAGCTTTGAAGATTACAGGACTTTTCCTCTACAAGGCCTCTCTTCCATTTATCAATGTAATCTAACAGAGAGAAGAACAGATAGAAAAGAAGAGGAGAGAGAGAGAAAAGAAGAGAAGAGAGAGAGAAAAGAAGAGAGGGGGGGGGATATGTAATGACATCCCTTTAAGGGAGCTGTATCTGTGAGTGTGTGTGTGTGTGTGTGTGTGTGTGTGTGTGGGAGTGAGTGTGAGTGAGTGTGTTTGTGTGAGTGTGTGCAACCCCACCCTGTTAATGTCGCTATGACGTCAAGGCCGTGCGCACAGGCCCTTAATGTGGACGGGACAGGAACCGGTATTTATTTAACTTTGGTTCCCCCCTCTGAGAGAAAGGGGCCTACCTCAAACACTGATCCCAGAACAGTTTCAGTCCCCCACATCAGCCGGCCAGCAAAGACTCAAAACGCCAGAAAATACAGATCTCGGATCAGTTTGAGAGTTCCACAGCATACCACTTAGCAAAGAGTGAGGGCATAAACACTGGTTTCAGAACAGCTCGAGCCATGCACAGAGGGTTAGGGATGCAAACAGTGCCACTGTAATAACACCGGTTTCAGATCAGCTTTAGTCACAGCAGCACTGCCCAAGTAAACATCTGACAGCATATATACCGGTTCCAGATCAAGAACTGGTTCTCAGTTGTCAGGAACACGACTCCTCATGTTCTCTCCTTCCTCCTCCACTCGCGTCTCACTGAAGACGCATTGGAGGAGAAGATCTAGGTTCCTCCTCTTAGATATCCTCCTCCAGTGCTTCTTTCGAGGGCGAAGCGAGTGGAGGACGGGGGAGAGGCGCAAGGAGTCGTGTTCCTGACAACTGAGCAAAGGCTTTAGTCTCCCACAGCACTGCCCGAGTAAATATCTGACACAACGGTCCCATGTGGGGATCAGTGAACATGATTGGCTGTCCCCGTTTTGAGCTGCCTACTGATTGGTTGGGCGTGTGGCAAGCACAGCACGTTACAGGTCTCAAACTCTTTTGCCTTGAATTTTACTTTTACAGCTGGCAGTGGAACCAACAAGAGCTCTTCACCTGTCACTGAGGGATAACTCTTTAAAGAACCATTTTGGGTTCAATGTCGAGCCCTTTTGACGGGACATGGAACCCAAAAAGGGTTGTTCCACAGCGACAGCCGAGAAACCTTGTTTTCCTAAGAGTGTACATTGAGTACTCTGGCGCTTTTCATTCCACTCAAAGCACTGATCCATCACAGCATTGCTAGACAGAGCTTACTGTCACCATAAACACACCAGGGGAAGCTGGTGGAGGAGAAGAGGAAGAGGGAGAGAGAGAGAGAGTGAGAGAGAAGAATCTGTATAGTGAACCAGAAGATCTTGGAGGATGTAATCTTGTGTGTGTCCCCCCCCCCCGCCCTCCAGTCTGTGTACCATCATTGACGAGCAAAGTTCTTGTTCTGGATCATTAATAACTGTGACATCATTCACTTCAACATGGCTGGTGTTAAATAAACAACCGGGAGGCGTAGACATCCGTGGAGTCATAAAGTGATATATTTTAAAACACAGGTCATCAACGGTTCTAAGATTCTCTCTCTCTCTCTCTCTCTCTCTCTCACACACACACGACCACAGGCGTTTCTGTTCTTGCCTGTATTTTGCATACTGTAGGCAAGGCTGGAAACACTTCCTGCTACATGACATACAAGTCTGACTGGTTCAACAGTCTGACAGGAGGGGGGGGGGGGGATAGAGAAGACAGAGGGGGGCAAGGGAAGGTGAAATACAGACAAGAGAGACAGAGAGCATGAATGAAGAGATGAAGACAGAGAGAGAGAGAGAGAGAGAATAAAGATAAAACAGAAGAGTGGTGCGTGTGTGTGTGCGGGCGTGCGTGCGTGCGTCTAACAGCTCTGTGCTCTGCTCTCTCTGCCTGTCTGCTCGGCAGTGTACCAGTCAGCCCCTGATGAGAAGAAAGAGAAGCAATACAAGAAAGTGAAGGAGAAAGAAAGAGTGTAAGAGACAGAGAATCACAAGTACATACGGATAGTGGAGAGAAGGATGGAGGGAATTAGGAAACATGGCCTTTCAGGACACACAATCAAGAAAACAGAGAATACACTCATCCACAGACAGCGGGGTGTGTGTGTGTGTGTGTGTGTGTGTGTGTGGCAGCCTATTTGGCTGAAGAGAGCAGCGTTATGAATATACACAGGCCATCTGACACTATATCAACCAATGTCACGCGCTGTCATACTTGGTCACACACACACACACACACACGCTTACAAACACACATGGTCACCACACATACACACACACAGTCCTCCGTTGGTGTTTTCATTTGCTCTGAGTTCCAGTAAAATCTCATCATCGGTCTGACTAAATCTTTATGAGAAAACACACGTTGTTGAGTGTGCACGCACGCACGCACGCACGCACGCACGCACGCACGCACGCACGCACGCACGCACGCACGCATACCTTGCCCTCCCTGGCTATTGAGCTTGATGCCAAAGGCTGTACATGAAGAGCCTGTTGTTCCCCCGGTCATTTTGATAAGCAGCAGCTGGCAGGAGAAACCATTCATTGGTTGTATCTAGAAAGCATATTCAAAGCAATAGGCCTGTGTTTACATAAGGTAATGTATCTGTATACACACACTGCACAACACACAACGGAGGGAGGGAGGGAGAGGGGGAGAGAGGGAGAGAGAGAAAGAGAGAGAGTGGGGGGAGAGGGAGAGGAAGAGAGAGAGAGGGGGGGGGAGAGAGAGAAAGAGAGAGAGGGGGGGGAGAGGGAGAGGAAGAGAGAGAGATTTTGAAGAATGAATGACTTTTCCTCTACAAGGCCTCTCTTCCATGTATCAATGTAATCTAAAAGAGAGCCTGCTACTTCCAGTCCTAATACTGGAACTAAGACGAGGGAACACCCAAGTCTAAAACCCTCTGAAACCCTACCAATACATACTCATCCCATCTGTACAAGAGCCCTATATAAAGCCTTACACACTGGGTTTTTCTATGTGTCTTCAAGTTCAAAGACTAGAGACAAGTGACTCGTCCTCCCCGACATGCCATGTGTGCATACGCGTCGGGTTGCCTTACCACCTGGAACAATACAACTTTGTCTCCGACAACACAACTTTCACATCCTTACAAAGAACAGCAGAAAACCCATAGGTTGCACAAGGTTGGGTCTCCTTCTGAGTTCAGAGAGAGGGGGAGGGAGGGAGGGAGGGAGGGAGAGAGAGAGGGGGGGGGGGGGAAGAGGGGGAAGGAGAGAGAGAGAGAGAGAGAGAGAGAGGAGAGAGAGAAAGAGACAGAGGGAATCAGGCCAAGACACATAGTACTACACCCTTACTCCTCCTCTTCTGACGCTTTTTCTCTCTTTCCTCCTCCTTTCATTTGCCCTATCCTTTCTTTCTCCCCCATCCCCCTTCCTCCCCCCTTCCCATGAATTCTTTATCGACTCTCTTTCACCAGGGCTCTGAGACAGAACACGCAAAATGAACAAATGTGACCGTTACAACACCACACACACACACACACACACACGCTCACACACACACTCACACGCTCACACACACACACACACCAACACAACGCACATACTGTCCAACACACACACACACACGCACACACACACACGCACGCTCACACACACACGCTCACGCTCACACACTCACGCACACGCACTCACGCACACACAGGCTCCCCCAAACGGTCTCTCACACAGAGTTTTGCAAGACCTTTTCCCTCTCCCCCTATCTCTGTGTTCCCCATAATTCCATTAAATCCAACAAAGACTAGTTTGAAAACGGACCCTTATTTTCATAAGGCCTTCAGGGAGAGGGGGAGGAGAACGAGAGAGAGAGAGAAAGAGAGAGTGTGAGTGAGTGAGTGAGTGAGTGAGTGAATGAGAGAGACAGAGAGCAAGAGAAAGAAAGAGAGGGAGGGAAAAGACAGAGGGGGGCAAGGGAAGGTAAAATACACAGACAGAAATAAGTAGACAGGAGAGACAGAGAGCATGAGTGTAAAGATGAAAAGACAGAGAGAGGGGGCAGAGAGAGAGGGAGGGAGGGAGAGTGAAAGAGAGGCTCATCAACTGGAATGGTGCTACTTGACAAATGTGTTTGTCTCTTCCCCCTTCTTCCATTCTTCCTCCTTCTCTCTGTCAGGGGAGGCTGGTGGAGGTAGAAATCAGAGGATGGGCTCATTGCAATGCATCGAATGGAACAAGGAATGCTGTGTTTGACACCATTCCTCATTCCATCCCATGCATTACAATGAGCCCGTCCTCCGATTTCTACCTCCACCAGCCTCCCCTGATGAAGGTTAGCTGTAGGGGTTCTTTCTCTCTGTCCTGTTAGGTCGACACATCAATGTTCAATCACTCCCTGCATTGTGCCAGCATTTTGCCGGCATCACGTCTTATGTGAAAGGGGGATCCCCCTAAGCACAGATCTAGGACCTGCTTATCCGACCCAGATTCCAACCTAAAACCAACATTCCACTCCATGTAAATCTTTTTTATGTGCGTACCTATATTCTTTCGATGTTTAGTTGCAAACAAACAAAAAACATCCCTTTAACCGTTCACATCTCTTTAATCGTTAACATCCCTTTAACCGTCAGAAGGTAAAAGGCGGAACTGACCTGAGATCAGTGCCACTGGTCAACTTCCTCATACCACAGCGGCTGCCATGGTGACCAATGGTTTACCCAGGTCACATGATGAACGAATGACACCACAGCACCTTCAGATGCTCATCACCTGACAGCGCAGCTCGAGGGTCAAAACGATTACCATGGCGACCCATGTATATATCATTTCAACAACAATAAAACAACTGATAATTGAGAGATGCCCTCAAGCCCCGCCCGACACAACTTCATAGGATAGCATCACGGAAAATATCGCATGACTCTTACCCTTAACCACCGATGATCGATTCATGCAATATACATCCTATGATACAGCATTAAAAAGCAAGATTCATTCCCAAACCATCACATTCTCAACAAAACATAATGCTACATTCAACACTGGTTGTCAAGTGCAATTTAAAGTGTACTCTGGTCATTACTTCTATTCATATTGTCTGCCATGTTAAATCAAAACTATCCAAGCGCTGGTTCATAGTTCCAGAATTGGTTTTGCTTGGTAGTTACATCATCTGTACAGCTCTTGTAGCTGGTTTGATATCTAGCTTGCCAAACTAACCTACATGTTTGTGTAGTTGTAGTGTGTGTTGCTAGGTAACGACATAAACGATGGCCGTTTTTAGGAACGGACGTGGCCATGTGTATGTTGTCTAATATATCAGGGGCAGGATAGGCTCTAACAATGGGAATTCCAAACCTCCCGTTGTATAATTATTTTTATATGATTTATATTATATATTATTTTGGTGTATTATTGTATTAGTATACTAGTAATACTGTCGTATTTGACTCTCATGTCTTTGTCAGTCTGTTTGACTGTTGAGAGGTAGCTTGCAAGTAAGCATTTCTTTGCACTTCTTAAGCCCCACTGTATCCTGTGTATATGATGAATTAACTTTCGTTTCATTTGACCCTGCTCCAACCCTTACTTTTACCATGGTTACGAACAGGGATGTCGTGGTTCAAGAACATGTGGCAAACCCTGAAGTAACCAAGTATGGTCAAAGCCTGCATCCTTTGGTGGGGTGTAGGGCAGTAAAGAATGAAAAGAGCCCGTACACTAAAATGCCATCCGACAAGGATGACCTTATGAAGACCCTTGTCGGATCGTAACGTTGTTTGTTTAATAAAGGTACGTGGTGGAGCATTTGAGTGTGCAGGCTCTATTCATCCTGAATCCTGAAGTCACTCAGGGAATCTGCTGCACGGCCGACTGTGTGTGGAGACTGAAGTCGTCTATGACAGGGTAAACCCTAAACACCATGGATTGAACAGGTGGGGGTCAACCCTTATGCCAATAACACAGGCTGAGCAGAAAAGGTGGGTGAACCCTATTCACACAAAAATAACCAGACTTTAAACAACATTGAGGGGTTTAGCCTCCACTACCATCACTGGTTATGAAACATTTATGTGTGTACGTGTCTGTGTGACAGACCCAGTGTCAGTGTCCATCCCAAGGTTGGTGTGATAACAGAATCTGAGATGGCAGAGCAGAGGAGATGACTGCATGGCATTCCGACTAGGATCTGGATGTCTCTCCACTAATTGCCCTGTTATCTCCTTCATGTCTAGAGTTATCTCTCGGACTGAGGACCAACCGTTTCTTCTTCACGGCCACCACAAGCTAAAGCCATTGTCCTCCAACGGAGCCCCACGCTGATTCAAACTCTTGAACAGAGAACAGAGGGTGCCCATCAGGGGAGGCTGGTGGAGGTAGAAATCGGAGGACGCAATGTGCAATGGTATAAAAATCGCACCCTGAGAAATATCCAAGATCGGGCGACACCTTGCATTCATATGAAATAAGGCACTAGAAGTCCAAGAGTTGATAAAGCACACAAACTGACTCACTAACAGTATCCAAGGTCGATAAAAATATAATTCTTGTGTCGGCAGGTCTGCCCCTCAACCAAAATATCTGAAATTCAACTAATTAAGAGCATCTAGCATCCAGACTAACCGTGATGTTGACACAACAGAAAATGTTAAGATTCTACATTCCCCCAATATCTGCAAAGAATACTGTTGTCACATTTGGAAAATAAAAACGTTTTTTATTTGATACAAAATACAGTAGGCTGTGTTATAACAGACTGGCAGCTGGCTTCCCATACAAATTGCCTTTTAACATTTTAATGAGGCAGCTGGATCAGAAACCTTATGATGTTCACACAATGTTAAGATATGCCCCTTTTATGCCCAGTCAGCCAAGAGGCCGTGCTCGCGTAGCTGCTAAGCTAAGCGCGGCCGCTAACTCTGCATACGCAACACATGTGGTCGCACTAGCGTAGCCGCTAACGCTACATACGCAAGACATGCGTCTCGTTCCCCCGGTCACAGCCCATTTGTGGGTCTAGTAACTGTAAAACTGGGACCACATCAAGGCCGGCGTCGTCACAGAGCCATGTGTTTTACAGGCGTCAGCTGGGAGGGAAACACCCGTCCATGTATGATGACAACGAGGCTACGACCACAAGAGCTAATAAAACTGCTCCGGTTAACGTCAGAGAGCAAACACATAAGTGGTCTGGGGGAAGACTTCTGAGAACGAATAGGCAGCGCATAAGAATCATATCAGAGGAGGGGGGGTTGGGGGTTATTGGAACAGAGGGAATAAACCCTAGTGTGTTAAGAGTTAGAGAGTCTGCATAACACCTATGAGGTCCTGGGGTTTCTGCATTTGGCCTTTCTCAACCATCTGTTGCTTTTATTTTACATTCCGGACACTTGGACCCTGTAAATGTGTTGACTGCAAACTGCTAAAGAGCCAGGATAAGGACTTGTGTTTTAGTAGCATATGTCAGATGGAGTGAAGATATGAGGTTCATCAAAGAGAATTTAGTTCCCTCTAGATTTTAGAGTGGACTATTCCTTTAAAGTAGCAAGCGTTGATTCTCTACTTGATGACAAAACCATTGTGTTTGTTCCTTTAAACATGGCTCCAAAGACAATATTAAAATATGACAGGCCTTTCTCCTTGTAATCTAGGCCTGTGTGACTGGCATAGTTCAAACCTGGGTCTCCCATGTGGAAGACACAAGCATCTACCATTAGGCCAAGAGGACATCCTCAAGGTCCAAGAGCAACACTTGATATATATATATATGTGTGTGTGTGTGTGTGTGTGTGTGTGTGTGTGTGTGTGTGTGTGTGTGTGTGTCAGAGAGGGCTAATTCCAAATCAACTCTGCTACATATGCTTAGGCCTATGCTTATCTAATATGTTTAATTTTTCCTAATCCTAATCTCTGTCTCTGGGCCAGTGGTTAGGGGGGAACGTCTATATACTCCCACTAATCACCTTGCCCATCTACTATGCCACTTCTACATCAGGCATGGTACGAACACGAGAACAATAGATGTCGGTTTAAGTTTCAAAAGTGTCATTGTCATATACTTTAACTCCTACCATTTCCTGTCTGGGAATCTGAACAAACACACCCATAGAAGAACCCTAAAACACACCACTTCCCTTCACATTGTGGCTTCTGTCTGTTTCATTTCTACCTACTCATGACTGTACACCCTATCACCTAACAAGAACGACTCATAGGCGACAACAACGCTAACATGAACGACTCACAGGCTACAACAACGCTAACATGAACTTCAACAACGCTAACATGAACTACAACAACGCTAACATGAACGACTCATAGGCTACAACAACGCTAACATAAACTACTCATAAGGCTGCATTGCCACTGCAAAAAGGAGTGCAATATGTATTACCCTCATGCCGAACATGTGAAATTGCATTCATACAAACATGAATAGTATATCAAAACCAGGGGCGGCTGGTGGAGGTAGACGTCAGAGGAAGGGGCCCATTGTAATGCATGAAATGGAATTCGGAATGGTATGAAAAACGTGTTTGATATCATTCCTCTTTCCACGCATTACAATGAGCCCGGCCTCCCAATTTCTACCTCCACCAGCCTCCCCTGATCAAAACCGCATGACTTTGATTGAGGCAATAAAAAGTAGCCGCAATGAGAAGGAGCTTGCCTCATCTTGTCGTCACGCATTCTGCAGCCTATGCTGAAGCAGAGGTCTCAATTTCTTAGGGGCAAGAGGGGCATATGTGTGTGTGTGTGTGTGTGTGTGTGTGTGTCTCGCTTGAGGACTATCATTTGTTAATTTGCCAACCAATCAGGTGTGTTAGTACTGGGCTAAAAAATTATAATAACATGACCCTCCATGAACACACACGTGACCCTCTTCATGAACACACGTGACCCACCATAAAAACACACGTGACCCTCTTCATGAACACACGTGACCCTCTTCATGAACACACGTGACCCACCATAAAAACACAGGTGACCCTCTTCATGAACACACACGCGACCCTCTTCATGAACACACGTGACCCTCTTCATTAACACACGTGACCCACCATAAAAACACACGTGACCCTCTTCATGAACACACACGCGACCCTCTTCATGAACACACGTGACCCACCATAAAAACACACGTGACCCTCTTCATGAACACACGTGACCCTCCATAAAAACACGTGACCCTCCATAAAAACACTTGACCCTCTTCATGAACACACTGTATGGCCATAATTGATGAAGACAGCATCTGGAATATTACTCAAAAGACTGATGCTTTGAGACATATTAAGTGGTTTTGGAAAGCAACAGACCTAAAAGCCCTTTTTTAGCAGTCTGGCCTTATAGTTGGATAAAGTTGTGCTTTTGAACAATTTCTATAAACCATCAACATATCAGAAGTCGGAATGGTTCATGCTGGGTTTTTTTTTCAATGGACTGAATGACTGATGTTTGCACATAAAGCCATAGGCGTTTAATTTATGAAGGAAAAAACCTGCACTCACTAGAAATACTATTAAATAAGTTTAACCCTGCACACAAATAAATAAAATAAAAAATGTTCAACTGAAGCATAACATGTTTTGAAAGATACCTCATTTGGCCATCCCCTTTAAACAATATTTACACATATCAGCAAGATGTCAACTGAAATCTGCCATTGTGTTTCCTAACAATCCTACAATAGCTTTATTCATTAAGACACTGCTAATAAATCAATAACTAGTCAATGAATCATATGTTGTGCAGAAGCGTTGGGGAGTTCCATTTCAGACATGGTTTATTGACTGTTTATTAGGGATTTAAAATAAACATACAGTATAAGATGTGTGTGATCCCAGCAGATAGCACATGAAAGCATTACTAAAACACAATCAATCAATCAATCAATCAACTTATTTCCAATGTAGTCGCCTAGCCCAACGGAGATCCACACGTGTTTCATACCATTACATGCATTACAATGAGCCTGTCCTCCGATTTCTACCTCCACCAGCCTCCCCTGCTGAGACCAAAGTTTCCCCTATGGGCCTGTAAGGAGGAATATGGCAGCCCTCCTTCTATGGGTGCAGAAGCAAGCATGTCTCAAAAGGACTATAGTCATACACAGTCTATAACCCACTAGAACCAGGTATCATACACGCAGAAGCAGGTATCATACATACACTAGAACTTGTAACCCACTGGAAGCAGGTATCATACATACACTAGAACCTGTACATGGATTAGACTTCTCCATATGTCAGGGCCTGAATAACCATATTGGATAGGTGTCATGTATTGCTGCTTCAAAAGGAAATGGGCCAACATTTTAACTGTCACGTCGTGGGGGGTGCATCCACTCCGCATGTAGGCCTACAGTACAAGCCTGAATGAAACATAGCCTTATCAACCTGAAGATAGAATGCGAAGTAGGACCGACTCAAATTCTATGAAAAACATATGCGCTAACGCGCAGCCGACGATGGTCAAATCACATGCCATGCACCAAATTTTTGACGGGGTTTTTTGTCGGAAAAGTCACAATGTTGCTGGTTTCCCAATGACTAATAACCTACACACCGAGAACAATTCTTTACCATATCCTGCACGTTATACCGAGCCAAAATCTTTGACCAATTCATCGCGGTCAAATGTAACACCTTTTTCCCCCTCTACAAGAATATACAATGTAGCACGCCCCCCCCCCCCTCCCCCCCGCCCCTGCAACTGGCAACAAACTAACGATATATTCTGCCTTATCCTTATCTGTCTTAAACCGTAAAGGCCATCAGAAGGTTCTTTTTTCGTCTTTAAACACACACGGAGAGAAAAGACAGCAACACCCGTGGTTCATTTGTAGCTATAATTCATATTTTGTCGTAGTGGTGGGGCCTGGGGCTGTAGTACAGCCCCGTCCCCAGGTACAGAGCGCCAAGTTGGGGTACACGGTGTGTGATTTCCCTCTACACCGTATCTAAGGCCCAAGAAGGCTACTGTCCCCCCCGTCCCCCCCTCCTCCCACCCCGCACCCGCACCCCCCGTCCCCGCACCCCCCGGTTACCACCTAGCGGCACACGGGTCAGGTCTCCTTTCAATGGCCGGGTGGCAATGCAGTGGAATTAATATATCTGCGTCAAATAATATGACACACTCGTCTTTTTACGGGGGGGTTGGGGGGGTTATGGCTAGATGCATTATCACTCGAATTACGCCTGTATTCAATCAACATTAAACCGACTGGCATATGAATAAATGCACACATCGCCCAATATGAATGCGAAAGGCTAATATGGCTATGGCATTGTAGGTTTGGCGGCACGTCTTGGCTATATTTGAAGGCTGTAGCATACAACGGGGATGTGTTTTTTTATGCCTACATATGTTATGTTATGTCATAAATATGCCCGTGGTCGGCTGCTGTTTTCACACGAAACATGAATACTCGGAGCCATCGATGTGTTCTTGATACGCTATTGCAAAAAAAAAATCATTCAAACAGGCTATTGATCATCGATAAGTTAATGCGGTCTTTAATGTGGATATAATGATTAACAAGTTATGCTGCACTTCAACACAACGCTGCTGCTGTTTTCTGATCGCCAAGGCGATGAGAAAACCACTGCGTAGGGAAAGAGAGAGAAAGAGAGAGAGAGAGAGAGAGAGAGAGAGAGAGAGAGAGCGCACACAATCCCAAGGATGGCAAACGCCGAGTCTTTGTTATGATTCGGGTAGGCTACGTCTTCTTCCCCCCCTCCTTGAACCCTTTTCCCCTTGTCTTCGCTTGTCTCGCCCCAGCTTACCTTCCCTCGCCTTGAGGAGCACCGTGTTGGCCACGATATTTTCTATCTCCATTGTCAGAATCCGGATCCCATGCAGCGATACATTTCACTTAGCGGAAAAGATGAAGACAGTCGTGCCGACGATGATGATGGTGACGATCAACGCGAATTCTGCACTGACGCATACTAGGTTTCTAATAGTGGTAGCTCTTCATCGCTTGATGTTTAACCCCCCCCCACCTATAAGCATAGCTAGCCTAGGCTACGACGTTAATTCGGCTTGTTAGCATGCAATGCCTCTCCTTCCTTCGCCTTCCCTTCCTGCTTCGCTTGCTCCCTGCTCGCCTCCCCTCGTCCGCGCAACGAGAGCGAGAGTAGGAGGGATCAGCTTACAACCACAGTGCAACCTTAGCAGTCCGTCCACACACACACACACACACACACACACACAGAAACACACACGCAAAACATAGGCGCATGTTATGGGTAACATACAGACCTTGTTATTCAACATGTACACAATAGAGAAAATAAGATGCACGTGCTCATCTCCACACATGTTACACTATGTGTGTGTGTGTGTGTGTGTGTGTGTGTGTGTGTGAGAGAGAGAGAGAGAGAGAGAGAGAGGGTGTGTGTGTGTGTGTGTGTGTGAGGGTATGTGTGTGTTTGTGTTTGGAGTTCCCCACCCCTCCAGCTTGTTGGCTTGGTACATGTACCTTCCTCACACTGACTAGGGGAAAGAGATAAAACTTATATAAAACACACACACACACCCCCTCATACATACCCTCACACACGTAGCCTCTCCCTCTCAGCTCAGGGCCAGGGAGAGTGGAGAGCTCACCCAGGGCCAGGGACAGGGGTCTTCAGCTCAGGGGCAGGGAGAGTGGAGAGCTCACCAGGGCCAGGGACAGGGGTCTTCAGCTCAGGGCCAGGGAGAGTGGAGAGCTCACCCAGGGCCAGGGACAGGGGTCTTCAGCTCAGGGGCAGGGAGAGTGGAGAGGGGGCAGGGAGAGTGGATGCATGTGCCTGTTTGATACCTTTCTTCATTCCATTCCATGCATTACAATGAGCCCCGTCCTGTGATGTCTACCTCCACCAGCCTCCCCTGATGTGTTCTTAATGAGTCTTAAAAGGACACTTCACCAGCTCATATTCATTATCTCCAGCACCATACCAGTGTCTACAAATGTGGAAACGTCAGAGCCTAAGGAAATTACCCCCAATGACATCTATCTTATCCCATATAACTCAATGCTTTAATCCTATAGATACACACAGGAAGACTGTGCGAAATAGTTACTCATAGTAACGGGTTCAAATTCAAAATAGCCACGATTTTATGCTTGTGACAGAGAAACTTTGGTGGAACGATACTGTGTACATTTTTACAGTATTTACATGCAACTGTGGAAGTTGTTTACATGAGTGTTGATAAGCTGTTGCGCAACGTCCCACGTCCTCTGCCTCACATAAATAGTTTGTTGCTTTAGTTCTATTTATTTTTTCTTCCTTCCAAGAAGAGAGAAGTCGCATTGACCTAATAGGGGTCTCGTTCTGTATGTTGTCCTGGCTGAGCCTTTTGTGCAATGTCATCACCGCCATCTAGTGTTAGTAACGTGGAACTGCAGGTTCGCTTTTTTCATGGGTGCATCCCAATAGTCGACACCAGGCTTATTCAACTGGAGCCCCGGGGCGCCGTTCCGGCCCGCCGATGCGCAAAAACCCGGTATTTGGTGCCAAAATGAGCCAGAGTTTAATTTCATCCAATAGGAGAAGCGTTGTTTAACTGTTGTCCCGTCCCCTGGTCAGGTGTGTTCTGTCACATCATTTGTGGAGGTATAAGAAAGCTGTCAATGTGTAGTATTGATTCTAGGCTTTGGTTTGTCTTTGGAGTTTGCTAACGGTGTCTGTCAATATGGGGACCAAAGAAACAGCAATGAAAGTCAAGGAAGCCCTTATGAGGCTGAACTATCAGTAACAATCCATCAGAAACATAGCCAAAACCTTACCAAAACCAACAGTTTGGAACATCATTAAAAAGAAAGAAAGCACTGTTGAGCTCAGCAATCGCAAACAGCCTGGAAGGCCAAAGAAGACTTTTACAGTTGATGACCAAAGAATGCTCACCATAATTTAAAAAAATCCTGAAATAACTATCAGGAACATGCTCCAGGAGGTAGGCGTGAATATGTCAGACTACCATCCACAGAATACGGCACCAGCCAAACCACAGAAGCTTCACTGCAAGGTGCAAACCTCTACTTATCTTCAAAAAGCATGGTCAGGTTACAGTTTGCTAAAAAGTACCTAAAACGCATACCTCATCCATGAAACGTGGTGGAGGGGGTGTTATGGTTTGGGCTTGTATATTTTTCCACTTGAACTGGCTAACTTCATTGATGATGTTACTGCTGACGGCAGCAGCAGAATGTATTCTGAAGTGTACAGAAACATGTTGTCTGCTCGAGTACAAGCAAATGCTCAAAATTCATTGGATGGCGCTTCATACAGTAAGACAATGAGCCCAAACATATTGCCATAGCAACTAGGGAATTTTTCAGGGCCAAAAAGTGGAAGTTTTTGACTAGCCAAGTCAATCTTCAGATTTAAATTTTAAATTTTAGGCAAAAAGAGCTGAAAATGCGTGCAATACAGGCCTGGCAGAGTATCACCAGAGAAGACAATGACCCTAATGCAGACTTCAGGCAGTTATTGCATGTAAAGGATTATCGACCAAATACTAAACATGAGTGCTTCGTTTGGACACTATATGATTTCTATAGTGTCTACATTCACTATATGATTTCTATAGTGTCAACATTCACTATATGATTTCTATATATGACTTTTGGTGCCCTGAAATAGGCAGTATGTTTAAAAATGTTATAATTTTGAAATGGCAAAACCAATCTGAACAAAAACAACATTGAATTAAAGCTGATAATCTCGACTTTGACCTCATAGTAATTTGTTTGATTTCAAATCCAAACTGTTGGAGTATAGAGCCAAAAAAAGACAACAAGCTTCCTTTTCCCAATACTTATGGAGGACACTATAAGTCCATCGGCCACCACTAGGTGGCCCTCTTGTTTCATGTTGGCCTGCCTAGTGAACGGTGACGATATGGAGAATTGGACACACCATATAGAATCTACATAAAGCTTCTTCACTCTGACAAATCAAATCAAAAATAAAATCAAATGTCATTTGTCACATACATCGCATACATCCCTAACTGATATAGTGAAATGTTTTGGGATCTTGCTCCTTGATCAACAACAGTCAACAACAATCAACGAATCAACAATACAATATAATATTGTAATAATAAAACAGTTACAATAGTAGTGCAGAAGGGGGCAATGTAAGTAGCAGCAGTAATGGAGGGGTAGAGGTAATGACAGTTGAGCGGGGGGGGGGGGCAGGGGGGGACAGTCTTATGGCCTGTGGATAGAAACTGTTCCGGAGCCTGTTGAACTGAGTCTGGATGATCCGATACCTTTTGCCAGAAGGTAAGAGAAAGAACAGGGAGTGCTTGCGGCCTGTGATGGATTGGGCTGTTTTCACCACCCTCTGTAAAGCCTTACGGTCTAGGGCAGTGCAGCTGTCATACCAGGCGGTGATACAGGCAGTCAGGATACTCTCTGTGGTGCATTTGTAAAAGTTTGTAAGGATCTGTGTGTGTGTTTGTGTGTGTGTGTGTGTGTGTGTGTGTGTGTGTGTGTGTGTGTGTGTGTGTGTGTGGGCGCGCCTGCATGTGTGTGTGTATGCACAGCTGCGAATGTGTGTGTGTGTGTGTGTGTGTGTGTGTGTGTGTGCTGTATCTTTGGTCACATGGTGGAGTGTTCCCTGATACTGTCTATTTGAACCTCCGGATCACAGAGGGCAACAGTGTCACCGAAGTCGACAGTGGCCCGGAGGCCCTTGTCCCTAATACCCAGAGATAAGGCCCCATAATGGCCTAATATTGCCCCATTCATTGATTAGATTGTCCTGAAATTACTTTATAGTCAGTGGAACTGAGGAGCTCAGATAAAGTTCTTGGCGTTCACGTCACGTCACCAGGGTTCGAGACCTCTGCCTTTACATTAAGTCTCAAATAACCATAAGAAAAGAAATACACATTACTGCATGTTCTGCCAAGCATATGAAACACGTTGTGTTTGATACCATTCCTCATTCCGTTCCAGGCATTACAATGAGCCCGTCCTCCGATTTCTACCTCCACCAGCCTCCCCTGTTGTACATATTTCTGCTGAAGACAACCTCCACTTTAATAACCTTTATATGCCATTGAGTTGACGCTTTTATCTAAAGCGACTTACATTGCAGCGATTACATACATTTCAGTATATATGGTCCCAGCAGGAATCAAACCTACAACCTAAGCGTTGTTAGCACCATGCTCTACCAACTGAGCCACAGAGGGCATCAGTTCCTATCTAGCTATACACTCAGCACGTCAAAAGCAGAAATCAGCTTTTTTCCCTTGTTGCTGACAGGCACAGTTTCAAAGCCTCCCCATAACAACCCTGAGATAACGCTTGTTTGACGGTGTGTTCTGTTACAATGTTTCTGACTGGGTTCTGTTTTGGAGCTGCATTGTGACACAGTGTTCTATTTGGTACAGTGATAGAACGTTGGAGTGTGTTCTGTTCGTGTTCTAAACATACAGTGTTCATTCTTTCACATGCTGGGGTCAACAGTCTCTCAGTTATACCGTAAAACGTCCAATAAGCGCGTAATGAGTCCCCATTAAATGCCAGTCTCCAATAACAGCCATGCCGTGTCACTTTAAAGAGGTAGTTCACCCAAAGTTACAAAAATCACATGACCCGGAAAAGAGTCTATGGACAAGGACAGACTTCAATCCACCCTGTTTTTCTCACCTCACTCTCAAACATGCTAATTTGAAGTCCATCGACTTCCATTGGTTTTAGGTAGAAAGTGCTGTGAATTAGTCTCTGTGATAACCACACCATCCACATTATCAACTACTCCTTCAAAAATACAGTCCTGCAGTCACCTCCCACCTCAACACACACACACACACACACACACACACACACACACACAATAATATAATAATATATAATAATAATAATAATAATATATGCCAAAAGCTGACGCTTTTATCCAAAGCAACTTACATTGAGGTATACATTTTTCAGTATATATGGTCCCAGCAGGAACACACACACACGTGTGTGGAGGGAGTGTATCATTTTAATGAACAGTGCTAGAGGGCTTTGTCTGTCTGCCCCCCCCCCCCCCCCGCGTTGTCTGGTGGTGTGACATGCACGAGGAACGTTGTGTCTCTGACATTGACTTATTGATCATCTGTCCCATGCACACACACACACACCATGCACACGGGCACATGTCCCATGCACACACACACACACACACACAAACAATATGTCATGTGATTTAGGCCGATCACAGGGAGTACCGGGTCAGGAGTGGAAGTTTACTAGGCACACACACACATACACACACATACACACACACACACACACACACAGTAAATTTCCAGTCATGACGATTTACTCTCTGCGACTGATCATAGATTACAAAATGCCTTGTATTTTTTCTGTAAAGATAAGAATAATAAATCTACCTCAAAGAAATGAGAGAAATCCTCAGATTTCTACCTCCACCAGCCTCCCATGGTGTTCTACCTCCACCAGCCTCCCATGGTGTTCTACCTCCACCAGCCTCCCCTGGTGTTCTACCTCCACCAGCCTCCCATGGTGTTCTACCTCCACCAGCCTCCCCTGGTGTTCTACCTCCACCAGCCTCCCCTGATCTGTTTCTATCAGAGCCCATGTGCATTCCTCAGCATGTCGTTCCTCTCGGGCACTGCTTAGCGTCAGGGTGCTGGAGGTGGATGTGAAGACATTGTGAGTGCCTCTGTCTCAGTTGTGTGTTTACCTGGTCTTGACTTGACCGCGGACAGTAATGATGGACTTGTAATTGCAGTCCCGTGGAGTAAAGAAAACACAAATCAGGCAATCGCCTGCAGCTGAAAAGGTGAACATTTTGTGGCTAATTTACAATAGCTTGCTGGCCAGTGTGTTTATTAGATCAATAAATACAAATCAATAAACTGAATCGGTCACCTGATGGTCGCCTGGCAGTGCTAGCAGGTAGAGGAAAGGCTAGGCTAGCATCATTTCTGAAATATTTGAATACTCACAATAAACCTAAATTAAGGCAACGGCCTGATGGCCTAACTAACACATTGTGCCACGATGGCCTCGCCCTAAAAACCATGTAATGGCCTGGTCTGGTGCACATGCACACACACTCCTTCTGGGTGGTCATAAATGCGAGAGAGAACATGTGTTTCTGATAGAGAGATGGACCAGGTAGATAACACTGATAGGCAGAAAGGGAGAGAGAGTGGGCAGGTGATTAACCCAGAGGGGGAGAGAGTGAGAGAGAGAGTGAGAGAGAGAGTGAGAGAGAGAGTGAGAGAGAGAGGTGAAGAGAAGAGAAGAGAAGAGGCTCTCTAAATTCATATGATGATGAATTGGGGACTTTAGCATGACTGTGAGCAATGAATGAATGCAAATAAATGTAAATACGCAGAAACACAATCCACAATCATATTTTTGTGGTAAGTTTATTTTTTTAAATTCTCTTTTCACACACTTGCGAATAATATTGAAACATGATTTGAAAAACACAAATATATACACTTAAATATATACACTTTCCAACATAATAAATTATAAAAGATGCATATTCATCCATAATACATTTCCTGGTCCATATTCTTTGAATACATTTAATTATCTTCTTCATTTATATTATAACTTATTCCAATGTAGCACCTTAAAACGATGTGTTACGAGCATCACCATATAATCATTTATAACTTTAATACACAATAATAATAATAAATTGTATCGGACGGTAACACAAATTGAAAAAGTTATAAAAGTTACAACATAGTGAACAATTCTCTATAAGCCCTTTATAAACATGCTATAGAGGACCATGTGTTATATGAGAGTTAGAACACCTTATAAGTGTGTTATAGAGGACCATATCACCTTATAAACATGTTATGGGTCATAACCATAACATGTCATAACCATAGCCTCAAAACTGTGTGGCTTTGAAATCTCCCAGGTCAGTCTTTCTGTCGTCTTCTGTCTCCTTCTCAGAACTCATCGCCGGGTTGTCGTACATCTCCAACACGTGCGCTTTCTTCTTCTCCTCCCCCTCTCCGTCGGCAGCGATATGGCAGCACTTGCAGCAGCAGCAGCATTTGCTGACGAACACCCCAACCACCCTGTCCCAGGGCTCCAGGGAGTGAGCCCAGAGCGGGAGGAAGTTCCAGTTGCGCAGTACCGCCGGCAGACAGCGGGGGCGCCGCTTCTGGATGACGTTCATCACGATGGCGAGGATCACCAGGGTGATGATGGGCACGCCCACACCGACTAGCACCTGCCAGCCGGCCATCGATAGGCCGAAGACGAGGAGGGGCAGGACGAAGAAGCAGGAGAGGATGTAGACGGCGGCGAACCAGCGGTACTCTGCCGTGATGTCGCCCAGGGCCTTGGCCAATCGGATGGGCACCCTCGTAAAGGGGACTGGATACCACAGCAAGATGCCCGTGATGTTGAACAGGAAGTGCACCAGCGCAATCTGGAGGAGGGGGGGGGAAGTGAGGGTGGGGGGGGTGTGTATTTATTTGTGTCAATGTGAGGGAGACGAGTGTGTGTTTT
>NC_139675.1:7490730-7528230 GCF_951799395.1 Argentina silus
GGGCAGGACACTATATCTTATCTATTAGCGGAGTGAGATGGTGGCTTGAGGGCTTTTCCGGAGCGGAAAAGTCCGCAAAGTGCAAAGGTGTGTTATTGTGTCCCTGGAGATAAATGGATATGGATAAGGAATTGTTAAAGGATGGCTCTTCTAATGACTGTGATCATCGGAGCTTTGTGATGTTGTTGCACTGTTTAAATTATTTTTATTGTCTATCATCCTAGCATTAGTAGACGTCTTATCTGTTGTGCAATTGAATGTTTTACTTTTAGTATGTCTTGTCTTATCTGTTGTGCCTGGGCACTTTATCTGTCTCACCGTGGGAGAGTGAGAAACGTCCTCTCGATTCCTTTGTATGTCTTGACGTGAAGAATTGGCATTAAAGCCACTTTGACTTGAGTTGCTTCTGAGTGATTAAGACATGAAAGACGTGGATTTCTACTGTATCTGATCTATAGTCCCTCTTTTTCATAAGCAAGAAAAAAATGTGCGCACACACACACACACACACACACACACACTCACACACGCAGGCATGTACACACACATACACAGACACACATACACAGACACACACACACACACACACACCTAAGAGTGCTGTTTAGATTAGGGTTAGGGTTAGGGTTAGGGTTAGGGTTAGGGTTTAGATCAGACTATAAGGAGAGATATTAATTCTGCTATCGTGCTGCTGTGAGGATGGAAAAAAACACTACAGTAGACTGATGTGGCGACAGAGAGAATCAATATTCTGACAAGTGAGTGAATGAAAGTGTGTGTGTGTGTGTGTGTGTGTGTGTGTGTGTGTGTGTGTGTGTGTGTGTGTGTGTGTGTGTGTGTGATGAATTTCTGATGGAAACAGCACAAATTAGGGGCTTGGGTTGTCAACAGAACTTATGAACATAACGAGTGAACCTGTAACCATTGCTAAGGCAGTTTCGGAATAATGACTAATAGTGTGGAACAAAAATGGATCGATAACAAAAAAACACCCTGTGTCCCAGTTCTGATACCGCTGTACACACTGGAATATTCAACACTTTGTTCTGCAAGCACAGTATACTGTAGGTACCACAATCATATCATTTAATATCTTTAAAAACAAAACAAAGTGTTTGTTGAAGTCGTAACGATCATTTAGAGTTAATAAACAATAACCCCCCTGAAGAAGAACGGTCATATAAGTTAATGATACTAAGTGAGATAAACCTCACTGAAAAGATAGGATTTTCTTTTGACTCACAATGGCAGTGGTTGTTTTACAGCGTCCAGCACCCCCATATTTACCCCAATAAAACCCCCTCATGCCTCACAGTGGACACGTTCCTCCTACTCACCTGTGGGCAGGTGGGGCACGTTCGCAGTCCCCGACGGTCTTGGGTCACAGACTGTTGTGGTCGCAGGTAACTCCGGAGAGCCCACCTGTGCTGGGGTAGTTATCTGTCCACTGAGAGAGGGGGGAGGGGGAGGGAGGGAGGAGGAGGAGGGAGGGAGGAGGAGGAGGGAGGAGGGAGGAGGGAGGTAGGGAGGTGGGGTCACCCACTCGTGCAGATAATCTCAGCGTTGTCAGTGGCGGCACTCAGATCGCCAGGAGCGCCACCGGTTTCTGATTATCTTATCAGTCCCAATCACCTGAAAGGAGCGGTTCGACCAGCGGGTGTGTCGAAATGTCTCCGTGCTCACCTGAGACGGCTCTCTCCACCTTCACCCTACACTCTGGTGCTTCCCCTGGCCTGGTTCAGGAGCAGAGAAGATTAGAGCAGCTCACCCTGCCCCACCTGGTGTCTGTTGAAGGCCTAAGAGAAGCTGTGGTCCAGAGAAGTGGTACCAGGTCAGGTCAGAACACTTGTGGTCCACAGAGGAGTGGTACCAGGTCAGGTCAGAACAGTGCTCTGCTCTGGGTCGGTCCAGTCTGTGTTTTCTAGCCAGAGAGAGGAATGAGAGTGGAGGATTCCCCATGGCCAAGGTCTACACTGACACAGATAGACAGGAGCGGAGGGTACAGTGTGCCCATTCCTCTGTTCTGAATGTGATGCAGGGCACAAATCAATGTGATTTCCAATTAGAAGCGCATGACTTCTGTACATGTCCCTGAACCAACTGTACACATGGATCAGGAGTAGAGCGCAAACTGAGAGTGTGAATGGATGGATGGATGGATGGATGGATGGAGGCCCAAATATCATTATAAACCTTAGTTAGACCTACAGTGTTTGTGTGAGTGTGTGTGTGTGTGTGTGTGTGTGTGTGTGTGTGTGTGTGTGTGTGTGTGAGTGTGTATGTGTGTGTGTGTGTGTGTGTGTGTGTGTGTGTGTGTGTGTGTGTGTGTGTGTGTGTGTGTAAGGTACTGTGTATATTACCATGGTAGTGCTTTTGAGTGACACAGCTTGACACACACACACACACACACACACACACACACACACACACACACACACACACACACACATGCACACACCAAATCCTTAGCCTGGAACAACCCTGTCCCTCCTACATCACTGGACCAGAGTCATGAGCCTCCAGAGTGTCCATTGATCACAAATGGAACCAGAGAGGAAACGATACACTGCTATTTTAAGCCCATCAATAGATGTATTGATTGTAAACACACACACAAACACATACACAGACACAGACAGACAGACAGACAGACAGACAGACAGACAGACAGACAGACAGACAGACACACACACACACACACACAGACACACACACACACACACACAGACACAAACACACACACACACACACACACACACACACACACACACACACACACACACACACACACACACACACACACACACACACACACCCCACCCCACCCCCAACAAACACACACACACCCCAAACCCTCCAATTTTTCCTTGACCTTTTCCAATGTTTCCAAACTCTTCAGCCAGGAGTAGGCTCCTCCTTTTCCTGATAGAAACCGGTGCTTGTTTCTGTTCATCATGGCCACACAGTGACACACTGCCACCACCTACTGGACATTGGGTGCCACTACACCTCATCTACGAGCCAACAGAAACCCCCTACCCCTGTGGCCTTAAACCTTTTCCAGGCATAAACTTGTTATTGGTGTTAAAATACTTTTTTTGGCCTCTGGACCCACGTACCAGGGTCCCCTTGTGAATAAATTCATACAGTACTACCCTATAATAACTATCCTAGTCCCTACAGTACTACCCTATAATAACTATCCTAGTCCCTAGTCCATACAGACTACCCTATAATAACGATCCTAGTCCCTACAGTACTACCCTATAATAACAATCCTAGTCCCTACAGTACTACCCTATAATAACCATCCTAGTCCCTAGTCCCAACAGTACTACCCTATAATAACCACACTAGTCCCAACAGTACTACCCTATAATAACCACACTAGTCCCAACAGTACTACCCTATAATAACGATCCTAGTCCCTCCATTACTACCCTTTCATAACCATACTAGTCCCTACAGTACTACCCTATAATAACCACACTAGTCCCTACAGTACTACCCTATAATAACGATCCTAGTCCCTCTATTACTACCCTTTCATAACCATACTAGTCCCTACAGTACTACCCTGTAATAACCACACTAGTCCCTACAGTACTACCCTATAATAACGATCCTAGTCCCTCCATTACTACCCTTTCATAACCATACTAGTCCCTACAGTACTACCCTGTAATAACCATAATAGTCCCTAGTCCCTACAGTACTACCCTATAATAACCATACTTTCTCGCTCCCCCCCTCTCTCTCTCTTCCTCCCTCCCTCTCTCTCTCTCTCTCTCTCTCTCTCTCTCTCTCTCCCTCTCCCTCTCTCTCTCTCTCTCCCTCTCTCCTCCCCTTTCTTTTGTTTGCACTTCTTTTGATTTCCCACTCTCTGGGTTGAGGGCAGTGCACTGCAGATCCACATCGCTGTCCCATCTCTCTGGGGTCCACCTGAGAACCCTGCCATTGGCCGTGAGGCCCTGGAAGGACCAGTAGGTGTAGGTGCATTGTGGCTGGCGGTCAGAGGAACAGGTGAATTCCATGGTGAATCCGTTGACCACCTCACCATCTCAACTGAGAGATATGATTGGGTCCACCTAAGAGAGAGACTGAGTTACTGAACAGCACATCATTATTCATAACCAGGAAAATTCATTATATTTATCTTTAATCACTATTATTCATCATCTGATTAATTGACCCTCTATCATTCATAATGAAATAGCATCAATTTCCCAGAATCAGAATCAGAATCAGAATTCTTTTATTTGGCCAAGTATATTTGCACATACAGGAAAGTGACTTGGTGAGGTTCCCGCTCCCTTGTTCTGGAGCATCGTATTGCTTTAATGTGAACATGTTCTAAATCTATTTGTTTGGTGATAATGTTAAAAAGGATCTGAGTCTTGGCGTAGCAGGAACACTCCTGGCAATAGCACACACATACAGGACATCCTCCTCTGAAGGTTCCATGATGCAGCAAGACGCTGTCCATTAGACCAACATGCTGTTTATCAGGCCTACTAAGGGTGCTAAAGTCTAAAGTGGCTCACATGTTTGATACCATTCTAATTCCATTCCATGCATTACAATGAGCCCGTCCCATTTCTACTTTCACCAGCCTCCCCTGGTGTGTTGCTATACTAGGCATGTCAATCTTGCATGTTGTCAGGCACATGCAGCTCAACATATCCTAAAATAACCTTTCTGTAAATCTGGCAACACTTCCATACACTAAGACAACGTCCTGGTGAGATTCAACAAATATAAAAAATAAAAGCCCTCTCGGGATTGCTGAACAACCTCCATTTGAATTTAATTCCCATTTAATCACACTTTAATCATTCGTCTTATATTAAAAGAGCGAGAATAGATCATCCCAAAAGGCTAACAAAACATTTACTCTGATGATGATTAATGAGTGTGTTACGGAGAACCTTCGAAATAAAAGTCTGCGTTCGAAACTTTCAACCCTCAAAAAGGTGTTTCCGGGTCAACTCAGTTTCCCTTTGTGCCATGATATTGTATCAACATTTACGAAATCAGTCGGGAGAGTGGGTCTGTACACTTTGGCACATTCTCTAAGGAGTAAAGTTGTCGGACATTATTTTTAACATGTCACCAATCTCCACCGGTTTCACGGAGGAACGACAACGCGAGTCACAGGTAAATACCGCTTGCTAACGATCTAACTATAACCCCTCTAGCTAGCTAACCTCATCAGTTCTAGCTAACTTCAACAAGCATGTCTATCAGGAGTTTTGTTATTTGTCGTTCACCTTGGCTAGTCAGCAAATGTCCTGACTTGTTAACTTGCCAGTCATCACTTTGGAACCTACTGTTATGACAGCTGCCCTAGCATGCCGAGTAAACAAGGTGTGTGTGTGTGTGTGTGTGTGTGTGTGTGTGTGTGTGTGTGTGTGTGTGTGTGTGTGTGTGTAGGGTCCTTTGGGAAAGGACTACATTCCCACAGATGAGGAGAGGAGGGTCTTCAAGGAATGCAACCAGGAGAGCTTCTATTACAGATGTAAGTTACCATGTTACCAACACACAAATCAAATCAAAGCAAAGCTCAGTATTACAAACCAAATTAGAATTAGAAGTTATATGCACTTGCATATAATTGGTGTACACTTTGTCTCTCCCCTCCCTCCCGACAGCGCTGCCCTTCTCAGTGGTCAGCATGGCTGTCACTCAAGCCCTCATCACTAAAGGTACCTCCCACCTGTAGCCTCTCTGTATTGTCGACTGTCCTGTACACAATGCATCAATGGTAGGTGCTCAGTGGGATCCTTGGGATGGCCCGACTCTGATGTCACGTCATTGAAGTGAAACATGTAGGCTTAGGCAAGGTTTAGGTTTACGCCTAGTGTCAAACAGGTCAGTGTGAAGTCATTAATTGTCAGTGGAGCAGACAATGGAGAGGCGTGTCCACGTGAGGGACTTGGTATCGTGAAGCGTGAGGGCACACTTTCCTGAGCGGAGGGGACAGTGTAACGACCCTGTGGAAGGCCCGTTAGCAGCTCCGCCAAGGGAGTTAACTCTCAGGGTGTTGTAGCTAGTGCGGCCGGTTTATAAGCGGAAGGTTGTGAGTTCGATACCCGCTTAGGGCAAGCTGCTGTACCCCGCCGTTCACGACAATATATTTTGGAATCAGGGCACCCTTGAACATTTAAAAAAAAAAGAAAAAAAAAAAAAAGACCTGGGTCTCAATGGTACTCCCCCCTGAATAAATAAAGGATGAATAAAAAATAAATGACGTATCTGGTCCACCCAAGGATCCCGCTTAGCATCTACTGCCTATGTATCACTTGATGTCTCTGGCCTTCACTTGCGTCTGGTAGACAACAAATGGACAGCTGAGAGGAAACAGTGCTTTCTTCCTGTCTTGCAGGAGCGCTGACGTCCTCTCCCAGGTTTGGCTCTCTACCCAAAGTGGCCTGTGAGTGAGTTCACTGAAACACGTGTTGTTGTTGTTGGTTGTTGTTGTTGTTGTTGTTGATGGTGAGAGGGTGAAATTGGTTTGAGTTTAAACTAAATAGTAAGTAATGGTTAAAACATGTACAGAGTTTGTGTTTATCAAAGTACGGTCTGTGAGTGGATACATTTCGTGTGTGTGTCCAGTCGCTGGTCTGTGTGGCTACCTGGCTGGGAAGATGTCGTATATGAAGACGTGTCAGGAGAAGTTCAAGAGGCTGGAGCACTCTCCCCTGGGACAGGCCATGAGAACACGCTCGTCTACTCCACAGTCAGTACCACACACACACACACACACACACACACACACACCTGCCTACACCACAGTCAGCATTATATATATACAAACACATACATACATACATACATACATACACTGTCTCCCTCCCTGTCCCCCAGGTCCCCCCAGGGTGTCCAGTCAGAGCTGAGTGACCCGGACCAGCTGTCCTTTGAGTCCATGTTCCAGGCAGCAGACTCGGCCAGCCAGACGCCCCCCCACGCCAGAGACTACGACTACAACAATGACACTCCTGTCACTGCCACCACAGGCCACGGGGACCACTTGAACCCCCCAGGTAACCGTGACAAGCAAATCAATTTGCACAGCACTTTCTTTTCTTTTTTTTTTTTTACAATTAAGCAAAAAAAGTGGAATTTCTGTGTCATGGACAATAATGTCTTCTTTTTCCTCTTCTTCTTCTTCTTCTTCTCTCTCCTTCTCTTCCCCTCTTCTTCTTCTCTCTCCTTCTTCTTCTTCTTCTGTCTGTAGCCCAGTCGTACCAGGAGGAGCAGGCGCCCAGGAGGAAGGCGGTCCTGTACGAGGACCTCCGGAACAGGAACCGGGAGAACTACGAGGTCACACTCAACCAGAAGGCTGAGACTCCACCCACGCCAGAGAGGCCCACAGAGACGCCCAAGAGGGAAGGTGAGTACTCAACACACACACACACACACACACACACACTTAAACCTGGCCTTAGTGGGACTGACTAAAGTATTTATTATGATTTGATTTCGGCAAATGTGTGTGTGGGAGATGATTGATTCGAGGTAAAGCCAATGGTGAATAGAGAAATGGGACGCAGAAATGTTAGATCATTTCAATCCATAAATCAATTGTATAGCAGCAGTGTTCTACAATGTCAGTTGTCTCCAAGTGCTTTACATACGACAAACAAACAATGGAAACAATAAATAGAATATCAAACAACACCCAACCGAAGACCCACAAAAAACAAGCCAGAGAAAAGGACTCCCCCAGTGGGAATGAAACCAGAGAGACGGAGAGATCTCACGTATGCAAAGCACATGACATGTCTCAGGGACAAGGCTTAAAAGAGCCAAGTTACTGTATGCAGCACTCCACCATGGTTAAACAGTGTGACGTCACTGACTATGCGAGTTATAGTTATGGGTCGTCCCACCCACCGCCCCAGCCTCCACCCACTCGGTCGCTCTGTGTTGACCTACCTACGGCGGGGTTTGAGAAGTTATGGGCTCCCTGCCTTATATTATTGTATTTGATGTTGTTAACCATCAGGTGGGGAGCTATACAGAGCGGAGCCATCCAATTAAGTTAAACCTAATGTACTACCGTTTCATTAAACAATATTAAACTGACGTAAGTATCCTGACTGAAATACCTGTATTGGCCACCCACGCATGGAAATGCAACACCTGAGACCTGTACTTCCAGGTGTTCCATCCATCCTCACCCTGCCTTTTGTTTCTTCTCTTTGTTTCTCAGCAGTGAAGAACCTCTATGGAGACTCCTGGGAGGAATAAGACTCCATTCTGCCCGTCTGACAACGACGACGACAACAACAACAACAATAACAACAACGCTGATCACAGCACAATAACCACTAAACCCAGGGCTTGATTGTAAATGTAGACTCAGTGTGTGTGTGTGTGTGTGTGTGTGTGTCATGGCGTCCAGCAGCAGTTTGTGTGTGTGTGTGTGTGTGTGTGTGTGGTGGTATTGTCGTTGAACATGTCAATTAAACCAAATGGTGGGCCAGTCTTGCCCACCCCCTGCCATCTCACTGGAGGACCACAATGGAAATAAGCCTTCAGGCTTTGTGTTTTTTCCATCGATCATTTTTAATGGATGCACTAATGTCTCTGGCTGGAGCAGATGACTACTTTTAATTATCAAATAAAATCAATCAATCTATGGAAGAATGCAATGTTGCCTTTGTGTGTGTTAAAATCTGTTGTTTGCGAATGAGAATTAAACCATTAAGGAGAACTTAACTCATATTTCTCATCAGTCCACCATACGTTTGGTCCCAAAATATATTTATTTGGGGCATTAAAGCCTCTTAGATATCCTAATGACAGAAGTATATTTAATTCCTGGAACAGTGCTTTGATAATGCATTAAAAAGTATTTTATTGCATTTTGAGTAGTACTAAAAGTACTAATGCTAAACTAGAGCTAGGTGTTCTCTATATAAGAATGCACATGTGTAGCGGAGGTGGTTGGGAATCACACTCGTGATGAGGTAGCCCTGCCTGAGACATGTCAACTCAAATGTCGCCCTCTGACCTTTAGTGCGTCTTCTTGGCCTAATGGTGGACCTAAATGTGACGCTTGGTTACAATGCTGCTTTATATGGTATAAACCTTTGAACTGTGTCACAGATTGGGGCTTTACACACACAAGAGCTGACCTGGACTATACAGTGCTGGCTCAGATTTTTTCCTCTCACATTGTCCTTTCCAGACATGCAACCAGGCCAGCCCAGTCCTGTCCAGCTCTGCCCTGTAGTGTCAGTGGGGTAATTGTCTCTCCATCCAGAGCAATATACTATTGTTGTTGTTTTTGTTTTTTGGGTAAGCTCTACCACCAGTATTGAGCACATAATTACAAAGTGCATACAGTTGTATGTGTGCAATATTCTCTTGAATAGTAACCTATTTCCTCTATACAGTGTAACCCTAACGGCAGAAAGACATTTGATAACACAAACACACTCAAACAGTAATACAATTATTTATTTTTTTAGCAATTTTTTTAACACAAATGTTTATTATTCACAGCAACTGAGCTGTTTCTAATTAAATCCATTCAGGACAGTGTGTCAGTCGATGACGCAGGCACGGCTCTCCCCCTTCCGGTCTAGGCTGGGTACTGCGACGGATGTTGATGTTTTGTTTTGGAGCCTCGTACCGATGTGATCTCAGAGCCGGACGGAGATTTTGTACTTGTTGTCCACCGTTAGCGTTCTTTTTTTTTGTAATCGTTACCGGAAAGGATCTCGATCCATTCAACAGCGGCATCGTGTCTCTCCCGGCGCCTCTCCCGGGAAGCGCGAGGCCGAGTCGTGCGATGATGGAGGACTTTGATGAGATCTACGAGGAGGAGGAGGAGGAAGAAGAGGAGGACGAGGACAGGGCCGCGGAGGAGCAGCTCCTAAAGTATGCTCCGGACCCGGTGGTAGTGCGAGGATCCGGCCACGTCACTGTGTAAGCAACCGGCAGAATTTAGGGGGATCTGGAAAGATCCGAACGTTATGAAATTGTCATAAAATAACCATAAAAAGAAAGTTAAGAAGCTACGAGGCCAGCAACAACATGAAACGCTCCATCGGGCCTCACGGATATAGTAGTTAGCTCGCTGCTAATAGTCAGCTACTAACTTGAAAGACCTGCGATTGTGAGAGTGGCAAATGTCAACCGCCTGTCTGTGCTCACGGTAACAGGGCTAACCCGCAAACTTGTTGTTATGGGAGTACAGTTAAAACACTGAAACAAAATGGTGTTGTGCTAGCTAGTAGCTTGTACCGATGTAGCAGTCCTCTATCAGCTGTCTGGCTAGCTAGCTAGCTTCTCACCTTATCTGATGAAGATGCGTGTTGTATCCACAGGTTCGGACTTAGCAACAAATTCGAGTCCGAGTTTCCTTCGGCACTTACAGGGAAGGTGAGTTGAGTACGAATGTCACTGCATAACCTACTGTTATAACGGTTTATAATACGTGTGCATCAACTATGAACCCTCAAAGCCTGCGAATTCAGTTGTCATCTAACCCTACTCTTGGAGAAATACGGGGTGTACAGACTTCATCTCCAGGCCAGTACTCACACAACACCTGATTCAACTAATTGAGTCAGGTGTTTTAACAATTAAGGATATTTTTTGACTCTGCGTTCCCCCTCTGTCCTCCGTGCCTGTAGGTGGCGCCAGAGGAGTTCAAGTCCAGCATAAACCGAGTGAATGGCTGCCTGAAGAAGACGCTGCCGGTGAACGTACGCTGGCTGCTGTGTGGCTGTCTCTGCTGCTGCTGCACACTGGGCTTCAGCCTGTGGCCGGTCATCTGTCTCAGCAAGAGGGTGAGAGACACACACACAGTGTTTAACCCTCAGCTTTATCCCCTAAGCTCCCACGCCTTTCTGATATTCCCTCCCTGTTTCTGTCTCTCCTCTCCCAAACAGACACGCAGATCCATAGAAAAGCTCTTGGAGTGGGAGAACAGCAGACTCTACCACAAGGTGAGTAGGCAAGAAGTGTGTGTGTGTGTGTGTGTGTGTGTGTGTGTTAACGTGTAAACGTGTGTAAGGGGGATTTAGAGTAACAGCCGGAGCTTTGTTGTCTCCCCCCCCCCCCCCCCTTCAGTTGTGTTTGCATTGGAGGCTGAGCAAGAGAAAGTGTGAAACCAACAACATGATGGAATACGTGAGTACCTTGTCTATCACTTTCTTCTGTCACTGTTGGCACAGACACGCAGGCAGACGCAGACAGACAGACAGCAGGGAAACAGTGATTACGTCAACTGCCTCTATTCTCTTTATCGGACACACACAAACACACAAACACACACACAGAATAACAGGCGTCTCTCTCTGTCCCCTCTAGGTGATTCTAATAGAGTTTCTACCCAAGATTCCCATCTTCAGACCAGACTAGCCCCCCCAGCAGTCTCGCCCAGCACGCTCCTCCCATGGTGCCTCTCTCTGGCTCAGTCACAGAGCCAACATGGCCGCCTCGCTCCTCACCCCCGTCCACCTCCCCCAAAATCCACCCACCACCAGTTTGTGTTTACTGGGTATATTATCTACCCCCCTTCTCCCTGCTTTCCTACCCAGACAACACCTGTTTACAAACCCAATAACCCCCCCACCACCACCACCACCACCACACTTATGTGAAATTGCCCTTTGACCTTTCGGAGGAGCCCTGATCCTTTGACTGGTTGACATGTTGACTGGCACCAGCCTGTGGGTCGTCGTGGGAGACCCAGCCTTGAGAGAAGAGCAGGGACCCGAGAACCTGGACTCCGGAATAGGTTCCGAGTTCTCCTGGAACTATGACTGGAATTATGATCCTCCCACCGCCACCCTATACCTGTATAAAAGAGGCACAATCTTAACTAAGTCCTTCACTATAGCTGACCCCCCCCCCCCCCCCCACACCCTAGTGTTGTTGGAACAGTGCATCTGCTGCTGTATTGGTGCCTCTGGAACAGCTGAGGTCACAATCAAAACCGAACAGCTCCGGTGAAAGAACTTCAAATGAACAGCTCGTGGGAACTGCAATGGGAATAATTTTTTCCAGCGGAACACAGCGACGGAGTGCACTTCAGCAGCGGCACTTATGGAACGAACAGCCGTGGTGGTGGTAACCGATCAGCCTCTTGACTCCCCAAAAGTCCTCTGGAGGAACAGCTGAGGCGGAGAGAAAAAAGCCAAACACCACAACTATTCCCCCCCCAATCAACTCCCAGACAGACCCCCCCCCCCCACCCCTTCACCCTGACTAGAGACAATCACACTTGTTTTGTCTGACTGTACTCTCTGTGTGTACAATGTATATGGATCCCTAAGCAGAACACCGTTTCCCGTATATACAGGCAGTGGGTTGTTGCCGTGTCCACCTTAGCAACCGCGGAACGGAACGTCATACGGAACTGTTTTTTTTTTATTTTATTATTATTATTTGTTTTTCTTGTTGTATCTTTTAGTTTCGTTTACCTGTTCTGTGAAAAGAGGGCAGTGGATGTTTTGTTTTACTGCTGTGTGTGTGTGTGTGTGTGTGTGTGTGTGTGTGTGTGTGTGTGTGTGTGTGTGTGTGTGTGTGTGTGTGTGTGTGTGTGTGTGTGTGTGTGTGTGTGTGTGTGTGTGTGTGTGTGTGTGTGTGTACAGAAACATGGAGAGATACTCGCCTCGAGTCCAAGTTCCCCTCATCATAACCCTTATTGCTGAAAATGCTGTTTTTTTGTTTGTTTGTTTTTTATCACTTCGCCATTTTGTCTCTCCCTACATTGGTTCTGTCTGTTTTTACGAGAGTATGTGTGGTGTTGAGTGTGTGAAAGAAACATCCTTTTCTGCGTAATGTTTTGTGTTTGATTTTCTTTTGACTGGTACACTACAGTCCTGTGAACACTGAAGCACACGGGTCAGTGGCTCTGTCCCAACACCCTCACAGCTTCCTTCCCTTGTCTCCTTTCCTAGGAAGGTTCCATCTAGATCATTAAGGAGATGCGGGAAGGAGGCGGCCATTTTAGATGATTGGGAATTAGCCACTCTCTCTCTCCCAGCTTAACTCACTTAAATGGCTCTGTCACAATTGTTAGAATTCGTTACCTTTCCTTGTGTCCTTTCCTCCACGACCACTGGTCAGACAGAGCGTGACAGGTGGAAGCAACACGGTGGAATGTTTGAGACCTTTCCAGAGCTTTTATCTCTCCGTGGTAATGGAGACGAGAGAGGGGAGCCATTGTATGAATGTTGGGACGTAGCCTAGCCTGCTGTGGGACGTAGCCTAGCCTGCTGTGGGTGGATAGTTGGTTGGTTGAACGCACCAGGGATTACGATGGAAAAAACAAATGAATATGCAGCATTTGAAAAAATCTCAGTGTGGTTTGTAACGTGCGCTCCAGGTCAGGAGAGGCTGGTGGAGGTAGAAATCGAAGGACGGGCTCATTGTAATGCATGGAACGGAATGAGGAATGGTATCAAACACACACGTTTCCCATCCAGAGACTCTGATCTCAGGTCAGCGGTGTCGTTGTCTATTCTCCCACCTCACGTGTGTTTGATACCATTCCTCATTCTGTTCCATGCATTACAATGAATCCGTCCTCCCGAGTTCTACCTCCACCAGCCTCCCCTGCTCCATGTAGCTGCTGCCCCCCAAGCACTGGTCCAGGAGAGATGGCTCCACCTTCTGTTGTAACATTAAAGGTTCAGTACATAGATTTGAGTTGTTCTAAATGGTCATGATAGATCTGTAGCGATCACATGATGAAGAACGTACAGTGAAGAGAGCTGTTTTGGTCCAAACTCAGCGCTTTCTCAAATCTGGTGTCGAGGGTCGAGTACTGGCCTTTACAGACTATTTTACGTTTTGTTTGTTTACACAAGGATATATGCACATGTTTGCCTATGTTAGAAAAATGTAGCATATGTGCATGTTCTGCCAGAGAAGGCAGGAAGGCGCAAAATTACCTGCTTCATTTTTAAACATTGGGGGGTGGGGGGGGGGAGCAAATCTGACCTTCGATCAGAGCCCGGGGTCAAACTCACTGATCGATAGATGCATTGCCTTTTCTCAGTTAGAAACCTGACTCCTCGCATCCTTACCTCTGTCCTCCATTGGCCCCCTTTTCCTTTTTGAGAAGGGAAGTGAGTGGAGGACGGAGGAGTCGGGTTTCTAACGATTGAGAGAGATTGAGGCCCATGTGTTGACGGCGGGGCTCGGTCCCATTTGTAATCAAAATAAGTCAACAGAAATTTCAGTTCCCAATTTTCTCTACGCTCTTCAATGCGGAATATTTTGAATTGGATGTTTTTTCAGTTCACTTCCTGAATTGAGTGAATTAAAAATGGAATTGACTCCCGACCATTGGTGAGGTTTCATTCAGAGGGGGTTTTATTCAGCGGTGTGCAACTTCCGCAAGAGATTTCTTAGATAGAAATATGTGTCCTCGATCGGGCCTGATTCTCTATAATGCACAACAAGGACTCATGAATTCAAGCTCTATGCATTCCATTTCTACCTGTACGCATTTGAAATCTTGCTCACCACGGAATAAAGCGCCTTTCTAAAGCGTTTTTTTTCTGGGGTTTGATGTTGACCCGCTCCACAAGGGCCAAGGGTACATTCATGTATGAGGTCTGAATTTGGTTTCACGCGACACATATTTGTATGTTGCTCAATCTGTGAATGTCCCATGGGGATTGTAATGTAGCATGTTCAGATCTCACATGCCATCCCAAAGAGAGCGAGACCCCAGTTCTTTAGGGCCAGGAGTTCGGGATAAAACCCGAGGTTGTGTTTCATTCCAGAAAGCAGTTCCCTCCAATCAGCCTCTTGCTCACCCTCCTTCACAGATCTGGTCGGTGTCAACTTTGTCGTGACCACTAGGGGGAGCTACAGTTTAAGTAAATAATACCAGTGCCAGCACTCAAAAATAGAAAAATAAATGACGGTTTAATGCATAATATTACACACGCTCAAGCCAGAACAATAGGACATTACATCATTTCCAAAGCCGCAGCTGACATAAATGGGCTGATTGGCTTTTTAGGCAATCTCAGTTTAGTGAAGGGGTGTGTGGATGAGGCCAGGTGAGAGGAGGCAGCTTTCTGGAACGAAACGCAGCCCCGGCCCCTCATGGCGACCGCAAGCGTTACAGAGAGCGTTCATGTCTTTAAACTAGCTCTCTGACTGGTTCAAATGTCACCAAACGGTGTCTCTTATTGGTTCGTCGTAGGTCACGTGTCAAGCTTTCTGATTGTTTACCTCTGTTATGAATCAAGCTCGAGGCCATAAGCAGAACTCCTCTGTGTGTGTGTGTGTGTGTGTGTGAATGTGTGGACGCAGACGTTAACATTCTCAGTAGATCTCAGTCCATGATTGGACCTTGCCCAGCGAATGAGAGTCAACCCTTTTGTATTATCTGTAGAGTATTTCTGAAAAGGTGTGTGTGATGTAACAGGTTTGTGTGTGTGTGATGTAAAAGGTGTGTGTGTGTGTGTGTGTGTATGAGATGTATGAACAGGGGTGTGTTCAGTAGGGCGAAACGCGTCGGGCCGCTGCAGATAGAGAAGTAACATAGAGCCTAACGTAATTCCTTATTCCACACATCAGTGGGTCGTGTCTGTTCTCCCCAGTCTATTTCTATATGCAGCGTCCTGTGAGGTGGCAGCCCTGCTGAATAAACCCAGGTGTATGTATATATACAGTAATAAACTACCCAGAAATAAGGTCTGTGTTCACTCTGTCTGTGGTTCGAAAGGACCTGCTCTGTCTCTCTCCACACACACACACACACACGAGACAAGTCATACACAGTACAGCTTCACCCTAATTGAATTTCAATTTCACTCAAAAAACTTAAAGGGGCAATCTGGGATTGGTACATCCCGTTTTGGACTTCTAAATTAATGATATATTGAGAATTGGAAGAACATAACTTATAAATGCCTTGTGAGCTAAGTTCAACTGTCTTACCCCCATTAGAACCCCAAATATAACTAAATTTTTTGGAAACAATGTAATAAAAAATACTTCATCATTTTCATTCTCATTTTCATCCTTGCATGGCTATGAATTTGAGGGTGGGAACGTTTTCTCCAGCCCCATCCCTCAGGTGTTTGCCAAAAAAAAACTGACGAGGGAGACCGATTTGTTGTTGTTTGAATCCCAGATTGCCCCTTTAATGGAAATAAAAGTGCCACACTGTTCTGTCATTGCTATGCCATTTAATCACCTCACCAACATTTCAGCTCCACAGCCTTCCCTCGAATTTCCCTCTGCAAGCTTGACATTAAACTTGACCGTCAGCGCCACCTAATGATCATGAAACATACAATTCAGTGTCACCGGGTCACGTTTTGTCATTTTTCATATTAACCAAAAAGGCTATTCCATACGAAGCCAATCAACTCTAGTGTGTCCATCGTCTGAAGCTTATCGACAAACTCTTTGACTTCCTTTCCCCCTTCGCTTCGAAAGAAGTCGGTCAAGTCCTCTCGTAAAGTGGCGTTTTGGCAGTCTTCCAGATCTAGAGACACACAGACAGAGAGACGGAAATAGAATAAGAGACGGAAATACAGCAACATACTTTTACAATCCCTCATTGTAAAGCACTGAATGGAATGAGGAATGGTATCAGTGTTTCTATGCATTACAATGATCCCGCTCTCCAATTTCTACCTCCACCAGCCTCCACTGATGTTTGCACTGGACAAGACTACATGGGAATAGTAGTTCTGTATACACGGTGGCCATTTTGTGCCCAATCAGACAATCAGTCGCACTGCAAAGAGACTTTGTGGCAAGAAGCTACGGACCAAACTTTGCGTCCAGGATGGCGGGTGGCGGCATGTTCAGACACTTAATTTGCTCCTTAAAGGTGTCCAGTTCATCAGCGGTGAGCTCTCGTCTCTTACCTGTTGATTAAAAGGGACAGTTGATTGGAAAATCATATTTTTTAGTTTTCAGACCTCGACACACATTTGGCTGTACTTGCAGTTGTCACCCAAGAGTGATTTTGAGGTCTGAAAACATTTGACACACTTTGATATTGGAGTGAACTGCCCCTTTACAACATGACAGCGCATTCCGTGGAGCAGGTGGTTAACCAGGACGTTTATCGGCGGTGGCTGGGTGGAGGTGTCCCAGTGCAGGAGAGAACAGATGAATAAACCTCGGCCCCAAAACCTCAAGTCTTTGTGGACACTTTCCATAACGTTATAGTAACTTTATAGTATCATTTTAAAATGTAATTGTAGTTATGTAATCAAAACGTTGTTTTTTTTAATGTCGTTTATTTACATTTTGTCACACTGTGGAGCCAAATGTGGGCACCTTGAGTTTTTCCTGGTCAGGTCACCTGGTAAGGAAAAACTCAGGGCCCTGATCATAAATAACCTACATATGACCAATAAACTTTGCCTTGAATATCTCACTCACAGACACACACACACACACACACAGATATGTTTATATTTTCATACTCAAGATCTGAAGACTGACGAAGGTTTTCCCGAAAATGGTGGTGGAGTCCTTGATGAGGAGACAGTCAGGACAAGTTGTCTTGTAGAGGTTCTGTGTAGACTGATAAGGTTCCTCTGTAACACACACACACACACACACACACACACACACACACACACTTAAATGGTATGAAAAGTCCAAATCTTTGGAGGTCAATAGATTTATTTTAACTCATCAGTTATGTTTAAACAACCTATCCACACACACACACACACACACTCCTGTACTAACCCACGGTGAAGGTGTTCTTGTCAAATGACATCTTATAGCTGAAACTATAGCAGTCGTCAGATCTGTCAGGAGACAAATGGAGATTAATCATCTAGTGTGTATGTGTGTGTACATGTGCATACTTGTGTGTGTGTGTGTGTGTATTTTGGTTTGGTTACATTTTCTGAACCTGGAGGACATTCTGTTTGGTCTTGTTTGGGCACTGGGACACCTCCACCCAGCCACCGCCGATAAACGTCCTGGTTAACCACCTGCTCCACGGAATGTCTGTACTCTCACCTACAAACATCCACTTCCCTAGAAACTGACCAGACAGACAGACAGACACAGACAGACAGACACAGATAGATACAGACAGACAGATACACAGACAGACAGACACAGATAGATACAGACAGACAGATACACAGACAGACAGACACAGATAGATACAGACAGACAGACAGAAAATTTGAAATCATTATCACCACTATCTGGAAACTCATTGCGCAGCAGACAAAATACACACAAAAGCACACTCATTTAATGCCTACAGTTGCCAGACAGACAGACAGGCAGTCAGACCAACTGATATGCAGGCAGGCAGACAGACAGACAGAGAGACTCAAACAGACAGAGACAGACAGACTAGATATGTAAAGAGACAGACGGTCCTCACCACATCTGGGCCGCTCAGCTGCAGCGGTGTCAGCATGTCCTGACAGACGGCAGTGAGTGGGGCAGCCTGGCCCAGGGAGAGGAGGCCCACAGCCACCACAACAACACTCAAGACCAACATCATGCCTCTCTCCATCTCACACTCCACGTCGTCTCCCTCTGGTCACACTGCATCACTGCGACTCTCTATATCTCCTGTGGCGTCCCATCAAAGTTCAAAGTCCTCACATAGTCAGTGAGCAGAGCTGTGATATGATTGGTTCACACAGGGACTCAACAATGTTATACACAACGTACATGGACAATTAAACTTCCGAAATGCTCAAATAAAACACGCCCCAGCTAAATTAAATTGCACAATATAAATATGTATAAGTACAATACCTATGTTGCGGGTCAAACTGACCCATTTTAGAGTTCGACATCACTGAAATGCTATTTCACTTGTTTCTTTTTCAGCATGAGCCTTCCTCTGATCCACTAGAAAGGGCTAATGAACTTATCAAAAAGACAAAACATAATAACAAAAACAAGCGGATAAATATGAGTAAAATGTGGTTATCTTTTATAATCATCGCTGTGACTTGATGGTCATTCTGGTAAAATAAATATTTTGGAGGTAATGAGTATTTTAAGGTGACTTATCGATCAATTTGACCCAGAACATAACAGAAGGGACAAATAGCAATAGATGATGACATTAACAATGACAATATCGTGGGTAGTGTGCAGTGTGAAATCGTGATATGTCATACTGTATGTCTGACTGTGCAGCCCCCCCCCCCCCCCCCCCCCCCTCCCCCTCGGAGCACTGCCCTCGTCTGGTCTGGTCTCCTCTGGCGCTCCGTCACTCATGACAACACAGCTGTGTGTTTACATTTGTAAACAATAACATGGAGAGGGAGGGGGGGGGGAGAAAGAATGAGAGAGGGGGGGAGGAGAGAGAGGGGGGGAGGAGAGAGAGAATGAGAGAGAGGAGAGAGAGAGAGGGAGAGGGGGGAGAGAGAGAATGAGAGAGCGTGCATTGGGCAGAGACACTTTTGAAATCACTGCTGTTTGCGAAATCAGTGGCAATAGTAAGAGAGGGAGGGAGAAAGAGTGAGAGGGTGAAAGAGTGAGAGGGAGAAAGAGTGAGAGGGTGCCTTGGGAAGGGACTGTGGCAATCACTGCTGTTGACAGTGCTGAAAGCAGAGCAAACAGTGAGTGAGGGACAGTGTTGGTTGACAGACTTTGGGCTGTCTTGTTTGATCGCCCCGCCCCCATCGGCCCCCATACAACACAAAGACAGACCCCATTCACGACACACTCAAATCTGCACTTATATCAGCTTAATAATAATAATAATAATAATAATAAATAACGACAAAACATTCTTCACCCCTGAGGGGTAAAGACAAAGACTGTTTATTGGCCATGCAATCAATTCTCATCAATTGTTGGAATGTGGTAATTTTTGCACCCCCCCTCCCCCGAGACAACACACACGCACTGCACACCCCCCCTCCGAGACAACACACGTGCACACCCCCCAAGGGAGAATAGAGACATGATAGTTACTTTGGGCACAGTCAGCAGCAACAGCATTGCAGCACACCACAAATGACCTACACACACATGAACACACACACACACACACACACACACACACACACACACAAATAACATGGGTGTCCTTGACCATAGTCCAAAGGGATGCTGCAACCCATCAGTGCCACTGCTGTGTGTGTGTGTGTGTGTGTGTGTGTGTGTGTGTGTGTGTGTGGTTGGGGGCGGGTGGCGGTCAGGGTTGCAGGCTAGTATCAATCGCACTCATAGGAAGCGCAATACACACACACACACACACAAACACACACAAATCAATCCAGCAGAAACAGAAGTTATCAAAAGTTCATTTTTTTTTATTCAACAAATTGACATCTTTCAGTGGCCACGTACAGGAACAGAAGAGGGGGGTGAACGACAAGAGAACAACAGCTGTGTGTGTGATCTGTGGTCGCCGTGACTACCAAGTAAACAGGTACAACAATAATGTTTGAGCATGATCGACAGATACTACAGTGCTCTGAAGATGGGAGGGAAGGCGAGAGGGAGAGAGGGAGAGGGGGACGGGAAGGGAGGAGCAACAGAGGGAAGAGAGGAGGTGGGCGTTCTATTTCTGGTGTGCAGTGAGATTGTTAGATGAGAGGAAGAGAAAGAACAGACTCAACAAAAAAGGATGAGAGGAATGAGAGAGAGACAGAGAGAGAGAGAGACAGAGAGAGACAGAGAGAGAGAGAGACAGAGAGAGAGAGAGAGAGAGAGAGAGAGAGAGAGAGAGAGAGAGAGAGGAGATGCGGGGGGGGGGGGGGTGGAGGATAGGTCCCTTCATGGCCTCCTTGCTCTCCTGTCCAGCAGTGATATGAGATATATAAAGAGAGAGAGGAGTGAAAGATGGAGAGAGAGGGGGATGGAGGGAGAGAGAGAGAGAGAGAGGGGGGTGGAGAGAGAGAGAGGGGGGTGGAGAGAGAGAGAGAGAGAGGGGGGGGGATGGAGAGAGAGAGAGAGGGGGGTGGAGAGAGAGAGAGGGGGGTGGAGAGAGAGAGAGGGGGGTGGGGGGGTCACTCCATGCCGTCCTGGTTGTCCTGCTCTGCTCCCATCTCCTCACTGGGCTCCTTGCCCTCCTTGCTCCTCTTGCTCTTCTTGTGTTTGTGTCTCCGGTGTCCGTCTCCCTCCTCACTGTCATGTCTCCTCCTGCTGCTACTGCTCAGGGAGGGGGGAGGGAGAGGGAGGGGGAGGGAGGGGGGGGAGGGAGGAAGAGGGAGGGTCAACTCTGCTGGAAATCGCAAGGGCAATTTTGTTCATGTCTCAACAGTCATCAGCGTGTCATCGGAGTGCGGACACACACGCACACAACTCGCTCCGATAACACACACACGCACGCGCGCGCGCACACACACACACACACACACACACACACACTCTAATCCACCTCTCCTCCCCGGTGCTGACAGGGCATTCTAGACTGGACCTGAGACCCATGGATCCATTCCAAAGGTTTGGATTTGAAATCAAACAATTACTGTGAGGTTAAAGTAGAGACCTCAGCTTTTATTTGATGGTCTTTGGGTACATATTGGTTATAACATTCAGAAATTACACTTTTTATGCATAGTCCCCCAATTTCAGGGTACCCAAAAGAAGAAAAAACATTTGACATTACTTACGCAGGACATTGTGTATACCTACAGACACACAGACACACACACACACAGACACACAGACACATACAGACACACACACACACACCTGCGTGAGGACTTGTGTCTCCCCTCCTCCTTCTCTCGGTGTCGTCTCTCTCTGTGCCTGTCCTCCTTCTCCCGGCTGGCCCTCTCCCTGTGTCTCTCCCCCCCTCCCCCTCCTCCACCTCCTCCTCCTCCTCCACCTCCTCCTCCTCCTCCTCCCCCACCGCCATAGCCACGCTCTGCATAGTCACGGTAGCGATACCGCTCCTCATCACTATGGAGGGGAAAACACACAGACACAGCTCTCATTGGTTGAACAGATTACATCGCCTGCTCTGATTGGAGACAGGGCTGAGACCTCGGTCTCTCATTGGTTCATTGAAAACAGATCTTGTTCTGGTCAGTGAGAACGATCGATGATGGTAGAGACAGAGAGTGTGTGGGTGTGTGGTAATGCACAAGTATGTATAAGTGTGTGTATGTGTGTGACTGTATTTGTGTGTGTGTGAGTGTATGTGAATGTATAAGTGTGCATTTGAATGTATAAGTCTGTGTGTGTATAAGTGTGTGTGTGTATGTATGTATGTATAAGTCTGTCTATGTGTGAATGTATAAGTCTGTCTATGTGTGAATGTCTAAGTGTGTGTGTGTGTGTCTAACCTGTTGTAGGCCATGGCTGAGGGGCTGTGTTCTCTCTCTCTCTCGTGCGGCCTCTCCCTGGGCCTCTCCCGTTCTCTCTCCTTCTCTCTCTTCTCCTCCCTCCGGGGGCCGGGCCCAGGGCCAGGGTAGTAGTCCCCCCAAGACTTAGAGCTGTCCATCATGGGGGGCCAGGGGGCCACAGCACCAGGCATGGGGGGAGGGTACCCGCCTGTGGGGGGGGGGGGGGGGGGGGGGGAGTACACACATACACACGTTAATGAACATAAACAAACTGGAATTCAGAAAATCATTAAACCTTCACTCTAAAACCAACGGTTGTCAGATGTGTTTTAAGACCTCAGAAGTGTTTTAACGTCAAGATAAATCAATGCAACATCGTTTGGGGACATTTGGCAATTTGGCTTACATTTCCAATGGAATGGAAAAGATGGGCACGGTCTAATTTCCAGATTTGATTCGGTCCCCATCTTCCCAATTTGTTTGGGAGTGAGTGAGTGTGTGAGAGAGTGTATGTGGTTTCTTTGATGTAATGCTTTACTGTGAACTAAAGTATTCAAGAGTGTGTGTGAGAGGGAGAGAGAGAGAGAGCCAGTGAAGTCCCAAATGAACAGTGATGTGGTTGGTAGCGCCCCCTACCTGGGGGAAAGGTGTATGGCGGGACGGGGCGCCCATCATAACTTCCAGGGTGTCCACTGCTGCAACAGAGAGAGGAACCATGACACTCTGCAACACACACACACACACACACACACACACACACACACACACACACACACCAACTGTGGTATAAATGTGTACATATGATGCGTCTTACCCGTCCAGAGTGGGGATGAGAGAGGGAGGGGGGCCGCCAGGGGGAGGGGGGAAACCTGCGCACACACACACACACACACGCTTGTTATTACTGCGTCAATGGTACACTCAGTGGCTGATATGTTGCTTTGAGGACAATCATAAAAAATCATTCTCCCTAATTTATTTATCTATAATAATTATAAAAGTGCTGTCTGTACTGCTAATAAACTAGAACTATATGATAACAATATATACTATTAATGTAATATATAATACCATAATATAATAATATATACTATTAATGTAATATATAATACCATAATATAATAATATATACTATTAGTTAGAAATACTGTGACACACGATAACAACATATACGATTAATTCCATAGAATATGGTTATATACACTATAAATGTAATATACTGCATAATATAGGATGAATGATGACATGTCCTCAGGTCTGAGGTCTTACCAGGAGGGGGGACGGTCATAGGTAACCCTGGAAGAGGAGCAGACAGGACACATCAATAGACTGACACATACTACACTACAAGAGGAGGCTGGTGGAGGTAGAAATTGGAGGACGGCCTCATTGTGAAGTATGGAACGTCTAGCAGCTTCCCCTGAATTCTACTTAATACATTGATTTGACACAATTTTTACTGAACATTGAATTTAACAGATACAAGTCAACTGTCCACCACCAGAAGAAGAGAAGGATGGAGAGAGAGAGAGAGAGAGAGAGAGAGAGAGAGAGAGAGAGAGAGAGAGAGAGAGAGAGAGAGAGAGAGAGAGAGAGAGAGAGAGAGAGAGAGAGAGAGAGAGAGAGAGAGAGAGAGAGAGAGAGAGAGAAGAGAGAGAGAGAGAGAGAGAGAGAGAGAGAGAGAGAGAGAGAGAGAGAGAGAGAGAGAGAAAGAGAGAGAGAGAGAGACGGTGGAGAGGTAAAGAGGAAGTAAGAGAGGGAGACTGGTTGACTTACTTGGCGGGGGGATGAGGGGGGGTGCCTGGCTGACGTTTGGGGGGAGGGGGGAGGAATGGAGGAGGGGGGATGTTTGGGGGGAGGGGCCCGGGGGGGAAGAAGGGAGGCATCTTGTTCTGGGGGGGCTCGGCGTCAGACGATGAGTGCTCCGAAATCACCTGCAGAACCGTCAACAGCCAATCACAACCATGCAAACGAAACAACAGCCAATACAATTCATGTCAATCACACAACGCACTTGCCCAGGTGTGTGTGTGGTTTTGGTACATGAGTAGTGTGTGTGTGTGTGTGTGTGTGTGTGTGTACGTGCGTGTGTGTGAGAGAGAGAGAGGTGTGTGTGTGTGTGAGAAAGACAGGTGTGTGTGTGTGTGTGAGAAAGACAGAGGTGTGTGTGTGTGTGTGAGAAAGAGAGAGGTGTGTGTGTGTGTGAGAGAGAGAGGTGTGTGTGAGAGAGAGAGGTGTGTGTGTGTGAGAGAGAGAGGTGTGTGTGTGAGAGAGAGAGGTGTGTGTGTGAGAGAGAGAGGTGTGTGTGTACCTGGATGTTGTTCCCCTCCAGGTTGTGTCTGCGTCGGCCCTCCACCCTGCTGATGGTAGCGGTCCCCCCTCCTATTACATCTATGGTACCACTGGTCTTCCTGGAGAACACACACACACACACACACACACACACACACACACACACACACACACACACACACACACACACACACACACACACACACACACACACACACACACACACACACACACACACACACACACACACACACACACACACACACACACACACACACACACACACAAGATGAAAACAGTTTCCAGCCACAATAACGACAGCCACACACCTCAGTGAAGTATTATGACTTATGAAGGGTTTTCAGCCAACAAAGTGAATAACATAGAATCATGCTCTCTGGGTGAGTGTGTAATGTCTAGGCAGCCACACTGACATCCACACCCATGTGACCATATGAGGAAGAGGGCACCCCACTTACGTATAGTAGGACATGTCCTGGACAGGTGGGCCAGTCCACTGAGGGGGGGAGATCCTACCATCACACAGGAGAGAGTTAGAACACACATACATACACACACAGTCACAGTCTCTCTCTCTCTCACACACACACACTTCACCTCTCGTTAACACATAACGGAGCGCCGCCACACACACACACACACACACACACACAGCACAGTAATGCTGTGTGTGTGTGTGAGTTTTGTCTGTTCATGTGTGTTTTGTGTGTGTGTGCATATATACATGTGCGTGCATGCAGGTTTCTCCCCAGGATGTTTGAACAAGGTGGCACTGGATTGCATTATGAAAACCGACTCACGTTTATTCATGTCAAAATGTGCTAAAAATACAACTGAAACACTGAATTCACTGAGGAACACAACGGTTTCACTTTGAACAACGATGTCATTGGAGATCAAAGACAGTTACTCTAAACATCAGCTTCATCTGCTCTGAAATGTTTACATCGTGGTCTAGCCAAGTCGACAACCTGACAGAGCACCCCACGTGTGTGTGTGTGTGTGTGTGTGTGTGTGTTTGTTTGTGTGCGCGTCCATGTGTGCATGTGTCTCACCTGGGTGGGTTCATGTTCATGTTCATATTCATGTTCATATTCATGTTCTTGTACATGTTGGCAGGAGAGGCGTTGAAGTCTGGCTTGGAGACGTGGATGGGCAGATTCACCTCCTTCTCGTTCCCTGTCCGCCCCTGCTGAACCTGGGGGGAAGTGGGACATCTCTCTGTCACTAACAGTCCCACAGGAGCAGGCCATCTTTAAAGACTAATGTCTTTGACAGACAGACAGGCAGACCCACAGCAGAAGGCCAACTTTAAAAGGCATATCTTTAAAGGGATATCTTTAGTTTTCTGATCTGAACATGGTGGTAGCCTGTGTGTCATATGTAACGTGTAGGCTTACGCAGAGAAAGGAAGGGAGGAGAGACAGAGAAATAAAGGGGTGAGAGAAAAGGGAGATATGGAGGAAAAGAGGGAGGCAGACAAATGAAGAGGTAGGAGGAGGAGACAGAGAGGGGGGAGAGAGAGAGGACAGAGAGAGAGATTTTGTTTAACTGCCACTAACTGTGATTTTGCTGGTTGCCGAGCCAACGGTGACAACCTCCAGCCCCATCCTCAGCCTCTTCTGTTTCTCACAGTAGGCCTTCCACGTGTCCTCGTTAAAGCCGTAGTTAAAGTAGTCTGACAGGTCCGCACCTGCGCACGCACACACACACACACACACACACAGTAAGGCAACAAAACCAAGAATACAGACCACAGACAAAACAGAGTGAACAGAGTACTTCCTCTCTCACACTCTCACACTAATGCATGCTTTCTCTCGCTCTCTCCACTAAACTCATGCATGTGCGCACACACACACACACACACACACACACACACACACACACACACACACACACACACACCTGGCTTCCTCCAGGGCTTCTCCTCGAAGGATTCCATGTCCACCTCCAGTACCGGGACGCCGTTGATGCTGCCCGGAGCCTCCAGGTCCACCCCCTTCAGCTTGGAGCCCACTACAGCAGGGGCAGAGGGACAAACAGCACCAATACATGAGGGGCAGAGGGACAAACAGCACCAATACATGAGGGGCAGAGGGACACAGAGAGAGAGAGAGAGAGAGAGAGAGAGAGAGAGAGAGAGAGAGAGAGAGAGAGAGAGAGAGAGAGAGAGAGGGGTACCTTGTCCGTAGGGTCTGCTGCCTGCCGTCTTTATGTTGAGGTTGACAGGAGTGGCCCCATAGGTTCTGAACAACAACAACAACGGGCATTTACCACCACAACAACAACAACGTACTCAACCCACCACTGTCCGACTAAGGCTGTCAATAGAAATCAGGAGCTTTGGTTATGTAATGGTTCAATAAGTATCTGTAATACTAACTGCCAGTAAGCGCTAATAACGTTGATGACACTAATCATTGAAGAAACATGTACTGGATGATTGTCTATAACAACTGGCGACCTGTGGGTCATCCCTTGTTTGTGACCTGTGGGTCATCCCTTGTTTGTGACCTGTGGGTCATCCCTTGTTTGTGACCTGCTAATAACTTGAGTAGAAATAATGGAACTAACAGAGGGTATATTTACGACCTGTCTTAAACAGCTCCTAACATTTGTTACCTGTCTTGAACGCTACTGCTACTGAGGGTGACAAGCTGACAAGACATATGTACGTTTTCCCAAAGACCGAACTGTTCCTAACAGACCTGACTGTTCCTAACAGACCTGACTGTTCCTAACAGATAAGGATGTATGGAACTTGTCACAGGACACCATTGTTCTACATCACCCCATGGCTTCAAGGCTAAATGACAGATAATAGCGTGTGAAAAACCCGCCCCGGAGAGAGGGAGGTTTGGAAAGTATAAATGCGTATTGTAACTTTGTCCTGTGCCTTTTGTTTGCTAGAAACAGACGACCATGCTTGCAACCATTAAAATAATTAAAGAGAACATGTATTGTGTACGTGCCTATTTGTGCAGAGTCAACAAATACCAAAGTAGTAACCCTACATTTCCACGACAGTTACGTATATAAATAAAAGTGCAATTTAATTCCTTTGCTTTTATCAATACCAAGATGTTGGCATTTACTCCCCCTGTTCTTAAAACTTTGAACAAATTGAAGAATCGAATGAATGGTAAGAATCGCAACTTCCAAATGCGCAACCGGCACAGCGTTTGATTGACAGGTCACGTACGTGTACTGAGGCGCCCCGGTCTTGATGTCTCCGATGGTGACGCGGACATCGTCATCATCATCGTCACTGTCGCTCTCGCTGTCCTCATCCTCAGCTGCTGTGGTCTCCGGCTGAGAGACAGAGACAGAGAGAGACAGAGAGAGAGAGAAAGACAAAGAAAGAAGGAAAGAGGGATGAGACACATAACCTCCATGATTTTTGGTGTCTATTGTTGTCCTCAAGTAAGTAGAATCAGGTGGGGAAATAATTGGGTACCAAATTAACCAATCAAATGAGAGATCTTTCGGAAAGAGTTTGGGCAGGACTCTGATAAATAGAGATAAGAAACCTGGTCAGTTTTGTGTTACCCATACAGGTGAATGCAAAACACACCATGCCGAGAGGAAAGGAGATCTCAGAGGACATCAGGAAGAGGGTAGTGAGAGCACATCTGTCTGAGAAAGGCTATAAAATCATCTTAACAAGATTTGAGCTCCATCAGTCCATTGTGAGACAAATAATTTACAAATGGAGAGCATTTAACATAATAACAACTCGGCCGAGAAGTGGACATCCTTCTAAAATATCCCCAAGAGCCACAAGAAAAATAATAAATCAGATAAAAGCCAACCCAAACATAACATCCAGAGATTTGCAGACCTCCCTTCCTGCATCTCAGGTAACTGTGCATGCTTCAACAATAAGAACACTGAATCGAAATGACATGAGGGTTGCTAGGAAGAAGCCTCTGCTGTCAAAAAAGAAACAAACTGCCTGTCTTAACTTTGCCAGAGACCACCTGGACAAGTCTGAAGGTTTCTGGAAGTCCGTTCTCTGGACAGATGAATCCAAAATTTACCTTTTTGGTCACAATCAAAACCACAACACAACCAAAAGAACTTTATCCCAACAGTCAAGCATGGTGATGGGAATGTCAAGATCTGGGGCTGCTTTTCCTCCTCTGGACCTGGACGACTCCACATCATAAAGGGAACCATGAATTCTGAGGTATACCAGGAGATTATTGAACAGAATGTCCAGCCATCAGTCAAGGAGCTAAAGCTGGGCTGAAAATGGGTCTTCCAACAAGACAACGACCCAAAGCATTCAAGCAAATCTACCAAAGAATAGCTCAGGAGAAAGAAGATTTATGTTTTGGATTGGCCAAGTTCTGACCTAAATCCAATCGAGACGCTGTGGCAGGACCTGAAGCTGATTTCTGTAAGGAGGAGTGGGCAAAAATCCCTCAAAACAGATTAGTGGCTATACGAGACGTTTACTCCAAGTTATCACTGCTAATGGAGGTGCCACATGCTATTAACTTTAGAGGTTCACATATTTTTGCACACATGAAATCTGAGTTTTTGTTAAATAAACCTCTTGTTAAATAAACAATGGAAATATCTTTTTTTTGTTTTGTTTGCGTCCTTTATTTGGAATGTCTTTATTATGAATTGGGGTTCAGATTTTCTAAGTTCATTTTAATATTTATACAAAGATAATTACCATCCCTGTAGGGTTCACAAACTTTCAAGCAGCACATGTATGTCAAATAAACTCAGTAATATATTGGTCTTACCTGGGGGGCCACTCCGTTCCCTGTGGTGGGGGCCTCCTCTGATACAGTAGGGGGGGCAGCAGCTGGGGCGCTGTGGACATGGGTTTAGACACACAGTGAAATCAATGCATTGAACACACACACACACACACACACACACACACACACACACACACACACACACACACACACACACACACACACACACACACACGGCGAGCAGCACTTGGTTTTTGTCGAGCGACATTAAAACAGCCTTTAGAGATGTATAAAATGTATGCAGTATGCATGAGTGGAGGTCCGAGGGTGACACTGAGTTGACGTGTCTCAGGCAGGGCTACCTCATCACGAGAGCGTGATTCCAAACCACCTCCGCTACACATGTGCATATGGTTATTGTTGATATGAATGATGACCCACCTGACTGCAGCATTTAATTTTGCCTCCTCATCCTCCTCCTTCGTCTCAGTTTCATCTGTCAGAAAAAAAGACAAGAAAAGGAATTGCAGATCACCGCAGCATTGACTTTGACTCTTTGCCTCAATCATTGACTGTTTGGGGCGGATACAGATGACATTAAGCCTAGTCTTAGACCTGGAATGAACCACACTTTCAATAGAAAATCTCCATTGAAGACGCTATTTAGTCTAGGATTAGGTTTAATCTGTGTCCGGGAAAACCAGCCCTATGTCTTCCACACGTCAACAATAGCTTGTTGTCTGGCTAAATCAACCGACCTACCAACCTGTCAGTCAGATTAATGTGTGTGGTGTTTTTTTTAATAGCATAACTAGCTAGCTAGCCTAACTACTGCGATAGGAAATAACATATACACCTAACTAGGCCAATAGCAAGTTATTATCTGAACGGCTAAAAACTATTGGCACTAACTAAGTACATTAGCTTACTTGCATGTATTTACAGACAGTAGTAGGCCAGAAATCAGAGGGACCAACGCATGCACGGCTGCGCGGACTATCCGCTAAATGACATGAGTTAGCTAGCTGTGTATTTACAGACGCAGACGTTTTAGCTGGCTCACTTTATTACGTGTTTATGCATTAAAACATCCCCTTTTACCTCCATATAGCCATTCCTCCTCCTCATCCCCCGGACTGGCGTCTGTCGTTTTGTCCGCTTCCTCCGCAGACATCTTTAGCACGGTGACAAGAAAGTGCGGCTCAGAAGATCACAACTTTCCTTTCGAGCTAACTACAGTCCTTCGAGTGAATAAAGTGAATGCAAAACACGTGAAACAAAGGTTCATATACGGACAACTCAACATACATACAATTAATTATTATATTACGTAGACATTAACTGAAATTCAGTCTCTCCATACATTTTCGGCGAGCGGAGAGTGCGCCCGGAAGTGATCTGCGGAGCAAAGGTTGAAGTTGACGGAAAGCGGAAACTGGATATTCCCACGGACACACACGAGCAGAAGACACGACACTACACCGGTGAAAAATCTATATTTGATTTCTGTACACGAGTGGATCAAGTTGAAATAAGATCATCGAGGTAAGGAAACACTGCCAAAATAACGTTGAAAACCATTAGACTCCAGTTCCAGTGCTGTTTGTAAAGCTGTAATGTCTTTACTGTTCTGTCCCAAAACTCTACTGGTCAGACACATGTATTGATGTTGCTGTCCATAGCAGTTGCTCGTAAAGGTCTCTAATAGTGAATGTCCCAAAACACATGTCTTATTGTTCATGGCATTGTAGTGGAAACCGTTACACCCTTGGATGAATAAGAGAATATTTCATATTGAAGCTTTATCTTCTCTCTCTCAGCGGTGCTCTGATGGGTACACATATTGAGGATGACGAGATGTATTGTTCACAGTTAGTGGAACATGTAGATGTTATACTTAGATGTTATGGAATATCAAACAAGCACAGATAGAATAGATATTATTGATTACAGTTATTGATTACAGCAGTCTAATGGTTGTTTGTTTGTTTGTTTGTCAACAGGAGATGGCCCAGGTTGTCCCAGGCCAGTTCGAAGATGCCGACGAATCAGACGACGGCTGCTTTAACCAGTCAGAGCATCCGCCTGAAGGGAAGCCTGCTGCAGTAGTAGAGGGTCAGATAGATGGAAAGACCCCGGACACACTATCACATGACCAGCACGAGGAGGAAGAGGTGGAGGAAGACTACGATGATGACGATGATGACGATGATGAGTGGGACTGGGGTGGGTCAGGGACGGATTTAACTAAACGCTACAACAGAACCGGACTAAACCACCAGGCGAACAAACAAACTCCCAGCAACAAGTCTCTGAAGCTGTCGACCCCGACAGACAAGGCCCTGAGGAAGTTCGACAACAAGATCAACCTGGACCAGCTCAACTACGCCGACAACGTCATCAACCGGGTGACCGCCATGCAGAGACAACGGGACTCCGAAACACACCGGGTGAAAGACAAGTCGGACCGGGCCACGGTGGAGCAGGTCCTGGACCCGCGGACCCGCATGATCCTGTTCAAGATGCTCAGTCGGGGGGTCATCTCGGAGATCAACGGCTGCATCAGCACCGGGAAGGAGGCCAACGTCTACCACGCCACCACTGCCGACGGCCAGAACCGCGCCATCAAGATCTACAAGACCTCCATCCTCCTCTTCAAGGACCGCGACAAGTACGTGAGCGGCGAGTTCCGCTTCCGCCACGGCTACTGCAAAGGCAACCCCAGGAAGATGGTCCGGACGTGGGCAGAGAAGGAGATGAGGAACCTGATCCGGCTCCAGACCGCCGGGATCCCGAGTCCAGAGCCGGTCATGCTGCGCAGCCACGTCCTCCTCATGAGCTTCATCGGCCGCGATGACGCGCCCGCCCCGCTGCTGAAGAACGCCGTCCTGTCCGAGTCCAAGGCCCGCGAGCTCTACCTCCAGGTGATCCAGAACATGCGGACCATGTACCAGGAGGCCCGGTTGGTCCACGCGGACCTGAGCGAGTACAACATGCTCTACCACGACGGCTCCGCCTACATCATCGACGTCTCGCAGTCGGTGGAGCACGACCACCCGCACGCTCTGGAGTTCCTGCGGAAGGACTGCGGCAACGTCAACGACTTCTTCCAGAAGCATGACGTGGCGGTGATGACGTTGCGGGAGCTGTTTGAGTTTGTCACCGACCCGTCCATCACCGATGACAACATCGGACTCTACCTCGACCGGGCGATGGACATCGCTTCTGATAGGACAGCGGAGGAGCGGCGGACCGATCAGGACAGCGTGGACGAGGAGGTGTTTAAGAAGGCGTACATCCCGAGGACGTTGACGGAGGTGAGCCACTACGAACGAGACGTGGACGCCATGGCGATGATGATGAAGGAGGGTGGGGGGAGGGAGGGCAACGTCCAGAACGACAACATCCTGTACCAGACGGTGACGGGTCTGAGGAAGGACCTGTCGGGGGTTCAGACGGTCCCCGCCCTGTTGGAGGGCTGCGGTGGTGTAGAGGAGGAAAGCTCCAGTTCAGAGGATGAAGATGAGGATCAGGATGATGAAGATGGCGGAGAGGACAGGGTCGTCCCCGGTGAGGAAGGAGAGGAAACGCAGGTAAACAAGAAGGAAGTGAAGAAACAAGCAAAAGAAGCACAGAGAGAGAAGAGGAAAAACAAAGTACCCAAGCACGTGAAGAAGAGGAAGGAGAGGGTTTCTAAGATGAAGAAAGGCAAATGATTAGGACACACACCAGTCGTGAACTCTGACCCCAGTGACTCTGTAAACAAACACACAACCAGGGTTCCAATTACACATCATCTCTTGAGGGGCTCAAAGTAGAGAATTTCTATTTTTTGAGGGGCAACATTGAAATATCAGTTCTCAAACCCCCTGTAATACAACCTCACCCTGTTGTTGTTGTGGTTGTTTATTTCACAAACAATCCTTTTTAATGAACAACGCTGACTTTGTATGATGACCTCGGATGTGCTTTATTCACGACAATAAAACTGTTCCCCTCATGTGGAAATGATGTTGGCTGGTTTGAGAACATTAAAGAATTATAATGAAAACATTCCATAGGGTGGCATGGATCATACTTATTTGGAAATATGAGGTTCATTCAGATTATGATATAAAGCATTGACAAGCACGAGCGACACCCTCAAATGAAGTGAACTTCGCACCTCTAATCTTCAGGATGATTCAGCTACTAAAGTTCAAGTCTATTAGCAGTACAGACAACACTTTTACAGTATAATAATTATTATCGATTAATAGATGAATGAATGAGGGAGATTTTTTATGATTGTCCTCAAAGCAATGTTACATGTCAAAATTTTACATGTCAGCCACATATTGTACCGGTTACACTTTACTAATAACAAACCAATGTATGTGTTTCAGTCCATATGGTACCCGCTGAACTAGAGTATTGGTTCATGTTTCAGTGTGTACTGTTTGAGTGTGTGTGCACGCGTGTGAGAATTAAAGGGGAGGTCCTAGGATGCAAGGAAACAAGGTTTATGCTGCAGGTTCAAATTGGACGGTGAGTGCGCCATCAATTCAAGGTGCATGCAGTAGCGTTTTATGACCACAAGAGGGCACACAACACATCTTGAAGTAAAGGTCGGGTGATTTGCTGTTTTTATTGAAGGACAATGCAGAGGGACACTCCCTATTGTAAATCAACTTGTTTACCAGACAAGGATTTGTTGATCAATAAAAAAACGCGGTGACACATTCACGCCAAACCAACGTGCAAGCAAACATGCCAGACTTTCTAGGGGCATTACCTACTAAGGTATCGCTTACATTCACAACAACAACAACAATAATAACAAATAAAAACTTCATTGGTACTCATATAACATGTAAACAAACACAGGCAGCAGTAGGCAGAGTCATAGATCATAGTGACAGTTTGATTGGCCGTTGTAAAAGGTTGTGATTGGTGTTGTGGTTTTGCAAGGTGGATAGGATGGCTACACTACCTTTAATGCACACTGCATTGTTAATGCGTTTACGACAATTTGAGCACAGCGTCTGGGTATGTTATTGGGCTATAGAGGGATGGATCGTTGGATCACACACACACACACACACACACACACACACACACACGCACACACACACACACACACACACAGAAACACACAGACACACACACACAGAAACACACACACACACACACACACACACACACACACACACACACACACACACACACACTCACAAATACACAGACACCCACAGAAACACACACACAGACACTCACAAACACACAGACACAAAATATGCTCACTGTGCTCGATATTGGATATTGGACACACACAAACACCATCTGTCTGTAACTGTTTGTACAGAACTCTCTCTCTCTCCCTTTCTCTCTCTCTCTCTCTTGCTCTCTTTCAATCTGTCTCTGTTGACTTGAAAACGTAATTATGCTCATTCGAGCACTAAGCCCTCATTCTGTCTCTCTTGTTTTCCCTGCTCTGTCTCTCCCTCCCTCTCCCTAATCTCCCCCCTCTCTCTCTCGCTCCCTCTTGTAACCCCTCTCTCCCCTCACATCTCTCTCTCCCTCTCTCCTTCTCCCCCTTCCCTCTCTCTCCCCCTTCTCCTCCCTCTATCTATCTCTTTCTCTCTCTACATTTCTCCTTCATCCTCTCCTCTCTCTCTCCTCTTCCTTCTCCATCCTCCCCTCCCCCCCCCCCCCCCCTCTCTGGAGGCGGTGGATTAGGCTAGATTACAGCGTAGCGTCGATGCTAATCAGGTTTAGTGAGGGAGACCTTTCATTGGCCAGCCGATCTGTAATTACACCAACCGATATTAGCTTACTGGGACACACTGAGGCTCTAACAGTGTTTATCTCTGTCATCTGTCTTTGTCATAAACACACTCTGTTACCTCATCCCCCTTTGTTAAGAAATACAAACACATGCATACACACCCACCACCCACCACCCACCACCCCCAGCCAACCTGTTTAGATTAAAAGGACAAATCCATTTGTTTTGTTGCTTAAGAGGGGGACCCTTGACATGAATACCCACACACCCAACCGCACGCACACACACGCACGCACACGCACCCAACCATACGCACGCGCACGCACACACACACACACACACACACACACACACACACGACATACAAAGGCTATCATCTTTTTCCAATACAGACCACTTTGTGCAGTACTAACAGTATGCCCTCCATAAACATGGCATTGATTGGAGCTCTTAAGACTGTGTGTTAACATTGTGCATCGATTGTGGACAGCGGTTCCCATTGACCTTAGAGCAGTGACCTCAAGTACTTTAAGAATAAAGAAGCAAAGAACAATCTTTCCCTGCAGATTACCTGGTGACCAGGAGAGGCTGGCAGAGGCAGAAATCCGAGGACAGGCTTGTTGTAATGCATGGGACGGAATAGTGTCAAACAGCCGTCCACCGATTTCTACCGCCAACGGCCTCCACTGCTGGTGACCTATCTGAATCCTGATACTTAGAATACTAAGCCTCCTCCAGCCTCCCCTGATAAAGTGTTGTCTTGACCCCACACCCGCTCCCTCCATGACAATGACAATGGCTTTGAGTTCCTCGATCCTCTGTCTAAACACAATATCAAGTTTCGTCGAGGAGTGAACAGAATAGGAAACGTAATGATATTAGAACATAAGATAACAAGATAAAGAATACATTTGAGTCATTTAGAAACTCTTATCCAGAGGGACTTACAATAAGTAAGTGAATGAAGTAAATTAATGAAGTAAGCGAATCAAGGAAGCGAATCAAGGAAGTGAATCAAGTAAGTAAATCTAGGAAGTGAATCAAGGAAGTGAATCAAGTAAATGAATGAAGTAAGCGAATCAAGGAAGTGAATCAAGTAAGTAAATCTAGGAAGTGAATCAAGGAAGTGAATCAAGTAAATGAATGAAGTAAGCGAATCAAGGAAGTGAATCAAGTAAGTAAATCTAGGAAGTGAATCAAGGAAGTGAATCAAGTAAGTGAATCAAGTAAGTGAATCAAGGAAGTGAATCAAGTAAGTAAATCTAGGAAGTGAATCAAGTAAGTGAATCAAGTAAGTGACTCAAGGAAGTGAATCAAGTAAGAGAATCACGGAAGTGAATCAAGTAAGTGAATCAACTACACATCACAGTAATCACAGGTAAGACATTCTTTAAGCGCCACAAGCAGTGCCAGTGCCAGAGTAAGAGAAGAAAACATCTGTTAGTTTATTTATTTATTTATTTTAATCAGTTCTTATAGTTCTGCCCACTTTTAAGTGGTGTGTTTCTGAGTCGTTGCTGCCCGGGTCAGATGGGTTTAACGGACAGTGTTGGACCACAACATGACCATGGAAGAACACTTAGCAACCACAGCGAGTGGTTGTATTATGGGATGTCAAACAAATGGATCCATGGGTCTCAGGTCCGGTCTAGAACGCTCTGTCAGCACCGGGGAGAAGAGGTGGATTACATCAGAGTGTGTGTGTGTGTGTGTGTCTGTGTGTGTGTGTGTGTGTGTCTGTGTGTGTGTGTAAAGTAAGACTCTGCAAAACATCTATAAGAGGTAGTGGGTGAGGCATTGTGTGTGTGTGTGTGTGTGTGTGTGTGTGTGTGTGTGTGTGTGTGTGTGTGTGTGTGTGTGTGTGTGAAGGTGACAGAGAGGAGAGTGACTGTGTATAAATGGGTTAGGGCTAGAGAGACAGAGAGAGAGAGAGTGTGTGTGAGGGTGAATATGACTCAGACCCACGCACACACACACACACACACACACACACACAGTAGCCTACCTACAGTATCATCATGATGTAATGTGATCTGAGTGTCCATATCTCTCTAGTATAAACTGGCTGGGAGCAGAGAGAGTCATACACACACACACACACACACACACACACACACACACACACACACAGAGTGAGTCACGCTGCAGACAGAAGGAGAGTCTGAGTGAGTCAGCGCTGATCAGCTATACAGACTGAACCACAACCATCAATAATGCAACAGGGACGCCAATGTAAATGACTCAAATGACATCCAAGCTCAGTGGAGAGAAGACAGGTTCTGTTAGGTATGGGAGCATACACACACGTGTGCGTTGACATGCGCATACACACACATACGCACACACGTGGACATACACACACACACATACGCATGGACATACACACACACACACACACACACACACACACACACACACACACATACGCATACACGTAGACACACACACACACACA
>NC_139675.1:7533230-7538230 GCF_951799395.1 Argentina silus
GTTAGTGCGTGTGTGTGTGTGTGTGTGTGGTTTGTTTTGGTCTGGGTATGGTATGTATTATCGCATAGATCCTTTCCTCGACCTCTCTCTTCTTTTTCTCCCTCCCTCCTCCTTCCCTCTGTCCAACCCCTTCTCACTGCAGATGTGTGTGTTGAGTGTGTGCATTTGTTTTGTTTACCTATCAGCCTCTGTCTTTTTCTACCCCATCCCCTCTTTCTCTCTTAACCCCCCCCCCCAGACCCCCAGAGTCCGTTCCAGCGCTCCATGGTGAACAGCATTCTGGTCCGTGCGGGTGAGGACTTCACCCTCCCGTGTGTGCCGACGGACCCCAAGGTCGCCCACCTGACCCTCCGGACGTGCCACGGACGACCCCTGCACCCTGACCTCCGTTACCGCGCCGACCCTCAGAGGGGCGTGGTGATTGGTGGAGCCAGGAAGGAGTACGAGGGTTGCTACGTGTGTGCAGGCCAACTGGGAGGAGCCTCGGTGACGTCCGGCCAATACACTGTAGACGTACGCCTAGGTGGGTGGTGAGGGGGGTGGGGGGGAGAGATGGGAGAGAGAGGGGGGAGGAGAGATGGGAGATGGGGGGGGGGGGGGGATGGGGGAGAGATGGGAAAGAGAGGGGAGGAGAGATGGGCAAGAGAAAGAGAGAGAAAGGGGGGAGAGAGAGAGAGAGAGAGAATGGGGGAGAGTTAAAGATGGGGTAGCAGGGTGTGAGAGAAGGGGGGAGAGAGACAGAGAAGAAAGAAGCACAAGATAGATCGGGGAGAGACAGAGAGAGAGAGTCAACCATGTTTGTGTCCCCCCCCCCCCTCTAGTCCCAGAGCACCCCCCAATCCTGGGCATCTCCCAGAGAGACAACATGATCCTGAGGAGAGGAGAGGAGTTGAAGGTCTCCTGCAGCTCCACCAACGTCAACCTTGACTTCAGACTCACATGGGACTTCCCAGTCGGAGCGGTGAGACAACCTTCTACTGGAATATATAGAAATATATACAATATATGTACATTGCGTAAGTGCGTAAGTCACAGGACAGTGAAGCATTTTTTCTTCTTTCGGCTCAACACTCCAAAAGTTCGTATTTGAAGTCAAACAATTACTATGAGGTTAAAGAAAAGATTCTCAGCTTTTATTTGATGGCATTAGGGGACTATGCATATGCATGCCCTGGCCTGGAATGCTAACAGTGTTGTCATGCCTAAATCATAGAGATGCATAGAGTAGGCTCCTGCTATCTTCCCGATAGAGTTGGATAGAGTAAGCACATGATATCTTTCCCATAGAGATGCATAGAGTAGGCACCTGCTATCTTTACCATAGAGGTGCATAGAGTAGGCACCTGCTATCTTTACCATTCATTACATCTGTGACAGCATGAGGGGTCAACTAGGGCGGGACTTTCTATGAGCATCAGCCAATGGGATTGACGCATGGTCTTCTTCTTCAATAGCTTTATCTGTAGACTGTAATTAACTGACCTGAGACACTGGAGCTGAGCTGACACTACCACTCCAGCAGGTGGCAGCGAATCACCAACATTGGATTCACAGCCAGTCAAAACACAGAAGACGTATAAGAGTTAACAAAATGACGCTACCCATGTAATCACAGTTCATTTCGGGGAGTCCACTCCAAGTGGGCTTGGAGTGGGTCCAAGCCCACTCTTACTCTGTGCACTTGACCCCTCAGCTGACCCCTGACCTTTGCCCCGTTGACTCCCTGCAGCGTGCCTTCGAGGCCCACACCTCCCACATCCTGCCTGGCACCATGGGTTACCGGCGCTCCGCCTCGCTCTCCATCCCCTCTGTCAGCCAATCAGACACCGGGACCTACCGCTGCCACGCCCACAACGAGAGGGGAAACGCCACAGCAGTTATACAGCTGGACGTCCGAGGTATGTGGGTGTATGTGTGTTTGTGTTGACCAGTGTGTGTGTATGTGTGCGTGTTCAGTTTGTTAGAAAGGTGCAATGAGTGTGTGTGTATGTGTGTGTGTGTGTGTGTGTGTGGATGTGTGTATGTGTCTGACCCTGTGTGTCTGTGTGTGTTTTTCCCCCCAGATCGCGGCTTTATCGATGTTTTGGGGGACCCTCGGCCTAGCCAGGTGGATGTGAGAGAGGGAGAGAGCCTAAGCATCAGGGTAGAGTTGGAGTCATACCCCAGACCCAGGTCTTTCTCCTGGGCTTACAATGGCAAGGAGCTACGCAACACCAGCGAACATGTCATCACTGTCCACCAACACAAATACAGGTACTGTAGGCTACAGACAAACACAGACAGAGACACAGACACAGACACACAGACACACACACACACACACACAGACACACACACACACACACACACACACACACACACACACGCACACACACACACACACACACACACACACACACACACAGTTTCCTGACTGTTCCCCTTCCCCCCTGGCCCCCTCAGGTACGTCAGTGAGTTGCGGCTGGTGAGGGTCCACGGAGCTGAGGGCGGGATCTATACCTTCCTAGCCAATCATGACGATGCCTCTGTCAACCAATCGTTCCGTGTCTACGTGAACAGTGAGTCGCTGTTGAGAGTAAACACATTGCCACAATAGGTAACGGATCATTTCCTCCCCGCCCTCTCCTTCCTTCCCCCTCTGCTTGTCAGGTGTGTGGGGTAGAACCCAGGCGCAGAGAGGAGACCAGATGAATGCACTTGAACATATCATAATAATAATAATAATATATAATATATAATAACATATGCCATTTAGCTGATGCTTCTATCCAAAGCGACTTACATTGCAGTGGGTGCATACAGTGAGTGCATTTTTCAGTATATATGGTCCCAGCGGGAATCGAACCCACAACCTAAGCGTTGTTAGCGCCACGCTCTGCCAACTGAGCCACAGAGGACCAAAGCCACTTTCCTTTTGTAATCCACAGAGTAGACAGGAACAGACTTAGGGATATAATAAACAAGTCCTGAAGTCCTTAACTAAAATAACGAGAGCATTAGCGAACTTGATCCTATGACATGACACCGAGGACCCCCTCTCTCTCTTTCCCTCCTCCCCACCTTCTCTCTCCCTCTCTCTCATCCCTCCCTCCCTCTCTCCCTCCCTCTCATCCCTGCCTCCTTTTCCCTCCCTCCCTCTCTCATCCCTGCCTCCTTCTCCCTCCCTCCCTCTCTCATCCCTGCCTCCTTCTCCCTCCCTCCCTCCCTCTCATCCCTGCCTCCTTCTCCCTCCCTCCCTCTCTCTCATCCCTGCCTCCTTCTCCCTCCCTCCCTCTCTCTCATCCCTGCCTCCTTCTCCCTCCCTCCCTCCCTCTCATCCCTGCCTCCTTCTCCCTCCCTCCCTCTCTCTCATCCCTGCCTCCTTTTCCCTCCCTCCCTCTCTCATCCCTGCCTCCTTCTCCCTCCCTCCCTCTCTCATCCCTGCCTCCTTCTCCCTCCCTCCCTCCCTCTCATCCCTGCCTCCTTCTCCCTCCCTCCCTCCCTCTCATCCCTGCCTCCTTCTCCCTCCCTCCCTCTCTCTCATCCCTGCCTCCTTCTCCCTCCCTCCCTCTCTCTCATCCCTGCCTCCTTCTCCCTCCAATCCAATTGATTCACACGGAGCACTGATATGTTCACAAAATGAGTGTCACCAAAACATGATGATATTATTGATCAATCCATCAAAATAATATGGATTAGACACAGTTAATTACTATACTATTACTATTACAATACTCTCTCTCTGTCTCTCTCTCTCTCTCTCTCTCTCTCTCTCTCTCTCTCTCTCTCAGGTAAGCCTGTCATCATCTCCCAGGAAGGGCCAGTTGACGGACAGGTGCGCTGTGTTGCCGCTGGTTACCCCGCCCCTAAAATCAGCTGGTACTACTGTGAGCTCCCTCACACACGGTACTACACTATACCATACTATACTATACTATACTATACTATACTATACTATACCATACTATACTATACTATACTATACTATACTATACTATACCATACTATACTATACTATACCATACTATACTATACTGTACCATAATATACCATATCATACCCTACCATACCATACCATACCATACCATACCATACCATACCATACCATAAAGGTAGAAATCAGAGGACGGGTTCATTACAATGCAAGAAGCGGAATGAGGAATGGTTTGATACCATTCTGGGTCGATCTCCAACCCAGGTGACTCTGTGACTCCTCCCCCTCCCCCACAGGTGCTCCCACCTGCCTAATACAAGCCAGTGGGAGCCGGCAGAGGTTGCCATGGTGACGGTGTCTGACTCGACCTTTGGGAGGAGCGAGGTGGAGAGCCGTTTAAACGTCAGCCAAGGACACACAACCTACCACACCCTGGAGTGTGTGGCCACCGCACAGGGGGAGCACGCCTACACACTGTTCTCTATCAGTGGTGAGACACACACACACACACACACACACACACACACACACACACACACACACACACACACATACACACACATACACACACACACACACACTCTCTCTCTCACACACACACACACACACACACACACACACACACACACACACACACACACACACACACACACACACACACACAGATTGAATGGGATTAATGTTTGCTGAGACTGCATGCTGGGATTAGACATGGAGACTAATCTCCCTCCCTGTGTTTGAGTGTGTGTGTGTGTGTGTGTGTGTGTGTGTGTGTGTGTGTGTGTGTGTGTGTGTGTGTGTGTGTGTTTGTGTGTGTATAGATGTGTGTGAGTAGTAGAGAGGTGTGAATATATTTGGCTCTGACTTCTTGGTAACTCAACTTCAAGTTCTCAGCAAAGTATATACTGTATGACTAGGTCTAAGTATATGTGTGATTCCATCATGGTTAATGTGTGTGTGTGTGTGTGTGTGTGTGTGTGTGTGTGTGTGTGTGTGTGTGTTTCCATACAGAGCGTGTGGTGCCTCACCAGCTCTTCACCCCTCTGTTGACGGGGGTGGTGGTGACTGCTGTGGTCCTCAGCCTCAT
>NC_139675.1:7543230-7550730 GCF_951799395.1 Argentina silus
CCATTCATCCACTGTCCTGGGGCATAGGGGGTCCCCTCGACCAGAGGGAGGGGGAGTGCCACCTGCTGGTCCTCAAACACCACTTTCAGCAGCCTGTTTTGGTACCCCCATCCAAGGATCGACCGAGGCATGCCCGGCTAGGCATACCCTGTGACCGAGGCATACCCTTAGATTCCCAGACAAGCCAGCCAGAGGGAGGCAGGGTAGGGGGGGTCTGCTGAGGATAACCTGAACATTTCCTAGCGTATCCTAGCGTTAATGTTGTCTGTGTGTGTGTGTGTTGTTCAACAGGTATACCTGAATCTGAGCAATGCACCTGTCCCTCCAGAGCAGCAGAGGGCGACGTCTCAGAGGCTGAGCTCTGTGTGCAGCACCACCGCCCCCACCCAGCCCCTGCTGCTCAGCACCACCGATGTGTTCCTGGACTATGAGACTGTGTAACACACACACACACACACACACACACACACACACACACACACACACACACACATACACACACACACCCACATGAGCGTATGCATGCGCATGCACACACACACACACACACACACACACTCAGACATGAGCATATGCACACACACACACACACACACACACACACACACACACACACACAAGCGCATACACGGACATGAATGGCAGACACACACACACACACACACACACACACACCTCACCGTACGCCTCTCTGTGTATTAGAGTCCATCTGTGTGTCTTAACTGATCTGTGGTGTATTTCAGGTGCATGTCTCTAGCTGACTCCAGCATTAACCGTCCATGAGTATCTGTCAGCTGACACAGACCAAATCTGATACATGACACACTATACTGACCTGGGGAGGCTGGCGGAGGTAGAATTTGGAGGATGGGCTCATTGTAATGCATGGAATTACAATGAGCCCATCCTCCGAAATCTCCCTCCACTGGCCTCCCCTGAAACAGACAGGCTAGTCTGTCTCTGACCTCTGACCTTGACAAAGACGGCGTATCTCTGGATCCATAAACACTTCAGACGTTGACTTGAGTGTGTCGACAAAGTGGGTCGCCAGGGCACCGCAGTTCTTTGAATCAGGAATGAGGGAAGTTATGCAGAGAGGGTCCGAAACACTGGGTAGATATATAACCAATCTTCTTCATAAAACAACAACAACAACAACAACAACAACAAAAGAAACTCCCATAGGTACATTCAAGCCATCGCGTGATCATCTAAAACAGCCTTGATAAGATTAGAAGATTAGAAGACCCTGATGAGGGTCATACTGTACATAGAACATCGGAGGCTGGTGGAGGTAGAAAAGAGGACATGATGCATACGCAATGAGGAACGGTATCAAACATGTTGGGTTGGATCCCATCCCTCATTCCGTTCCATGTATTACAATGAGCCCGTCCTCCGATTTCTACCTCCACCAGCCTCCACTGACATAGAGAGATATCCCGAGAGATCCCTCGCAAAAGTTTTCTTTCCCAGGATGGAGTAGTAGAGCACCCTCTAGTGGTGACAACTCTATGGGGGTAATAATGTTGTAATAATCAGTTGAAGCCATACGTAGACACCTTTTATTATGTTCTGTTGCTTTGGATACTGTGTGCGTCCCGATCGTCTCTCCCCGCCCCCTTCTCTAAACACACTGGAGGGGAATGCCTCAGAGGAGGAACCTTGGATCTTCTCCTTCAATGCATTTTGAGAAGGAATGGAGGAGACGAGAGGAGATGGACGAGTGGGACGCACCACGTCATACTGAGTGCTAGATGAGGTTTGCGTAGGGATAGCTTTGGACTCTATGTGTAAATATATGGACTGTAGCCACCATTTTTGGATTGCTCATTGATAATGTGTGTGTTGGTTTCGAGTGGCAGTTTTATGCAAGGAGTGGATGTTGATATACTGTACGTACAAGTGTGCTTTTTGTAAGGTACTGAAAACGGTTTTGAGGTTTATGCAGTTTTGATACTGATGGTTGACTTGTAATGAAGAATGTTATGGTACAAACACGTGGCGTGTGTGTGTTCCATTGCTGTCGACACGACACAACAAAGACACTGACAACCACGGAAACATTTGCAGTTGGTTTTATTTTCAAATTGACCAAGGGAGAGGGAGAAGGGTTAATGTAGCAAAGACTTTGCTTCAAAATATTCAGTTCCATTTGAATTTTGGGAAGAGAGACCATTTTGACTGTGTGTATTGCGTACAGTTTAATCTAGAACTAGGTCTTAAGGGCCCACATTAGTCATTTTGACATTTAGCTTATATATGATATCCTGGGGCTGCACAATGTTGTTGAACAATGATTCAGAAAATTGCTGTTTAGGTCAAAGTATGTGTATTTTGGGAAATACCTTCCATGTTCTTATCTCTTCCTAAATCGGTTTCCCACGTGCCGTGACGTACAGTATGACATTTCATACAGCTATAGAACTCCGAAGTGTGACGTGGCTAGCCTGTTTTGCAAAGTTAGCCCCCAGAGTCAAATATGACCTCCGAACCCCCTTAACCAGCTTTTTTGCGACTGAGTCAAACACACTTGATTGAGAATTGCTCCTAGCTACATATGGCGTGACTTTCCCAAATAGCTCCGTGAATGACTAACGTACCACTTGGTGTATCCTTTGCTTGGATATTCTTTTCAAGAAAAGCCAGGAAGCAAAACTGGCTGGTGTGGGCCTTTAACTATGGTAGACATAACTAGGTGAAATATACTGCTTATACACGGTCTCTCAATAGCATCCTGTCTCCAGCTCCAATACATAAGGGCCCTGTGGCTTTCATCTGACCATTTTTGAAGAAACCAGACATTTCAGACAAAGCATATAAATGTTCCGTCAACAATGACCGATGCAGGTATGGAACGTTAGTGAAACATTCAGAATTTCCAAAAGAGAGTTGAGATCACAGTACATTGGAACATCGGAAGCGTAGAATTAGAACTCCTCCTGATTCTACAAATGGAACATACAGAAACAGAACAGAACAGAATGATTTCATGCCTTCCTTTCCTTCATGATAAAGGGTCCTTTGACATACTCTGCTACAGGGACATTTGTTAGTCTTAACACCGGTACATTCTTTGGGCTGACTATCAGTGACAACTCCTAACACCACTACAATGACATCACCATGACGTTGCATTTTCAGCAAGGACGAGACACACACACAAACTACAGGGTCTGAGTTTGCTCTGGGATGGGTTATGGTTGAGTAAGTGTGTGTGTGTGTGTGTGTGTGTGTGTGTGTGTGTGTGTGTGTGTGTTAAGCGTATGACATTTCAGCATATCTAACAGTGTCATAGCTTGTTGAAATTCCTCGTGAAGAGGACGGCCATCTTGTCTAGTTGGCTAGTCATAGCCTCGTAGGTGACAACTTCACCAATAAAACCATCTGTCTCAGTCATACATCGATCCATGCTCTTATGAAAATTAAGAGCATTAAACTGAGTGATTCATACACGCAGACACTGCTCTCTCACACAAACTTGTATTCATGTTAAGCTGCCCCACACGCGGGCTCTTACGCCCAATCAGAGAGGATACTAGAATACCACTGCTTCATTACTGCAACGCAAGAACTGATTGGCTATCGCCAGGGGCAACCAACACGGCCCCCCCGAGTGATACAGGAAGTAGAATAGAAAGGCTAAAAAACAAACAACTATACTCTCTCACTCTCACACACTCACACATACACACACACACACACTCACACACACACACACACACACACTTCCTAGAGGACACAGAACACTCTCCACAACAAACAAAAAAACAACACATTCAGAGAACTCCTTTTCCCTCGCACCCCTCCTATCCAAGGCTTTCCTGTTTGATATGGCTTACTGTTAACAGGGCCGGGCTTCATTCCATTTCTAGTCAGTCAGACTGAATTGGAATGGAATGGGGCCCAGCCCTGCCTGTTAATGAATCTCTGTGATCGCTACTGACTGAGATCAGACAGAGAACTGCATGAGGGCTACAGATGCCTGGCAGCAGACCTGGAAGGACTACACAGGAGGTGACATCACAGAGGTGATGACATCGAAGAGATGGTGACGTCACAGAGGTGATGAAATAACAAATGTGATGACATCACAGAGGATGTGACATCACAGAGGTGATGACATCGTAGATGTGGTGACATCACCGAGGTGATGACATCACCCAGGTGACATCACAGAGAGAACAGGAAGTACAGGTAGGGGGTGTGATCCTTCTTGGTCTGACCCAGGCTGAGGCAGAAGCAAGTCAATTGTCCTTATTCCTGAGAGACACAAGTACCATCCAGCTAACTCTGAATCCTTAACACGTATGACGGTAAGACACAGGGGAACACACACATACACAGAAACATCATTTCTTACACACACACACACACACACACACACACACACACACACACACACACACACACACACACACACACACACACACACACACACACACACACACATACATACATCTGGATAGTGAGTTACTGTTGTCAAATATGCTTGGGTTAAAGATATATACTGTTTGTTACGTATAGGGCTCTGTCTTTTAAAAATAATCCACACTATGACTATATATACATGCACTTTGTTAGGGTCATATTTACTGCAAATATAGAAACCTTTGAATAGTCTGTTAAAAAAGACAACATATCAATTGAGTGTATGCGTGTGTTGGCACTTGGAATCACGAAACCTGTTACACTGATAATCCTGTAAAACATGACTTGAGATGCATTTAACTTGTTAGTTAACCAGTTAAAATATGTTTAAGCTTTAGTTAATCTTTTAAAACATGATTTAAACTGTAGTTAACTGGTAAAACATGATTTAAACTGTACTTAACCTGTGAAATCTAAACTTTTTGTGATATATATATATATATATAGAGCCATTAGGGTCACTGGGACACAGTGCTTAAAAACTCAACTTCCCAGAATTCCACTTGCTAACACCCAATATAACACCATTAAACAAACTGTGACAGGACTTTTTCGAGGGAGGCGGTAGACTGATGGGGGGGGGGGGATGGGTGGGAGAAATGCTACCCTCTAGCATAGCATCTCTCCAGGTTCGCCCAGAGACACTAGAAAGTTAAAAGTCATAATTTTTCAAAAGCTACTAATAAAAGCTTACATAATATTATTGTTTTTTTCTCCATGCAACCATATAAAATACTAGGTTTTTGTTTTTCCTTTTGAGCTATGATGGATATTTACACATTTGTTTATGATACAGTGATCTGTACAGAGTCCAGTTCATGACATGACACGCTCAACAGAGTCTCTGATTACCGTGGTGATGGCGTGTTATTCCGGAGTTCCTATCGGGGATTTCCGGGCTCTCACACAGCGCTCAACGTGTTCCTACACAGGGTGTACAGGGTTCCGAAATTCTTATCCATACCGTTGCCATGGTGATGAGTCATTCCTTAGGCATAGAGCCTTTCCTATTTCCCATGATGCAGTTCTCTCTGGAGGAGGAAGAAGAAGGTCGGCACGGTGGCCATTTTGGTCAGGAAGATAGAAGACTCCAGATATTCCATTAAAACAAAAAACAACAACAACCAAACAACCAACCACAGTTTGGTACCTGCCCTCTCCGAGGCAGTCCTGGGCTCTGATTGGCCGCCTCACTCCTCACCTCCCCAGGCCCTCCTACTGTTGGCTGGAGGAGCTATCAGTCCTGTGTGAGGACAGGGCTTTCTGGTGCTTTTGGGGCTGGGGTTTCAGATGCTGCTGATGCCGCTGGTGATGTTGTTGTTGTTGTTGTTGTTGTTGCTGTTGTTGTTGTTGTTGTGGTGGCTGTTGCTGGGTGAACTGCTGCTGCTGCTGGAGGGGGAATGCCGCCTGGAGGATTAGCTGGGTGGACGGGTTGCCGTGGAGAAGACGCGTGCCCTAGCAACACAACGTGAGGTTAGAGAAGATGTGTGTGTGTGGACAGTGACAACCACAAACTGTCACCCCCCCCCCGAGCGTGATGATGTCACATCCCTCTAATCACACACTGTGTCATCATGGTTGGAATTACAGAGCGGCGCCAAGGGGGCTGAACCCCGACATAACAAATCAGGACCCCCCCCCGCACCGTATAAATCGAACACACACACAGAGTTCAGCAGGGTACAGGGAGCGGGCATACAGTACAGAGAGAGAGAGAGAGAGAGAGAGAGACATCACAGAGATTATACAACTCTGTTTCTATATCCAATGAAAGTCTGCCCCCTGGTGGTGTACCTGTAGGAACTGCTGCTGCTGCACCCCCTGCTGGTTGGCCTGTGCTACTACAGCGCCCCCCTGTGTCTGGTGGTCGGGCTGTCCCTGGGGTGCCGGGGCAGCCTGGAGGGTGAGGGTCTGCGTCTGGCCCCCCTGCTGAACAACAGATCAATCAATCAATCAATCCATTGATCACTTGAATCAACTTTCATAATTAAAAGAAACACACACAACTTATTTATCTGGCCTCATAATGGTTCCAAGCTCAGTGAACCACACTGCAAACACCTTTTAAGTATCTCACTTGACATACACACACGCACATACACACACACACACACACAAATGCACAAACACGCGCACAGACACGCAAAATACACACACAGGCACGCACACACACACTGCGTTCTCCTCAAAGAGGGTCCAGTAGGAGGGGCGCTGCGCCACCTTATCCACTTGGCTCCACCACCATGGAAACATTTCAGAGCAAATTAACCTGCTATGGTGTGTGACGCCCCCTCCCCCTCCCCCCTCACCTGTTGCCCCCCGAAGGGGTTATATGCGGTGACGACCTGGCCCATGAACATGGAGGTGGGCACCATCACGGCCCCACACGCCATCGGGGCCGTCACCAGCTTAGTGACCAGCTGCTGCCCCGCTGGGAACCTGGCAACACACACACACACACACACACACACACACACACACACACACACACACACACACACACACACACACACACACACACATACACACATACACACACACACATACACACACATACACACACAGACATACACACACACAAACACAAACACAAACACAAACACACAGACAAACACACATACACACACACACACAGACACACACACAGACACACACACAGACAGACACACACACACAGACACAAACGGACACACGTCATCTATCTGTCCTGGGGGATGCTGAGTTGTTAGTAAGTAAGTAGTAGTAGTTTGTGTATGTATTCGCACATGTGTGTGGTATATGTACAGTATGTGTGTGTGTGTATATATATGTATGTGTGTATGCGCCTGTGTGTGTGTGTGTGTGTCTACCATATCTGTCTGCTCTCCTGTATGAAGGTGGCCATGGCAGTGGCCTGTGTGCATATGTATATGTGTGTGTGTGTGCATATGTATGTGTGTGTGTGTTTGTGTGTGTGTGCGTGTGTGTGTGTGTGTGTATGTGCGTATGCATATGTGTGTGTGTGTGTGTGTGTGTGTGTGTGTGTGTGTGTGTGTGTGTGTGTGTGTGTGTATGTGTATGTGTGTCTGT
>NC_139675.1:7555730-7558230 GCF_951799395.1 Argentina silus
GTGTGTGTGTAAGCATCTGCGTGCATTAGAGATTGATGTGTGTGTGTGTGTGTGTATGTGTGTGTGTGTGTGTGTGTGTGTGTGTGAGAGACTCACGGTGCTCGTGACACTTGGCCAGTATCTCCAGGTCGTCGACGTGGTAGTAGTCGTACCCTGACGTCCCCAGAACCTCAAACGGAAGGTAGCCTATGATTGGTGGAGCCCTGGGGGAGGAAATGACATTGTCAACAGGGGGGGAGGGATTAGGTGTGTTGGGGAGGGAAGACGGGCGCATTTCAGGAGGATTGGAACAGCTGCCGTGTGTGTGTGTGTGTGTGTGTGTGTGTGTGTTACCTGTGATCCAGGAAGAGGAACTTCCACTCCAGGCTGTGTCTGGAGGTGAACTCCTCATTGGGCTCCTCCACTGTACACATCTCCTATACACAGTAGAGATAGACAGACGTTCAGGGGAATTCAGAGTGTGTGTGAGTGTGTGTGTGTGTGTGTGTGTGTGTGTGTGTGTGTGTGTGTGTGTGTTACATAAAATACATATTTTTCTTGAAATTGTTGGTCCATTGCGTGTGTGTGTGTTATTGATGATATACTGTATGTATGTATGTATGTATGTATGTATGTATGTGTGTGTGTGTGTGTGTGTGTCTGTCTGAGTATCTGTGTATGTGTGTGTCTGTGCGTGTGTGTGTGTGTGTGTGTCTGTACGTGTCTGTCTCTGTGTGTGTGTGTGTGTGTGTGTGTGTCTGTCTGTTTGTGTATGTGTCTGTCTCTGAGTGTGTGTGTGTGTGTGTGTGTGTCTGTCTGTTTGTGTATGTGTCTGTCTCTGTGTGTGTGTGTGTGTGTGTGTCTGTCTGTTTGTGTATGTGTCTGTCTCTGTGTGTGTGTGTGTGTGTGTGTGTGTGTGTGTGTGTGTGTGTGTTTGTGTGTGTGTGTGTGTGTGTGTGTGTCTCACCTTGATGAACTGTGGTTTGGCCAGCCTGACGGTGGCGACGAAGCAGACCTGGTCGTCGAAGGCGGGGTGGAGAGACCTCTGGAGCACGCCCTCCAGACCGCTCCTCTTGGTGTTGGGCACTGCACAGAGAACAGGACAACTCAACATCACTTCATGTCTGTGTTAACACACACACACACACACACACACACACACACACACACACACACACACACACACACACACACACACACACACACAGACAGACAGACACACACACATACTACACACATACATGCACATACTCAGGCGGCTGAGGAAGGTTGGCATGGGGCCCAAGATCCTGCGGACCTTCTACAGGGGCACTACCGAGAGCATCCTGACGGGATGCATCACTGCCTGGCACGGCAACTGCACTGCCCTCAACCGCAAGGCGCTGCAGAAGGTGGTGCAGACAGCTGAGCGCATCAGTGGATGTGAGTTTCCCTCCATCCAGGACATATACAACAAGCGATGTGTCAGCAAAGCCCGGAGAATCATCAGAGACCCCAGCCACCCCAATCACAGCCTGTTTGAACTGTTGCCGTCCAAAAGACGGAGCCTCCTCCGGAGCCTCGGGGCCAAAACTCAGAGGCTCTCCAACAGCTACTTCCCCCAGGCCATCAGGCTCATGAACAAGCCTACCCCAAACCCATGACTTACCCCCAGAACACCCACAGAATGGACTCTACTAGCACACAGTCACTTTAACAACACCTCTTACACCAACGGCACAGTGCAATAATAATGACATTCCACTGAACCACTACTCTACTATTTATACTGCAATTGTGTCATGTCTATTGTCTTGTGACCCCAACAATCATCACTGTCCAACCGTCTCACTTATCTTGCACTATGTCACTTATTGTCTTGTCCTACCTCATTGCACTACTGCGTATTTGTATTATTTGTATTGTATGCTGCATTGTCAAGGAACCGAGCCCAAGAATTTTACTCCCTGCACTCGTGTATGAGACGTAACAAATAAACTTGAAACTTGAAACTTGAAAACTTGATGCGATTGAGAAACCCCCGAAAACGTCCCTCACCATTGTCCAACGACTTGAAGTTCCCGATGAACTTGACGTGTTCGTACACGGGCGGCTCCTTGGGGTCGATGGACCCCCTCAGCAGGTGGCAACAGAACTCCAGCTGGTTCTTAGCTGCAACAAACAAACAAACAAACAAACAAACAGACAAACATTAAAAACAATCTTACACAATAATTGATGCTAACAAATGCTGACATTCAGTGTGCTCAGGGAGGGAATGAAGCTCAGCCTGCGAGCCAGAGACGAGAACCAGGAAGAGGTGACTGAAGGATGTGCCAAACTAGCCCGTCAGGCCAGTGAGACTTTGATCATATTTTAGCATTAACATAGTGTTTATGGCATATATTTTGACATAAACATGTCTATTCTATTTACCAAGGTTTACCCGCGACTTATGACTGGCCAGTGCGCACAACTCTGAACTTCCATCACTGATTACACCAGGGGAGGCTGGGGGAGGTAGAAATCGGAGGACGGGCTC
>NC_139675.1:7563230-7593230 GCF_951799395.1 Argentina silus
ACACACACACACACACACACACACACACACACACACACACACACACACACACAAACCAGCAGCAGCAGCAGCAGCAGCAGCAGCTCCGAATGTGGGTCAATGGGCCTTCTCTCCCCTAAGCGTGCGGAAACTGTTCCAAAGCCCCATCTGAAGCCCGTTCGCTTCCGCGCGGTAAAAACGCAGTTTACTGACCGCTACAGTCGTCCGTTTTAATCATTAGACACCTTTATTGCCGTTTTGGATATTTTAAAAAGCTTACCTTCCCGATTTTTCGGTTTATGCCTCCGTGTTTGGGTTTTTTGGAGGTTGGATCGGAGGGGGGGGGGGCTGGACTCCGGGTTGGAGAAAAACAGGAGGCCTACTGTCGTACAGTCATGCGCAATACAGGCGATAGGGCGCACTATTTGGCAAGTACAGTAGCGGTAGTACTGCAAAGCAGCAGCAACAAACAAACAGGATATTTATGGGAGGCTTGCAGATATTTGCGTGTGTGTGTCGTGGATTCTGTTTGAGACAATTTAATTTGCAACCGAAAGAACACAGCTCGTCATATTGGGAAAAATTATGTAGGCAACACGAGTCAGGCAATCATAAACGTATTATTATTGTAAAAGTAGCCTGTTTTAAATATTAACAAATAACTGTAGGATTCTGTTAATTGTTCCCATATATTGTGGATTTATATCAATTCAAATCAAATTTGCTCTGTCGGCTGATGATTAATGCATTCATAATAGTAATTATTTACTATTTACATAATAGTAATTATTTATTCAGCAATAACACACTTAAAACAGTCAATGATTAATTATAACCAATTATTGCAGGTTAATCTTTGTCATTCTCTCATTTCAAAAACACGTTTTTATTGTCCCACTGACTGCAATCTCTTCGTATGACAACGCGTCACCAACCGAAGACACATTTCTTCAGAGACACGCGGGGCTTTCGGTATGTGACGTTGGAACCCTGCCAGGCGGGTGCGGGCGGCGCAACAATCGATTCCATCGAGGAAGGGGGTTTCCCTCTCTCGGCCAATCACAGGCTCTGAAGCCGTGACGTAATAACTCTGAAAATGGTGTCCTCCTTTTCCCTTTCGAAGTTTTATTTGGCTGCCAGTCTGGCTCCGATTTACAGTATCATATAGAATGTATACAATGGATAAATTATAGCCTACTATTGTTTTGTTTACCGTTGTACAGCTATATCTGAGACAACGCAGTAGGTCTCAAATGCTGAGCTTTTCGTTTTTGCTTTACATGGTTCCTGACAAATAAACGTAATACATTCATAAAATGGTTATCAACAGGTTATCAACAGTGATAGAGGTATATAATTAAGCTATGATGAAAAACTCAGTACAGTACCACACAAAAACAAGAGATTTCCCCAACACAACACAAACCTATCGGTATTTCATAGCTTAAATATGGTTTCTTAAAGTATTATAGTATGGTCTAAACGCAGATCCTTCGGTGGGGTACGGGGTCGAGAAAAGTCAGTGTCGAATGATTAATTCTTTATTAAAGTATTAATTATACAATAGAAAAATACAACTTTATTTGATTTAATTAACAGTTAGCACACTTTAAACAGTCCCACTATCATCATCATCATCATCATCATCAGCATCATCAGCATCATCATCATCATCATCATCATAATCATCGTCGTCATACTGGTCACTGTTACTGGACCCCTCCTCCTGTTCAGACAGCTGTGTCATAGCGTCCATGCCCTCTTCATGTAGGGCCTCGTAGCTGTCAATCACAAAGGCTCCAGCGTAGGTTAACACCCACTTCAGCTCTGGAGGAGGAAGACGGAGGGCGGGTCCACGGTCAGATGAAGTGTGAATCTGTGTGTGTGTGTGTGTGTGCGTGCGTGTGTGTGTGTGTGTGTGCGTGCGTGTGTGTGAGGATGTGGCAAGACAATTCTGTGTGAAATCATCACTGTGTGTGTGTGTATGTGTGTGTGTGTGTGTGTGTATGCGTGCGCACTTCTGTGTGTGTGTGTGTATGTGTGTGAGTGTGTGCGTGCATGTCTGTGTGTGTGTGTGTGTGTGTCTGTGTGTGTGTGTGTGTGTGTGTGTGTGTGTGTGTATCACCTTCTTCCAACACATTCCTGCCCCCGCACTGCTTCTCGCCGATCAGCCTGCAGATGATGCGTCCCGTGTCGTAGATAAACATGGTGGGCAGGTGGCGCTCTGGGTAGTTCGGGACGCACAGACCCGCACGGATCTTCAGGAACTTGGTCTCTGGGAACTTGACAGCGAGGTTCAGGAGGTGGTGATTCAGGAGGGCGCACAGAGGCACTCTGATACCGTTTGGGGTGGGATGGGGTGGGGTTGGGGGGGGGCGGGGGAGGGAGGGAGGAGGGAGGGAGAGAGATACAGTATATGTATCAGGGAGGGAGGGAGAGAGATATATAGTATATGTATCAGGGAGGGGGGAGGGAGGGAGGGAGAGAGAGATACAGTATATGTATCAGGGAGGGAGGGAGAGGGAGGAGAGTGAATAGAGTGAGTGCATGGAGGAGGTAGAGAGAGAGCATAAAAAGAGAGGGGGAGGGAGAGAGGGAGAGAGAAAGAGACAGGGAGAGAGAGAGAAAGAGACAGGTAGGGAGAGAGATAGAGAGACAGGGAGGGAGAGAGAAAGAGAGAAAAGAGGGGTCAGAGAGGGAGGGAGAGAAGAGGGAGAGAGAGAGACACAATGTGAGGTTAGACTCTTGTACAAGTGAAGCAAAACGGCTGTGTTCATATTTATTACAAGTGCTGAGTTAAACTGGCTAGGTCTGTTTACAGAGTGGTTGTCTGGATAACCTGCATCATATAAACTGACTCCTGATCAGTGTTTAAACCCACCCCGTCCTATAGAGGATCAGTGTTTAAACTCACCCCGTCCTTAAGAGGATCAGTGTTTAAACCCAACCCTTTTTAAAAGAGTTTAGTGTTTAAACTTACCCCGTCCTACGGAGGATCAGTGTTTAAACTCACCCATTCTTATAGAGGAAGAGCAGCACCCTGACCCCAGCCGGAGCGTATGTGACCTCCCTAACGTACTGCTCTCCGTTGATCTCCCTGAGCTGACCAAACCTCTGTCCGCTCTGTCTGGCTCTCTGTATCCCTGGCCTTGCATACCTGACTCCACCATACAAAGGGCTGTGAATGTTATGTGTACGTAAGTAATAAGTAATGTAATTCACACACACACGCACGCATGCACGCACGCACGCACACACACACGGTGAGTATATGCTATCTATCTATGCCATTATGGCGTTGACCCCAAAATGTGTTACTTTACTTTAGCAAATATGCTAATCCAGAGCTAAAGACATGCATCTACTGTACGGCTCTGTGCTAACTGAGCAAGGACTAATGCTAAGCTAAACTATGCTAGTTTTGACTCCAGTGGCTGCAACCCTCTACACAACTACCCCCCACCCCATCGCACACAATACTCTCCCTCCTCAAACCTGTGGTACTGGAAGCCTCGATCTTCCTCCTCCTCCTCCTCCTCCTCCTCCTCCTCCTCGTCTTCCTCATCCTCCCCTTCGTCCTCCCGCCGTATGTCCTCTTGATGATCTCCCTCCTCCCTAACCTCTGTCTCCTTCTCTTCTTCATCCTTCTCCTCCTCTTCTTCATCATCCCCGTTCTTCTCTTCTCCTTCCTCTCCCTCCTCTTCTTTCTTTTCCTCCTTCACTTCCACATTCTGCTGTCCCTCCTCTGGTTCCTCCTCATACCGCACCTCCTCCTCCACCTCCACCTCCACCTCCTCCTCTCTTCCCTCTCTCTTTTGCTTCGTCACCTCCACATACTGCTGTTCCTCCTCCCCCCCCTCCCCCTCCACCACCCCCTCCTCTCTTCCCTCTCCCTCCTCCTTCACCTTCACATACTGCTGTTCCTCCTTCACCTCGACCTCCTCCACCTTCACCTTCACCTTCACCTCCACCTCCACCTTCACCACCTCCTCCTCTCGTCCCTCTTCATCCTTGCCCTCCTCCTCTGATATGTCATACTCAGACACATCTCCTTCATCATCATCTTCCTCCTCTTCCTCTTCCTCAATACCAGAGCCTAAGGTGATCTCCTGGAGTTCTATCTCCCCGTCTCCATCCCCAAGCTCCAACACAGCGGAGGAATCTGAGATGACAAAATGTCTTCACATCATTTCTGAATGAAAAAAATAAATAAACAATTCTACCAGAGGAGGCTGTGGAGGTAGAAATCAGAGGATCAATACCATTCCTCATTCTGTTCCATGCATTTCAATGAGCCCGTCCTCTGATTTCTACCTCCACCAGTCTCCTCTGAATAATACATCACCAATTCCCAGCACCTCAACCCTATAGCCTGTGTGGCTATGGCGGACATTATAGGGAGGTAAACATGTTTTCCTTTCAACAGGGCCTGGAGTTTTTCCTGGTCAGGTCAAATGGGAGGCTTTACACACTACAAGGCCGACCTGAACCGAACCATACCATCCTGGCTCAGATATTCTCCTTTCATATTGTCCTTTCACATTGTCCTTTCCAGCACTATTACAGCAACTATGGTGGATGTGTAACCAGGCCAGCCCAGTACAGCTCAGCTTGGTTCGGCCCTGTAGTCAATTAGGGTCTAGTACTTAGGGAAAACTCCTGGCCCCTGTTCTATTTGGCAGTGTGCAATGAAGTATACTTGGACATGCCCTAGTGTTTGTTTAGTGTTTAAGGGTCTGTGTCAGTGTGTACCTTGGTTGTTGACCTCCAGGTGCCAGTCCAGGATGACATCTCCATAACTCCTCCCTTCTTCTCTGTCTTCACTTTGACCAGGTTGCTATGACGTCACGCATACACATTAAAACATCCATGGAAGAAAAGATGTAACAGAAAGAAAGCAACATTCAAATAATAAATATCACTGAGAATCAGTGGCAAGTCATTGAAATAAAAATAAACCCAATTACAACTAATCAAATAATATTTCAAACAATAGACAACATTACACAATCAAACATATATATAATCGATATAAATTAACAAAGGCAAAAAGATGATTGTCATAGCAACACTGATATCATCATTTATACTGTCTATGTCATTTCATTGCTGGCAACTACAACCGAAGTTCCCTTCGGAAAAAGTTATTCTATTGTATTCTATTGTATTCTATTCTATTTCACAATGTGTCTAGTATGGCCATTTACACACAATCAATTACAATTACACAACACATTTGCGTGTAGATAGAAGCAGGGTATGAAATTAACTTTTTTGCTCTGGTGGAGGAGAAAATTCACCAGCCACGCTGATTTTTTTTAACAAGCCAACATGTTCTTTTTTAACCAAAATAAAGTAGCAGTGAGCAGCTGGAGGAGGCCGGTGCACCGCAGGGCTCTTTATCAATGGCAGGAGAGCTGCCACACATTTTCAATCAAATGTGACTGATTTAAATTGAAGCACAGTATTTGTGAAGCACTGTTTTGGCTGGTGGCTGGTGTTCATTTAGTTGCCCTGGATAGAAGCTTAAAACTCACCTGCATTTTTCCACAAAGATCCCTTGGTCATATGCTTGGGAAATATGAATGCTCACACATAGCACCCTAAACATGTTTACTTCCAAATCAAAACATGAAGACAGCGATGTCATAATAGTATTAGACACAGAATTAGAATGCAAGCTGAATAGAAATCGTTCTGATTCTGTGGTATCATCAAAGTAATTGAGCAGTAGAATTAGAAGACATTCCAGGCTCAATAGATTCTAATTCTATGGACTGCATGGATATGCTATGGATGCATAAAAAGTAGTTGGAGGAAATATCTAAAGCCTAATGGATATTCAATATACATTGTTTTTGTTGGGCTGTGAAAGGGTTTAATAATTTTCGCAGTTTTTTAAAAGAAAGCATCAAAACATTTAGTTTTCAAGGCAAAACTTGGTCCGTCGGCATAGAATGAGACTGGTGTATCCATGAATATGCGACGCACGCATGCATGACCACACACACACACACACACACACACACACACACACACACACACACACACACACACACACACACATACGCACGCACGCACGCACGCAACCCGTAACATCACTCTACATGGTCAGACTGGGGTCAAAGATCATACAGGACAAATATGATGGGCTTCATGTGTTATTCATAAGATTCAACATATCTCCTTCTCCTTCCCCATCCTCCCTCCTTCCCTCTCCTCCTCCCCTTCTTTCCATCTCAGAAATAAAGAGCCTTTCCAGAGAATCAGCAAACAAAAAAAAACAACAACACCACAGGAGCACTTAGCTGTGGAAAGACCCGTCTTTGTTTTCAGAATCAGGACCAATCTAATCGAGCCACACTCTTTCCCCCGCTCACAAATCAAATCATATTTCTATGCTTCCCTCTTTTCTCAAATATCATCCTTTGACATTTCCACTCTGCGTAGCCAGTGTTTGGGCGACACGTGAGGAACTGGAGGTGATGAAAGCATTCAAGCGTGTTGCACGTCTGTCTACTGTAGGAACCTAGGAACCATTTTGTTTTGAGTCTCCATGTCTTATACTTTGCCAGCAGGGGAGGCTGGTGGAGGTAGAGAATCGGAGGACGGGCTCATTGTAATGCATGGACTGGAATGAGGAATAAAACAAGGTCATTGAGCTTCAACACATTAAGATACTGAATCTGCAGTGCAGAGAAGGCTGTGGGAGGGAGAAACCGCTCACACACGTTTGATACCATTCCTCATTCCATTCCATGCATTACAATGAGCCCGTCCTCCGTTATCTACCCCCACCAGCCTCTCCTGTTTGCAATAGAGTACAGCCTGTGCCTTCTTTTAACCCTTTGTATCCTGGTGTGAAGCGCCTTGCACTGAATTTATGTCCGAATTGTACTATATCAATAAAGTTTGATTTGATTTCCATTTAGATCCATGTGCTAGAGGACAGAACAACAGGCCTTTCATGGTTGTAAACTATCCTCTCATAAGTGCTGCTGGCCACATGTCGGGATGCTGCTCGGAGATTCAATTACTGTTGGATAATGGAAAAATTGGGAGAGTGCTGTGGGACATCCTCACCCCCACAACACACAACGTTTAATCAGAGGGCACTGTCGGCTCTGTGCCACATTATATGGCAACCGGTGTGTGTGTGTGTGTGTGTGTGTGTGTGTGTGTCCGCACACGTGTATGTGAGCATGTGAGTATGTGAGTGTGTGTGTGTGTGTGTGTGTGTGTGTGTGTGTGTGTGTGTGTGTGTGTGTTTCAGGACACGAAATTTCAATAAGATAAACGATGCTTCCTCAAATCTAATGGAGTGTAATCCATATTTTAGCGAGACGCCAGAATCGATAGCGGAGTCACCCAGCCCGGTCGTTTCAGACTATTTTAATGGAGCTTGATTGATGCTTTAATAGGGCCAATTGATGGAGGAATCGGGCCCTGATTGCTGGCTCCTGCTCTGGTCTCTCTGGGGGCCATTGCTATGAAGAGAAGTCATGGGTGTGGGTGTGGGTGTGTGTGTGTGAGAGAGAGTGTGTGTTTCAAATATGTGAGTGTGTGTTAGGTGGTGGGAGAGTGTGTATGTGTGTGTGTGCATGTGTATGTGTGTGCGTGTGTGTGTGTGTGTGTGTGTGTGTGTGTGTGTGTGCATGCTCTCTGACTGTAGGAAACACCACCCCCACCTCCACACTCACCACCACTTTTCAGGTTTTAGTGGCTCTTTCCAACCTCATACTTCCTCCCCTGTTGACTGAGTGCATCTCTGTCATTCTCTCTCCCTCTTTTGCTCTCTATAATTCTCTCCTCTCCTCTCTTCCACTCTGTCATTCCGTCTCTCTCCTCTCCTCTGTCACTCTCCATCTCTCTCTCCTCTCCTCTCCTCTGTCACTCTCCATCTCTCTCTCCTCTCCTCTCCTCTGTCCCTCCATCCCTGTCTGGTGGGATGTCGTCCCTGTTAAAGGAGGAGATGCAGAAGAGGTTATTCCGACCAGAGGGACGGCATCTGGAGGAGTTTATAGAGATCGAGGAGCCGGCGCAGGGCAGACATTTTCTCTGTGTCTCAGGTAAACGATGCCTGTTGTACGAGTTTAATGATGCATTTTAAAACCTTGTTCTGTTTTTCCACCTGGTAGTTGTTCAGTTTGGTTGACTGGAGACGTGGCATTGTCAGTAACATTGTAAAAAAAAACGACGCCATAAGATGAATTTACTGTGTATGGTTTTTCTAATCGATGCATGGAAATAGACTTCTTTTTCAAAGACGTTGAGGATGCTGTAAATGTTGTAGCCGAAAAAGCTAACATAACATTTTCTCCAATCAAGGTTAGAAAGGTCTGAATTGTTCTGAAATGTCCAGGTTCTGTTGGTTCTTCCCAATCCGGCTCCAGCAGTCCAGCTGTGTAAAATGGGCTTGAGTAGTTTTCATTACATTATGGCGCATATGAGTCTTGAAATGTCCCCTGCTAACTACCATAGTTTTACTTCTAGTTTTACTGCTGGTTAGACCTCCGAAGCTGCATTGCATCACATTCCCCCCTGGGACAACTGCATTGGTTTTCCCTTTGGAATTCTGTGGTTTTCCTTGCTCCACAGTGTCCAAGAGCAAAGAGGTGCAGCTGTGTGTCTTGAAATCTCAGAAGTTCCAGAATTCCGGATCCAAGAAGTCCCCTTGCCGGCGCTCCGGCCTGGAAGACTCGTATGTAATGACGGAGGCCTGGCTCCTCGAGGACCTGGTCCTGCTAGACGGACGGGACCCTGATGTGGTAGGACACACACACACACACACTCGCACATACATGCTTGCACACACGTACACAGAAACAGACGCACAGGCACACACACACATACACGCACGCACAGACAGACACAGACACAGTGCATGGGCATTTTCCAAATGGTTACTGTGAAGATGCTGCCATAAGGTAAGATAAACTTTATTGTCCCAAAGGAAAATTGTCAGTGACTCATAGTGCTGCTGTTTATACAGTTCATATCTACATAAACATAGTTCAGTCAGGACACTCACAACATTTATACCATTAATTTAAGCTTGGCGTAATTGGATGGCTCCGCTCTGTATAGCTTCTAGTACAATGACCACAACATACAAGAATACAATATGGCAGAGAGCACATGACTGATTAAACCCTCCATAGGAGCGGGTGGAGACTGGGGGTGGTGGGTGGAGACTGGGGGTGGTGGGTGGAGGCTGGGGGTGGTGCGCGGAGACTGGGGGTGATGGGTGGAGACTGGGGGCGGTGGTTGGAGGCTGGGGGTGGTGGGTGGAGTCTGGGGGTGGTGGGTGGAGTCTGGGGGTGGTGGGTGGAGTCTGGGGGTGGTGGGTGGGACGACCACACAAAACATACTCTCATAGCCAGCACAACCATGTCACAACTGTTGAATGCAATGGAGGAGTGTTCACTTAACTGCTTTTAAGCCTCCGTCCCTTTGAACATGTGATGGACATGTTTCATACCCTTCCTTGTTCCGTTCCATGCATTACGATGAGCCCATCCTCACATTGATTAACTCATCTCTTCTCTCCTACTGGATGACGACCCCACCTTGCAACACTGAACCTGATGTATTTAGTCACACATCTCTCTGTCCTGATTGGATGATCCCTCCTTGCTACACTGAACCCGATGAACTAAGTCACATGTTTCCCTCATCTCTCTCCTTCCCTATAGGACGATCCCTGTTTCCTGATGCACTTTGACACGGTGCGGTCGGTGACAGCGGTGAGCTGCGGCGCCAAGTACAGCCTGGCGCGTGCACTGGTTTCCCTGAGTGACCGGCACTGCCAGAGGTCGTTGACCATACAGAACTTTGACATGGCGTACATCAAGACAACATCCATCTACTCCAACAGAGGAGACTGCGTGGTCCTGATGCAGATATGCTTCTACGCCTTCAACCTAGTCTGCCTGTCCCTGTGCCCCGTCCCCCTGGACTGAATGTGTATGTGTGTGTGTGTGTGTGTGTGTGTGTGTGAGTGCGGTCGTGCCTGTGTATGCATGTGTATGTGCATGTGTATGTGCGTGCGTTTGTGTGTGTGGTGTGTGTGTGTGTGTGTGTGTGTGTGTGTGTGTGTGTGTGCATGTGTGTGTGTGTACAGTATGTGTGTGCGTATGTGTGCTTGCGTGTATGTCTGTGTGTGTGTCATTTTTATCATTGAGGCCAACTTTTAGTTGATAATATGCATATAAAGAGTCTGCTTAAACTCCAATGTAAGTACCCTTATAACTGCAAATGCTTCCCCATGAACTGCCAGTTTTCCAGGGGCTCTCTAAGCCTGTGTACTAACAGCCTCCTGTTCTAGTTCGGTAGAAGTTCAGTGGGATGCTTGGGACCCAACTATGACATTGTCACCCCATCGAAGTTTAGATTTGAAACGGTTACATTTAGGGTTATTGTAAGGGTTAGGGTTAGTCAAGGTTAAGGGTTAATGGTAAGGGTTATTGTCAGGGTTAGGGTTAGGCAAGGTTAAGGGTTAATGGTAAGGGTTATTGTCAGGGTTAGAGTTAGGCAAGGTTAAGGGTAAGGGTTATTGTAAGGGTAACGGTTAGGAAATGTTTAGGGTTAAGCGTAAGGGTTAAGGGTTGTCCCAAGGATCCCACTTAGCATCTACTGTTCTAGCTCTCATGAGGGTCTAAAGACTGTGAATATAGACTAACTGTATGCTCCCATGGCATGTGAATAATCTGAATAATGAAATAGTTTGAATTTAAAGTCAGATTGAATACAACTTAATAATTTGCCTATGTGTGCCCTCGTTGTTATTCAATTCATCATTGCAGTTAAGATCTAAGTTACAGGGAGTGTGTCAGGACAGCAAGTCAAATCTTTGGTACGTCTCTTTGGTATAATCAAAAAAGATTTTTCCATTCCATGCATAACAATGAGCCCGTCCTCCGATTTCTACCTCCACCAGCCTCGCCTGGTTTGCGTCCTCTTTGGTGTTTTTTCATTATCGAATATTCCTATAGATGGCACCAAAACACCGCCAGACACAGATGGTCTGACGTCACGCAGATGTTTTAGCTGCCCAAACATTGCCAGAACAGTGTTTCAAAACATTTGCAGTTGTTAGATCAATGAAAATTCCTTAGTGTTTCTAATTGATCTGTGGATAAAACATACGAAATAACCCGCACTGGAGTTAGTATGCGTTAATTTACAGTGCATTTTCAAAACATTTGTCAGAGGCGCAAACGGGACGAGAGAGCACCCCTGGCGCCAAAATTCAAAGGACTGTTTCTGTTGTGGTCAGTCAGTACAACCAACAGCGCCAGCTCGCTGGTGTCTAGAGTTTCTATAATTTAGCTTTCATTAAGATCCACTTCTGAAACTTGCTGGGAAGCACACCGTAGAGATGCATATCAAGTCTATTATTTTAGAGGGCTTCAAGTCTTACGCACAGAGGACAGAAATCAACGGATTTGACCCGCTCTTCAACGCTATCACTGGACTGAACGGCAGTGGGAAATCCAATATTCTTGACTCCATATGCTTTCTGCTGGGGATCTCCAATCTGTCCCACGTAAGATGCTAGCTAACTATAACTAAGTCACAGAAAATACAGCTAACTAGCTTGTTAATTAGTACATTTGAGCTTCAAAGTCTCATTGACTAGTCGCCAGTAATACGAAGCTGTCAGACAATGACAAGCTGACGGGACTAACCGGATGGAAGCTAACTAGCTAGTAGCATCTGCGTTCAGTTTTTTATTGCAGTAATCTAAATCAAAAAAGCATGTCACATAGAAATTAGAAAAATACAGACTAAGCAGAGTATCAACAATATCATTCAAACAAACAAACAAAAAACAACAACACACGTGACAGGTCACATTAGGGGTTTGGTCATCCCATGTACAGTATGTAAACTGTTGTATGTAAATGAAGGGCTTGTTTGGGTCTCAATTATTTCAAGGATTTTCATAAAACTCACTCATAAAAACAATAAACAGGAGAAGCTTTGACATTTGTGTATAACATATTTTGGTATAATAAGCTGTTAATAATAAGTTAAATAACAACAACAAGTTAACAAAAAATGTCTGTATTTCCGTCTGCTAACCAAACTTAATGTTGCGATAAATTGGAGTATAATGAAATTATTACTTCAGTGCATTATTTAGGCATTCTACAAGTAAATAACTTTTGTTCCACTGTTTCAATGTTTGTATTGCAAAAAACACTGATTACAATCAATGTTATATCTGTGTTATATAAAATCATTATATTCAGTAGCTAACGAACTTAGGTAGCTTGATATCTTCAACTAGCATAACTGTGTGACAGATATTAAACCAACATTTGTCATTTCCCCACACCTGATCTATCTTGTAGGTGCGGGCGTCCAACCTTCAGGACTTGGTGTACAAGAACGGCCAGGCTGGAATCACCAAAGCCACGGTATCCATCACGTTTGACAACTCCAACAAGAGTCAGAGTCCGCTGGGGTTCGAGACACACGATGAAATCACCGTCACCAGACAGGTAGCTAGCGTTATCTGCTTGCGATGTGATCCGATGTATGTAAACAATACTGGAATAATAGTAATACTGGAATCTTTAAAGTTATTATTTATTAGTAATTTCTCCAGCACTGACTGCGGATGGCACTTGTTCTTATCGAAGGTTTTACTTACGATGACTGATGTATAGTTGATTCACCTACTGAGGCAAATGTACTTATTGTAAGCCGCTTTGGATAAAAGCGTCTTCTAAATGACACACATGGTAAATGTATGTGTATGTTGATTGTAAGAGTTATTGTCTAAAGATTGTTGTTGTCTGAATTCCTAGGTTGTCATTGGGGGTAGGAACAAGTATCTCATTAATGGGGTGAATGCAAACAACACCAGGGTGCAGGATCTGTTCTGCTCCGTGGGCCTCAACGTCAACAACCCTCATTTCCTCATCATGCAGGTACGTTTCACATCTGCATTATTCCAAGACAGCTACTCAAAGCTCCAGATGAGATGAGTACTAAATGTTGTAGACAATAAATGACTGACTTGAGTACATCTGAATGTTTCAGGGGAGAATCACCAAGGTCTTGAACATGAAGCCACCCGAGGTAAGGCACACACACACACACACACACTCACTCACTCACTCTCACACTCTCTCTCACACGCTTACACATGCAAACACACACCACTTCACTCCTCGCTAAACCTCTGGCCACACCTGTAGATTCTCGCCATGATTGAGGAGGCTGCCGGTACCAGGATGTACGAGTGTAAGAAGATCGGCGCCCAGAAAACCATCGAGAAGAAGGAAGCCAAGCTGAAAGAGATCCAGACGGTAAAGCAGCCATATATGGCCCATCTTAAGTTATCTTCCTGTAAACACAGTCTTTGAGGTTTTTGACTCATTTGTGTCCATTGTTTGTCTTCAGATCTTGGATGAAGAGATTACCCCGACCATGCAGAAACTGAAAGAGGTAGGAATGTGGGAAATAGTCCTGGCTATTCACCTGCAAATCTTTCTTTCTCTCTCTCTCTCTCTCTCTAGAAAATGACCCCCCCCTCTCTCCCCTCAGGAAAGGTCTTCCTACCTGGAGTACCAGAAGCTGATGAGAGAGATAGAACACCTGAGTCGTCTGTACGTGGCCTGGCTGTTTGTGTGTGCTGAGGAGACCAAGGTCAAGTCTGCAGAGAGCCTGAAGGGAATGCAGGATGCCATCGCACAGTTGCAGGTCCCGTACGCCTTCTTATTGGGTGTATATTGTTAAAGTATTGGTGAGATATTGTTCATGGTGACAGTTGTTTTTGTCAAAAGTGCTGTACGAAATAATTAGTTCTTATTGTTTTTGTATTGTTCATGTTGTAAAGCACTTTGTAATAATTGCCTTTGTAGAAAGCGCTCTACAAATATGTGTGATTGAATGACTGACTGATTGCAGGCCAACATGGTGGAGAATGAACGCAAGGTCCAGGAGCTCACTGCTGAGATCCAGGAACTGCAGAAGTACAGAGACAAGGTAAAGAACACGCCATCTCTCTCTCTCTCTCTCTCTCTCTCTCTCTCTCTCTCTCTCTCTCTCATATCTTACTCCCTCTCTCTGTCTTGTCTTGCTCTCTGTCTGTCTCTCTCAACACCAGAGCTACAGCTGTTGACCGCTAACTCTCCGAAACATGACAAGATTGATTGATTGGGCTACTTATCGAAACAGAGTTCTGGATCTATATCTGACTTCATATGGACATATTTTTAGACATAGACACACAAAGAATGACAAATTAACAGTCAGATATGTCATTATAATGTGTGTGTGTGTGTGTGTGTGTGTGTGTGTGTAGGAGATTCTTGGACTGCTGAAGTCCCTCGAGGACACTGTGTCTGAAGTGCAGCGTGTTGACGCCAAGGCCCAGAGCGCCCTGGACCTGAAGAAACAGAACCTAAAAGACGAGACCAAGAAGAGAAAGGAACTGGTCAAGAACATGGAGGAGGTGAGAGAGAGATAGAGAGGTGTGTGTGTGTGTGTGTTACTGTACCTCAAAGAGGAGGGAGAAAGGTGTCATATTGACCCAATGATAGACGATTGGGTCTTCCATGTGGGAGACGTGGAGGAACACTAACCCTCTCTCCCTCTCCCCCCCAGGATAAGAAGATGCTGGTGGTGAAGGAGAGTGAGGTGGCTAAAGTAGCAACCAAGCTCCAGGCCGTAGAGGAGGAGGGGCAGCAGGATAGCGCCGCCCTAGTGGCCGCCCAGCAGCACTTCAACGCCGTGTCGGCGGGCCTCTCCACCAATGAGGACGGAGAGGAGGCCACGCTCGCCGGCCAGATGATGACCTGCAAGAACGACATAAGCAAGGCCGACACAGAGGCCAAACAGGTGAGGCCAGTCAGCCGCTGACCTTTGAACTTTGACCTGGTAGGAAGGAATGGACCCTCTTTTTCTTTTAGGACTACATTTAGTTTAAGTGGCATAGTTATATAGACAGCATCTAGTTTAGTGGCAGACTTATACAGAGATGGCATGGAGTTATATAGAGATGGCAGAGTTATATAGAGATGGTATAGATTACATAGAGATGGTATGTGCCTTCTCTGTTTGGTGGCTTCCTCTCCTTCGTCTACACTGCTATGAAATACACTGGATGGCTGAACACATTATGGACGATCCTTGCAGGAATATAGATATACCTTCAACTGTTGATTGATTTGATGTCAATGTGGATGGAGAGGAAAGGTGTCGGGAAGGAGGAGAGGACAAACACTGCTGGGCTTGTTTAGATTTGTGTGTCTCATTCTTCATACTGTATATCCCCCCCCCCTCCCCCCCAGGCCCAGATGAAGCTGAAGCACGCCCAGGCAGAGTTGAAGACCAAGCAGGCGGAGGTGAAGAAGATGGACGGAGGTTACAAGAAGGACCAGGACGCCTTCGAGGTCGTGAGGAAGAGCAGGGAGAAACTAGAGGCCGAGCTCAACAAACTCAACTACGCAGGTGTGTGTGTCTGTGTTACTATGGCCTGATCTCACAATCTTCCCTTGCGTCCTCTTCTACTTCCTTCTCAAAACTCATTGGAGGAGACGGTCAGGGGGGAGGAACCTCGGACCTTCTCCTCCAATGAGGTTTGAGACGGAGGAGAGAGGACGTGGAGTCGAGGGAAGACTTTTCAGATTGTACCCATATCTGGTACATTTTAGCACTAACACTCTCATTCTTTCCCACCACCCCCCCCCCCCCCACACACACAGATGGGAAGGAGGAGTCTCTCCAGGACAGGAAGAGGCAACTGAATCGTGAGGTCACGGGGCTCAGAGAGACCTACGAGAGACACATGGGCCGCTTCCCCAACCTCCGCTTCGACTACACGTATGTGTCTGTCTGTCTGTGTGGTGAAGTGAATACTCGTAGATTGGACTTTGTGTGTGTGTGTGTGTGTGTGTGAGAGAGAGAGTGTATGTGTGTGTGACAATGTGTGTAACCCCCCTCTTCTCTCTCCAGGGACCCAGAGCGAGGCTGGGACCGGAGCAGGGTGAAGGGTCTGCTGGCCAACCTGATCACTGTTAGTGATGTCACCTACGCAACAGGCCTGGAGGTGGTGGCCGGAGGACGTCTGTACAACGTTGTGGTGGACACAGAGGTGTGTGTGTGAGAGAGAGAGAGTGGAGACTGAGGTGTGTGTGTGTGTGTGTGAGAGAAGTGGTGGAGACTGAGGTGTGTGTGCGCGTATGTGTGCTTATCAGTGACGGTGTGTGTTCTACTTTGTGGTTACCTCCTCGGTAGTTGACTGAATATCTCATTTTAATTCCCCCCTTTACTACACACACACACACACACACACACACACACGCAGGTGACAGGTAAGAAGCTTCTAGAGAAGGGCGAGTTGAAGCGCCGGTACACCATCATCCCTCTGAACAAGATCTCAGCCCGAACGCTTAACGACAGCGTGGTCAACTCCGCCAAAAGTCTGGTAAGAACGCGATTTTAAAAGGTGGTCACCTTGTATTCATGCAGGTTAGTCGATACGCTGGGATGACATCATAATCAAAGAATAAAGAAAAGACAATGTCATGACAACGAAGCTGCCTGGGGGCAAGCATCGCAAGTTTGTATTGGAAGCTTCATAAGAGACCAGTAAATACAGTTGTTTTAGTAATTTTTTGAGCGTGATAATTAAATATTTACATTTTATATTTGAGTCATGTCCAGGTACAAGTAAAGTGGCCAACGTGAGTCGCTAATATAGCTGAAAATGAATCTTCTAACCTGGCATTTTAAGTATATTGGCATTTTAAGTACACTACATTTTCTGTATACTACATTTTGGTAACCCCCCTCCACCAGGTAGGACAGGACAACGTCCACACGGCCCTCTCTCTGGTTGGCTACGAGGCGGACCTGAGGAAGGCTATGGAGTACGTGTTTGGCAGCACCCTCGTCTGTGACACGCTCGACAACGCCAAGCAGGTGGCTTTCGACAGGAGGGTGATGACCAAGACGGTCACACTGGGAGGGGACGTGTTCGACCCCCAGGGGACGCTCAGCGGAGGTGAGGGGGGGGGGGGACAGAGACACATGCACTGAGGGGTTCAAGCCTGTCTTTGTCTCTGTAGAATCCAACTGAAGTGTGTGCGTGCGTGTGTGTGTGTGTGTAGGTGCCAGGGCCCAGTCTGCCTCAGTGCTGTCCAGTCTCCAGGAGCTGAGGGAGGTCCAGGAGCGCCTGTCGGCTAAGGAGGAGGAGCTGCAGAGCCTGGAGAAACAGCTGGCCAGCCTCAAAGGCACCGCCGAGAAGTCAGTACTCTATACGTGTGTGTGTGTGTGTGTGTGTGTGGAGTCCTGACTTTCCTACTGGCTATAGCAGCATATCGTTCATAATAGCCTTTATTTTGGCCTGTGCCATGTTATCAGTGACATTTTTTGAGCTTCATTCTAAGACTCTCTCCCTCACCATCTATTTCGACTCATTTTCTCTCTCTCTCTCTCTCTCTCTCCCCCCCCCTCCCTCCTCCTCCCAAGGTATCGTCATTTGAAGCAGCAGTTGGATCTGAAGACGGAGGAGCAGGACATCCTCCAGGCCAAGCTGCAGCAGAGCTCCTTCCACAAGCAGCAGGAAGAACTGGAGACGCTACGCAAGACCATCGGTGGGCTCACACACACACACAGTCACATAGACGTCACACACACACACACACTTACATAGTCACTCACAATACATACACATACACACACATATATACATATATACACACACACACACTGTCAGTGACATACACAGTGACCCTCACACGTTTGTGTGTGTGTGTGTGTAACACTGTGTGTGTGTTCCAGAGGAGAGCGAGGAGACTCTGAGGAGCACCAAGGCGGTGCAGAAGAAGGCAGAGGAGAAGTACAAGGTCCTGGAGAACAAGATGAAGAACGCCGAGGAGGAGAGGGAGAAGGAGCTGAGGGCCGCCCAGCAACAACTCAACCAGGCCAAGGCCAAGGCCGACACCTTCAACAAGAAACTCAAGGAGAGGCAACAGGTGTGTGTTTGTATGACCCTATATGGTGTGTGTGTGTTTGTATGACCCTATATGGTGTGTGTGTGTTTGTATGACCCTATATGGTGTGTGTGCGTGCGTGCGTGAGAGAGAGAGACCCCATTCTGGTGTGACTGTGTGTGTGTAGAAGACAGTAGAAGTGATGTGTGACTGCGTGTGTGAGAGAGAGACTGACACCCCTCCTCTCCGTCCTAGGAAGTGGAGTCGGTGGCGTTGGAGCTGGAGGAGCTGAGGAGAGAGCAGGCGGGGTACGAACAGCAGATCCAGGCCGTCGACGAGGCCACCAAGGCCATCCAGGACCAGATAGACTCCATGGCCGTCTCTGTGGCTGAAAACAAGGTAGGGCTCAAACCTGGGTCCCCTAGCTCACTGAGCTAAAGCCACGTAGGATCAGAGACTCCATGGTACTGCTGTTGCTGTGACGGGGTGGGGTTTGAACCGAGGTCTCCCATGGGGAAGGTATTCACGAGCTTACGAAGCTTAAAACCGAGACATTAGCTTAGGGAGCTAACGTCTCGCGTGTGCGAGTCCTCAGTACTGAGGTCTGTCTGTCTGTCTGTGTGTCTGTCTGTCTGTGTGTCTGTCTGTCTGTGTGTCTGTCTGTCTGTGTGTCTGTGTGTCTGTCTGTCTGTCTGTCTGTGTGTCTGTCTGTCTGTGTGTCTGTGTGTGTGTGTGTGTGTCAGTCCTCTATGGTGACAGTACTGAGCAGTGTGCTGTAGCCTGTGACTCCACACAGAGTGAGTGGTTCCTGCCGACAGGGCCTGTAGAGGTATCGGGTCTCCTGTGCGATGGTTCCCTACATGTAGTGTGTAAGACACCATCAAACACTTGGACCTCATGTGTTTCATGTGTCACAATCACCACCCCTGCCTTCACCCCAATAACCTCTTTCTCTCCACCCCCCCACCACCTCTAGGAGTCAGTGCGTAAGGCGCAGGAGGAGTTAACCAAACAGAAGGAGGTTATCGTGGCTCAGGACAAGGACATTAAGGTGATTATAACAGTAGAATATTTTAATAAATGTTACAATTTTATTTGAATGCCCTGTTCAGCTTTTCCCCAGGGTATCATGAAGCGATACTAACTTTGTTAGTCAGTGAGAGTTAGAGTGACTAGTCACTTTTTATATATCAATAACTTATGATATTGTTGTTTGGTAGGTAATAGTTTGCCTTTGGTGCTAAACTGCTGACCTGAATGTATTGTAATATTCACTGTCTGTGTTGATAAAGTTTGTTGAATGTGATTGAATATGACAGGGGAAGAGCACGGAGGCCAATCGTATGAGAGAACAGACAAACGAGGCCCAGCTGAAGATCAAAGAGCTGGAGCACAACATCGACAAACACCGCAAAGACAGCCAGGACGCTGCCTCCAAGGTACACACACACACCACACACACACACACACACACACACGCGCACGCTCACTCAACACACACACACACACACACACACATTGTCTATCTCCGTCCCTTAGAAGTCATCAATATCATCACACAGAACACCGAAAACATTCTGAATTTATTACACACACCCTTTGGTGTCTTGTTGGTTGTATGCTGGAGGAGCATGACTGGGTCCCATTGGAGCATCACCTCTCTCTCTCTCTCTTTGTCTCTGTCTCTCTCCCTCTGTCTCTCTCCCCCCCCCCCCCCCCCTCCCCAGGTGTCTCGTATGTTGGAGGAACATGACTGGATCCCCCTGGAGCGCCAGCTGTTCGGCAAGGCCAACACTGCCTACGACTTCCAGGCCAACAGCCCCCGCGAGGCGGGCCAGAGGCTGAAGAAGCTGGAGGACACCAAGACCCGCCTGGAGCACAGCGTCAACAAGAGGGCCATGAACATGCTCAGCCAGGCCGAGGAGAGGGTGAGGAGGAGGAGGAGGAGGGGGTGGGTGGGGAGAGGGGGGAGGAAGAAACTGGAGGAGAGTGAGAGTCGTCTTTGACTCTTCTTTTTGTTTGATACAATGTGTGAATCCTTCCCTCCCTCCCTCCCTCCCTCCCTCCCTCCCTCCATCAGTACAATGACCTGATGAAGAAGAAGAGGATCGTGGAGAACGACAAGGCCAAGATCCTCCAGACCATTGAGGAGTTGGACCATAAGAAGAATGAAGCTCTCAACATCGCCTGGCAGAAGGTATGCTTTCTTTTATTTCATTTTTCAAGGATAGATCAGCTGTGAATATAGATAGAATTACAAGTTCTAATCCCCCCCAGGTGAATAAGGACTTTGGCTCCATCTTCTCCACCCTGCTGCCCGGGGCTGACGCCCGCCTGGCCCCTCCAGAGGGCCGCGGGGTCCTAGAGGGGCTGGAGTTCAAGGTGGCCCTGGGGAACATCTGGAAGGAGAACCTCACTGAGCTCAGTGGAGGGCAAAGGTCAGAACACGGGTTCTATTGGACCACACATACACACACACACACACACACACACACAAGTGATTAGATTCATAGAGGTATCCATAGAGAGCATAGGGAGCATATGCAATTTGTGGGAGGCAACAAGTCTGGCCCTTGGAGACTTTTACTGGTCGGTGGGCTGTTGATGACACGATGAAAATATGGATATATATCTCTGATTCATAATCCTTTAATATTGTAATGCATTTTGGGGTTGATGGGAATAGACCACTTTGATTATGGTTTGACGTGTGTGTGTGTTGTAGGTCTCTGGTAGCTCTGTCTCTGATCCTGGCCATGCTGCTGTTCAAACCTGCTCCCATCTACATCCTGGATGAGGTGGACGCAGCGCTGGACCTCTCTCACACACAGAACATCGGACAGATGCTGCGCACACACTTCACACACTCGCAGGTAAACACACACACACACACACCTGCTGAGGTAGAACTCAGGACGGGCGCATTGTAATGAATGGAATGAAGAAAGGTATCAAACATGTGACACACACACACCTGTTTCAAATATAGAATATTGTCCATATTAAGCATCCTTCAGTGACTCCACTACAACAGCTAGCTACTACGTTTCCTAAACGTTTCCCCTGCCCCCTCCACAGAAGATTGTTACGTATCAAGCACTACTTTACGGGATACGTTTAGTTCCAGCTAGGCGAAACATTTCATACTGCTATCACAACAAGATAATTCGTAAAACCTTTAATCTCCTTCCTCCGCTCCCCTCTCCTCTCCGTAGTTTGTGGTGGTCTCCCTGAAGGACGGTATGTTCACCAACGCCAACGTCCTGTTCAAGACCAAGTTTGTGGACGGCGTGTCGGCCGTTACCAGGACGACCCAGATCCAGAGCGACGCCAACGTGCCTCCGAAGGCCCAGAAGGGCGCCAAAGACCGCAGAAACAAGCAGCTCATCGCTAACTAGCGAACACGGCGAACGCTCATGTTAGCATTGTACCCAAGCAGGTCATAGCTAATTGGAGGTTAGCACTAAGCTAACTAGCTAACACTGCTAATGCTCATGTTAGCCTTGTACAAGTGTCAAGCTGAAAACAGCTCATCGCTAACTAGAGCTAGCTCGAAGCAAAATGTATGTACTTTTTTCTGTGTATGAGAAGTCTCTTGTGCATATTTATAACAACCTGACTGACTGACACCCAGATCATTGCTTGTGTATATTTTTAATCTCCCACTCAGCCTCTCCTTTTGTGTATCTGAAATCAGTTATTCTGTATCCTCTGTGTGTGTGAGAGTGAGTGAGTGAGTGAGTGAGAAAGAGAGTGTGTTCCCTTTCTGTTTCATGTCATTGTGTGTCTTTAGTCACTATTTAGGGTTGTGTATGTTTTTTTTGTTGTCTATCTTTATTATAACTATTTCTCTGCTGTCACACAATTCCCTGATGAAACCATTTGCTAAATAAAGCTGCTTTTCCTTATATGGTGTTGTTTTCATAATGGCTTTATTGTGGCAATATGCATCTCTACCAAACACTCCTACTGTACAGTGGTAGACCATCAGTCTCCATGTTTAGTCAAACATTAAAGGTGCTGCATGCATGTTTTGTGTGTTGCTGCCCCCGCTTGCCACACTGAACATTTGAAGACGTCAATATGCTTCATTTTCTAATAGAGGCAATTGTGTTTATATCCTTGTAAATAACACAACTTAAAGACGGTATGTAAAGGCCAGTGCTCGACCTTGACACCAGATTTTATAAAGCGCTTTGTGTACAAAATCAGCACTCTTCACTGAGCGTTCTTTATCATGGCCATTTAACTATTTTAAAGCTAAAATCTCCATATAGTACTAGACCTTTAAAAGCCCACATTAGTCAGGTTTGTAACTATAGTTACAGTAACTCAAACAATCTCACACCAACGCAAGACCAAATAAAGGGATGTCTCAAAGCTCACAAGGTGGGTTTATTTCATTAAAGGGGGAGAAATTCACACAGAATACATGCCTCCCCTCTTGCTCTCCGAAGTCATCGTTGAGTTTTTTTCATTTCATAGTTTCTGAAAATAGAACTTTACACACCTTTATTTTTAAACATGCAAACAGGGGAGAGAAACACCAGTTAAAACACAGAGAGAAAAAAAGGAATCCCTTAAAATCAGTGGGCGATCAACACTGGTCATGGAGAGAGAGATACAGGGTGTGTAGGCTTTTGTTCCAGTCTAGTATGAACACACCTGACTCAACAAAGGTGTTCATCTCTCTCAGGGCTTGTTGCTCAGATCCATACATCAGAGCCTTCACACAGAAATGTATCGAGTAGAACAGACATGATTGGTACATGTAGTTGAACAAAGAACGGGTATCAGTTCTACACGTTACATATCTATCTGCATTTTCACCCTAGTGAATACACTCCGGGGCTTACTTTCCCAAACACTGATTATCCTAGACAAAAACACACCTTCAATCTTCAACCTTACATCAAAAACACTATTTGGTCCAGGACTAAACTTTAATAATCTGTGTCCGGGAAAAAAACAGCCCTGGCCACACGTGTGTTCGTGCAGGCCCGGAACCAAAGGCTGCACGCCCTGCATCTCCACCCCACAAAGACCAGAGTTGACCACCCTCGCTTAGCCTTCAGGAAAACAGTTGCAGCAGTTGTCGTTGGTTACGGATCATAGAAGAGTAAACCCCAGTCCAGGAGTCAGCTATTCAGTGTTTACACATCCCAAAACATCCGGTTATAATATGGCATTTATTATTATTTTTAGAATTTTTATCATATCACTGTTCATTTAAATGAGCCAGACTCCACCCATTGACACAATACAATAGTCGTCATCATCATCATCATCATCATCATCATCGCTCTTCCTGGCCAGGTGAAAGCCGGATGGTGACGGCAGAGACTGGAGACTCAGAATGAGTCTTGACTTTTCTTCTTAGAAACTTCTAGAAAGTTCTTGTCACTCTTGACTGTTTACTTGGGGTCAGTCCTCTTGTTCAAGGCAGTCCGTTCAGGTGAGCCATCTTTATTCAACACCAACGCACGCACGGTAGAGTGTGCGTGTACATGTGTGCTTATGGTTGGCTCTGGATATGTGTGTGTTCATGGTTGGCTCTGGATGTGTGTGTGTGTTTACATAGAGTGGTCTGTGTGTGTGTGTTTGGCTTTAGGCGCGTGCGTGTGTGTTTACGTTTGGCTCTAGGCGCGCGCGTGTGTTTCCGGTAGGTTCTAGGTGTGTGTGTGTGTGTGTGTTTACAGTTGGCTCTAGGCATGTGTATGTATATTTCCGGTTGGCTCTTGGTGTGTGTGTGTGTGTGTGTGTGTGTGTGTGTATGTTTCCGGTAGGCTCTCGGCAAGTGTGTTTACGGTTGGCTCCAGGCGTGTGTGTGTGTGTGTTCATGGCTGGCTCTGGATGTGTCTGCGGAGCTCCTGGGCCTTGTCTCTCAGGTCTGGCCTGCTATCTGTCTGGAGTGTGGACAGAGACCGCTGCAGCTGCTCACGACTCTTTCCTGACACACACTCCCACTGGCCACTCTCTGGGAAAACAACACACACACACACAGTTAAGAGTGGATATTATACAGGATGTAGGGAGCCATCGCACAGGAGACCCGATACCTCTACAGGCCCTGTCGGCAGGAACCACTCACTCTGTGTGGAGTCACAGGCTACAGCACACTGCTCAGTACTGTCACCATAGAGGACTGACACACACAGACACACTGCTCAGTACTGTCACCATAGAGGACTGACACACACAGACACTCATAATAACCATGTGTTAATGGAGGAACTCCAGAGCTTACCTCCGGTCCTCTTGACCATTAGTTCCACAACAGACAAGGCTTCTGTCCGTACGGACGAGTAACTCTTGTTTTCTACAGCAAAGACAATCAAACACAACGGTGAGAGATGCTGATGAATATTTATACAAAACGTATGTAGAATATGTTTATTCTGCCGGAATTGATGAATATCTATATGAAATACATATATGTGGAGTGTAGTTCTGCCTGAGGGCCTTACCTAAGGGGAAGGTGAGAGCAGCGCAGCTCTCTGTCAGGATCTGAGACAGGGCTGTGAAGTCCTGGTGCTCCTTCTCCAAAAGCAACAACCTACACACATCAAGACAAAATGGTGGCATTTTTAAAAAGAAAAAACATTTACATACAACTTTGTAGCATTCTACCTATCAGAGATTTAGATTCTGAAAACTTCACTGTCCCACTCGTGGGCAATTGGTCCCGCAGCTGTATTAAAAGACATCACACATACCAGGGGAGGCTGGTGGAGGTAGAAATCGGAGGACGGCCTCATTGTAATGCATGGAATGGAATAACTAAATAGTATGCTAGTACGCTAGTATGGAGAACAAGACAGTCTGAGTGCGGAGTACTCACCTCAGGAAGTATAGTAATTCTTCATATACATGTACTGTATACTCGATAGTACGCTAGTGTGGATAATGAGTGCTCACCCCTGGAAGTAGTTCTTCATAGACATGTATACCAAGTAGTAAACTAGTGTTGAGTGCTCACCCCTGGAAGTAGTTCTTCATAGACTGCAGGACGCCCACTTGAACTCTCCAGGTACTGAGCTTCAGTCTCTCACACATCAGACAGCACAGGTCCAACTGGAAACGACCTGCAGGACACAACTACACTGTTCACGCTAAAGCTTAGGAGAGCTACACTGTTAACTACAGGTAGGAGTGTTTTTTGGCCAGTCAGAATCTTACCCTGGGTTTGTGTGTTTTTGGGCCAGTCAGAACCTTACCCTGGGTTTGTGTGTTTTTGGGCCAGGTCTTGCCTAGCGTCTCGAAGGCACAGAGCAGAGCCTCCGTCTGCAGCTCCTTCTCCTTCTCGTCCCGGTCGTCGTCCTCCTCCAACGTCCTCCGCTCCGTTCCGCTCTCTGGACAGTTCTGTCAGGGAATGTAGGGAACGTTTCACTACGTTAAGCAAACACGAAACCGTCCCCTCAAGTGGCCATGCTGCTCCAACAGTTAGGAATGATTCCATCCCATGCATTACAATGAGCCCGTCCTCCGATTTCTACCTCCACCAGCCTCCCAGAGTTTGAGCTGACATGCCCTTGTTTCTTAGACGTTATCTTTTTTACGACCCACGACTACTTCGGGTGTGTATATTCAGTAAACAGCGGAGAAACAAGGACTTCTCGCTCACCAAGTAGTTGTGGTTGTCCTACCTTCTTGATGAGAGGGACCAGGATGTCGGCCATGTCACTGAAGCGATCCTCTTCGGTGCTCTGCAGCACGTCGGCGGCACAACGCAGGGCGGCCATCTTGTAAACCAGGTTCTCTTTGCGACACTCCTTCACGACGACCTCAATAATCTCTGGGATGCTGGGCTGGCCCGGGGACAGTTTTCGCAGCTCCACACTGACACACACACACACAGTCACACACACACACAGTCACACACTCTGAGCGAGACATACGAGATACTCAGGATGCAAATTTCAGTTTATTTTCCACCCACGTTAACCGATTAATAACAGACTAAAAAGCTCCAAAACTTAAAATATGTGACCCCCAAAAATACAAATGCATGGACTGTAGACGGGTGGGTCATCTGCTGGCTTTAGGACCATGCAGAGGCTCTCTAAAGCTGAGCTTCACCCTCTGAGATGAAGCTAAGGTGAAATCTTGCAACATAAAGTCTCTCTCAATATGTTGCTGCATTTAAAAATGGTTGATTCTGCATGATTGGCTGAAACAATGACAGGCAGGGTTTCTGGTTTCTAATGCAACCTCACCTGCATTTGGAGACCACCGACCCAATGGCCTTCAACAGCTCCTCCTGTGGAGAGAGAGGCACATCGCTCGGGTGAGAAGACCAACACACCACCGCTGAGCAACATTCATTCATTCAACCTGGTTCTTTTAAAATAGGAACTCAATGTGCGCATACACACCCACACAGCTACTCCCCCCCCCCCCACACACACACAACCACACTCTCTCACACACACACGCTCTCACACACAACCACACTCTCTCTCACACACACGCTCTCTCACAAACACACACAACCACACACTCTCACACACACAACCACACGCTCTCTCACACACACACTCTCACAAACACACACAACCACACGCTCTCTTTCACACACACACACACACACACACACACAACCACACGCTCTCTCACACACACGCTCTCTCACAAACACTCACACACACGCTCTCTTACAAACAAACACACACACACACACACACACACACACACACACACACACACCTTCCCGGTCCAGGTGCGTCCTGTCAGCCCCTGCAGCAGCGCAGTGAGGACCATCCCCAGGTGCGGAGCCACCAGCGAGCCCGTCTGTTGCTTGGCGATGGACGCCATGGCGGCAGCCCCCTGTGCCTTCATCTTCCATGACTGAGACTGCAAGGCCTTCTGGGTAATGGCGATCAGCTCTGTCATGTACAGCCGGATGCCTCCAAAGCTTCCTGGGAAATAGAGTTTGGAGGGAAGGTGAAGAGGTTATGGTCTGAGGTTATTAAGTCTCAACTGTTGGCAGAAACCTAAAACACTATGTAAGGGACTTATCATTACTTTGTAGTCGTAAAGTGTGTGTGTGAGAGCATGAACACATTTTGTGTGTGTGTGAATGTATGCATGCATGCATACGTGGTGTGTGTGTGTGAATGTGTATGCATGCATGCTTACATGGTGTGTGAATATGTGTGTATGCATGCATGCATACGTGGTGTGTGTGTGTGTGTGTGTGTGCATGCATGCGTGTCCTCATTTCTCACCGGGCACGTGGTCCTGCCACACCTCGGTCCAGAGCGTGGCGTCGCGGCCCTCTCCCTTCTCCTCCTCCGGCCCGGGGGCCTGGTGCATGCCCAGGAAGGCCAGGGGCAGCGCCGCCGTGGCCTGGCCCTTCAACACGTCTGGGCTGTAGTGGCTGATGGCGTGGACCGTCAGAGCACACGAAGACTTATACACTGGCTCTGAGGGGGGGGGGGGGGAGACATTTTCAGTGCTAGTCAGAGAAATAGAAACAGGTGTATTGATCTATCTATCTATCTTGTTGTTGTTTTACCTTCTTTCTCTAGATACCAGGTGTTGAGTTTCAGCAGGAGTTTCTCCACGCTCGTGTCCTTCGCCGTCTGAGGTCCACAGAAAACACGCTACGTTATACATCATAGAAAAACAGCTAAACAATACTCAAAAACCACCCAAAAAAGACCCAGAGCACGGTATTTTGTGTATTTTGGCACAGGACAGAGAGACATCTCCAAACTAAATAAACAAATATAATTAGAATAAGAATGAGGGAAAATAAGGGCTAGATGGAGCTCACCCTGACGAGGTGTCCGAGGGCGAAGGCGAAGGCTGCCTGGACCACGCTGCTCCGGTCATGAACCCCATTCAGCAGAGCGCTCATCAGCTTACCTGTGAGACACACACACACATTAACATAAAGTACATTCCGATGGGAGGTGTGTATACAGACAGTGTAGAGGAGGTAGTGGTGTGTCACCTGAATAAGGAGTCAGGTCCTGGGGACACTGGACGGTCAGGGACACGATGACACTGGCACAGCCAGCCTGGAGGGGGACAGCACGTCAGACCAGGGCGTGTGTGTGTGTTATTTTTTCATAATGCCTGTTTCTACAGTGTGGGTGAGACAGGAGGTGTGTGTGTGTTACCTTAGTGCCCAGGCCCACGCCACTCTTGAGCAGGTCACAGAGCTTGGGGACAAGCTCCCCCAACACAGAGACATCCAGATGCTGCAGACACTGTGGAGGGGGAGAGAGAGAGAGCGAGACAATTAAATCACTGGTATCTTCAAAAGCAGGAGGTCATATTGAGGTGTGGAATGTTAACAGGTGTGTTGGTCTCACCATGTTAATGGTCTCCATCATGGGAGAGGACTTGGCTGCACTGATCCTGGCTGCATCCATGGCATTCTACACACACACACACACACACACACACACACACACACACACACACACACACACACACACACACACACACACACACACACACACACCAGGGTTAAGATGGTATCTTCAGACAAGCCCAGACTAGACTAATGGATGTCAGAGCTAGTTGTTTGAGATTGCCAAGTCCAGACCAGACTAGCCGGTGTCAGAGCGTGCATACCTTCTCCTGCTCGGTGGCTCGGAGGCTGAGGTAGTTGAGGACCTGGGGCTCCAGGGTGCTGAGGGCCTCCAGCAGGGCAGGGATGAGGCGGGGGGCGTGGGGCTTCAGCCTGGCCCCCGCCGTCTTACTCACCTTCACCAGGGTCTGGATACTGGGGGGGGGGGGGGGGGGCAGGCATGGTTCAGGTGAGTTCCAAGTTTCCAAAAATGCAATAGACGACATACACACACATACCGTATATAAACACACATACATACATACACACACCTTATATAAACACACACGCCAATGGACAGAGGTGTATGTGTGTGTGTGGAGGTGTGAGTGAGTGTGTGTGTGTGGTCTTACCTGAGTGAGCGGACCTCGGCTACGTTGCTGACAATGCCTTTGTCCAGCAGGGTGGGTAACAGCACTGCTACAGTCCTCTGGGCTGCCACCCCTGAAGACTCACACATACGGGCACACACCTGGGGAGGCAGAGGAGCGTTAGACACACACACACACACACACACAGGGACAGGAGCCTTAGACACAAACACACATATACACACACAGGGAGGAAGGGGAGCGTGACACACACACATCATCTGAATGGACTGTCATAATAGTAGTTCCTACCTTGCTGAGTGTTTTCAGGGTTATATCTGCAGCCTTTCGTACAGACTCCTGAGAAAAGAGAAGAGAAATCAATTTCACAGTTGAACAGACAGACCGAGTCTCTCTCTTACACACACACACACACACACACACACACACACACACACACACACACACACACACACACACACACACCTTGATGTCGTCCAGCACTCTGAACAAGGTCTCCCAGATCTCGGCCAAGTGGTCGATGATGTCATCAGCCTGCCGTCCGCGAATCAGATCATTCAGAGCCAGGCAGCTGAACAGACAAAATCAAATACAGACACACGTGTTTGATACCGTTCCTCATTCCTTTCCATGCATTACAATCATCATCATCATCATCATCGATTTCTACCTCCACCAGCCTCCCCTGGCTAAGGCCATAGTGGGAGGGAAGGCTTAATCATCTCCATCAGGGTTGGGGCCTCCATTCGCCCTCCATATGTATAATACGAATGTTGTGGATGTTATTATTATACAGGTATTAGATATTATATTATCATGACCACCACCACCACCCTCATCATCACTATCATCATCACAACCATCATCCTCATCATCTGTCTATTATAATAATGGTATTGTACCTGGACTCTCGTACTCTCCAGGTGTTGCTGGTCAGGTTGGAGATGACGTCCTGGAGAATCTCCTTCAGGTACTTATCCACCTGGAACACACACACGCACACGCACACGCAATCAGCTGCTAGGAGTGGGTGGAAGGTGTGTGTGTGTGATTACCATGGTTGTCAGCGACCAGTCATGGTCATGGTGTGTATGTATGTATGTATTTATATGTGTATATAAAGGTGTGTGTGTGTATATAACAGGTGTGCATA
>NC_139675.1:7595730-7648230 GCF_951799395.1 Argentina silus
AGTGTGTGTGTGTGTGTGTGTGTGTGTGTGTGTGTTTTCTTACTGTCTGGGGGGCTGTACTGGTCCTCAGTGCAGGTCCAGGGGTCTCTGGCGGCCCCAGAGCAGGTGCCAATCGCTGCACTGGTGATGGCCTCCCCTACTGTGAACTGTAGCTCTACCTGCTTAGCCTGGGGGGGAGAGATGGAGGGGGTGGGAGAGAAAGAGAGAAAAAGAAAGTAGGAGAGAGAGATAGAGAGACAGATAAAGAGAAAGAAAAAGAAAGAGTGAGAGGGAACGGGAGGAGAGTGTGTAGAGGTAGAAGAGAGACAGAGATCGAGACAGGGAGAAAGAGTTTACAATGTAAAGAGCACCAACTCTTTCTGCATGTTGTATGAAGGTCATATGAAGTGTAATGAAGGTCATATGAAGTGTAATGAAGGTCTTATGAAGCTATGTTAATCAGTGAGAGCCAGAGAGTTGCGCACCTCGACAGAGTCCATGAGTCCCTGGATCAGTTTCTTCTGGTGGGCAAAGTCTCCATCTCCAACTGGGAGATACCCCAAGGTCTGGATGGCTCGCTCCTTCATCTACAACAACAACAACAACAACAACAACAACCACAACAACATTAGCGTGTGTTGTCTATCAAGGTTGGGGTCTACTCCATTTCAATTCAGGCGATTCAAGAAGTTAGCTTAAGTTCACATTTTCTCTCATTGAAAAGCATAGAGGAATTTTTTAATGGAATTGACCGCAACCATATTTCTTCAGCTAGACTGACACAGCATGCCCAAGGACCAAGCATCCAGAGAAGGTAACAACGCCATTCAGGTGAACATAAATCTCATACAATAACTATGTAACATAAAGTATGGACCATTCAACACATTTACCAATTTGTGCTCACTATATTTATAAGTGGCTTCTGATAAAAGCTTCTTCTAAATGGTATACATTATTATAATATAATCAGGGTTCTCCCCAAACAATGGAAGAGTGGCGCTGCGCCACGCTGTGAATTTGGAGGCTCCACGATGTAAACATTTCAAGGCAAACGTCACTATCTTTGATCGGCAACGACATTGTTCGTAAAAAACGAAAGCGAAAGTGAAAGCGTCATTGTGTTCCTCAGTTAATTCAGCGTTTTAGCGGTATTTCCTGTACATTTTGACATGAATAAAGGCGACCAGCGCCCCACTGTTCAAACATCCTGGGGAGAACCCTGACAATAATACTGACGTTGTAACCATGGTTACCTTGGTGGTCTCCTTCCCGGAGGGGATGCGAGCCAGCAGGTTGTCCACCATGTTGATTTTGGTCAGGCCTTCGCCCTCACTGGGGATGAGGAGGGTCCCGTTACGGCCGATCTCTCCCAACGCTGTGCAGGCTGCTACCGCCAGCAATGGAGACCCACTGTCTAGGAAGGAACCTACACACACACACACACACACACACACACACACGCACACACACACTTATGTTTAGTGGATGATACTAAGTGGAGAAAACAATTTAAGAGCTCCTGAAAACAATAAGCTAAAGCCGTGTGCATCACCCTACCGATGGTTTTGGTTGCCATAGCGATAAGCTCCTCGTCCTCCTTGGGCGTGGCGCTCATGCGCTGCTCTTGGTTGTGGGCGGAGTCTCCGGATGTGAGGGCCTTCCTCTTGCTCATGTACCTGCCCACCATGTAGCCCAGAGCCAAGATGGCGCCATGCTGGCTCTCAGGGCTCTGGGGGTTTCCAAGAGGCAATAAAAATGAACATTCAGCTCAGTGAAACTGAGACAACTTCAATGACAGTTTAAGAAAGCTAATTTGCTAAAAATGCTGTTTTGAGGCGAATATGTACCAGTATTGTGTACAAAAACAACAGTGGATAAACTAGTCACACCAGAGATTAGGTTAGGCTCAACTCAATTTCACTTCAGGAAGATAACTGAATTTCTATTAGACATTTTCAAAATGACATTTGGAATAGGAATTTAAATGTACTTCCTGAACTGAAATTGACCTGACCCCCGTGTGTGAGGGTGCAGAACATACGTGAGTGTCTTTAGTGATCTTGATCAGGTGCTGCACGGCAGTCTTCAGCTCGTTTCCTGACATGGTCGACACGACCGTGGCGTAGAGCTGGGCCGCGAGCTCCCGCATGTCCTCTTTGTTGGTGTTCATCAGACTCTGTGGAGGGACGACATATCATTAGCAAGGGTTAGCATGAACGTTGGTTAGCATTAGCATGGATTAGCATAGCATGATATAGCATGAACTTTGGTTAGCATAGCATGGATTAGCGTAGAATGGATTAGCATCAGCATGGATTATCATTGCATGGATCATGTTGTGTTACTCAACCAAGGTGTAGGTAGGCAAGTGGGACGCAGTGACACAGAAAGAGACTTACTTTGATCCAGTCGATTCTGTCGATGAATTTGGGGGCCAGTTGTTGTGGGCAGACAGACACGACCTCCAGAAGACAGTACATCACCGGAATTCCTACAAATAGAATAGAAAAGACGGAAAATTCACATTCAATCCACATTCAATTTCCTTTTGAATTAAATGAGGTCTCCGCAGGTCCTGTGTGGCTCAGTTGGTAGAGCATGGCACGAGCAAATGCAAAGGTTGTGGGTTTGATTCCTGCTGGGACCATACATACAAATAATGTACAGACTCACTGAAAAAAAGCATCTGCTAAAGAGCACTGAGTTTCTCATCTAGAAATGTTTAGAAAATCTCTGACCACCCAAATGATATGCCCGCCCTTATGAATACATATGATCCATAAATCACCTCCTATGGATAACTCATTGTACTAAAAACTCATTGTGTAAAAAAATGTACATCTCAATCTGACTTCTCTGGTTAAATAAAGGAAAAATTAACACAAACGCTAATCTTCATATGATCCGTGAATCACCTCCGATGGCAGAGAGCAGCTGCTGCAGCAGCTCCATGTAGACCTGGACAGGGTTGGCATCGCCGCCTTTCAGCCCGGAGACGGAGGACGACATGGGCTCGGCGGAGAGCAGGGCGTGGACGTAGCGGCCGATGGCCGGGGCGTCATCTTGCATGTCCGCCAAGCTCTTGGACAGGGGCGTGGCCCCGGCGCTGTACGCCAGACACATCCGCAGGTACAGCACAATCTGAGGGGGACGGGGAAACAGGAAGTGAGGTGACAGGAAATTGGACGAGGAAGCAGACGCACTTTTCTGAATTGTCAGGAGCCGAGTCTTCTTGTGTCCTCTCCTCTGTCCTCCACTCGCCGTGTCCTCAGAAAGCGTCGGAGGAGAAGATCTATAAAGGGGAGGAGCCTAGATCTTCTCCTCCGGTGCGTTTCCAGGAAGACGCGAGGAGGCAAGGAGTCGTGTTCCTAACAACTGAGAAAAGGCGGTGGTCTCGATAATCCTAACTGTTTTCCTCTCCTTCGAGGTTATGGATCCAAAGACACTCAGCTGTCAAGTTATTTCACGTTGCGGCAGAGCAAGGAAAGGAGACAAGGGAGGAAGGAAAGGAGACAATGTAGGAAGCCACAACAGACTACTTAAGATGTACCTCAAGTGTTTGTTCTATTTGTTTTTACCTCGCCAAAGGCAGACGGGTTGAAGGGGAGAGTGGACGTTCCAATGATGTACTTGGCTGGCGTCTTCATCCTCTGAGCAGCCTGAAGAAGAGGTCAGACAGAACAAGGTCAGAGGTTGCAAAGAACCGACAGACATTGCTTCTACAGATTAAGAAGAGGGCATGAAGAAGTGTCTAAGGGTGTAAGGGGTTGGTGGTTGTTCAGGGTGTAAGGGGTTGGTGATTGTTAAGGGTGTAGGGGGGTTGTGGTTGTTCAGGGTGTAGGGGGTTGGTGGTTGTTCAGGGTGTAGGGGGGTTGGTGGTTGTAGGGGGTTGGTGGTTGTGGTTGTTGGTTTGGGATGCGATCTCACCTTCTCCTGGATGTAGGCGACCATCTCAGGGAAGGAAGGCATGGGTTTGGAGCCCTCCTTCTCAGGGCTCTTAGCAGGCATGGCCCTCAGCACCCGCTGGGCCTCTCCACTCACCTCCTCTCTCCTACAAACAGACATTCACTGTCTTTACCGTCCCTACTGAATAACCTCTCTCCTACAAACAGACATTCACTGTCCACTGTCACTATTAAACATGTAAATACATTTAATTATGATCTACACCGCCAACTGGACACTTTCAAAGTGAAAGAAATGTTCAACAAATTTAAATAGTTTAAATAGATTAAAAATGACAAACGTGTGGAAATGGTACACCCCCCTTGCTGTGGCTCTCAAAATTAACTCAAATGCGATTTCTTCAACAACTTACTAATAATCAGATAATCAATAATAATAATAAACTGATAATCACTGGTAACAGGTAAATCACTGGTGTGTGTTCATGGTGAAACTCACGGGTCTCCAGCAGCCAATAGGAGCAGGTATCTGGAGGGCACATGATCAGGACCGAACACAATGCTGGCGTACTTCATGGCCACCTGGCGAACCTGCACCTCCGGCTGTCCACCAATCACAACACAATTTTCAGATGTCAACAACAATAAACTATTATATTAAGCATAAGACACAGTATTCAGATGTCAACAATAATAATAATAATAATAATTCAGTACTACATGTAAGCAGCCACCAGTGATATTCATACTGGCGACATCAAACATATGTAATCAAATAAAAACAGACATGAGAGCATTGAGACAGTGCTGGTACCTTGCCCATGTAAGCAGCCACCAGCGCCTCCATCAGGTTGAGCAGCGCCCCCTGCAGGTTGGCGTACGCTCCTACCATCATGGACAGAGCCTCCTGGATGGCCAGGCGCACGTCAGGCTCCTCCTACACACAACAGGAATGCATTAGAAGCACACACACGCACGCACGCACGCACGCACGCACACACACACACACACACACACACACACACACACACACACACACACACACACACACACACACACACACACACACACACACACACACACACACACACACACACACACACACACACACACACACACACACACACACACACACACACACCTGAGTACTGTCACCATAGAGGACTGACACACACAATGTACATTTTACTTGTTAGGCACCTTTCAAGGCACTCAACATCACCTTTACATAAAACACACGCCAAATACAGATGTTTTTTTGTTTTTTTTAAATAAATAAAAACAAAGTCAATCGAACTCACCTTGCACATGGACTCAAAGAACTGCTGGACCAGGGCGATGTCCTTGGTAAAGAGTTGAGGCATCCGGCTACAAAGGAAGAAGGGACAGAAAAATAGGTTTCACACACATCTCCCAATCACAACACACGCTCACAGAGTTGATAAATGTGAGGACAGCGGTGTGTCCATCTGAACGCCAGTGTTACCTGGAGAGCTTGCCCACAGCAGAGTACGCAACACACAACAGCTTAGGATCCTGCAAACACACACCTTTTTATCAGCTGCAATACCACAAACAAGCCATAATAAGCATAACAAGCCATCATCTTGTATCATGAAAAGTGCTTTATAAATGTACAACTGTATGCTATGAAATGTGTTTTACTGTTCTGCTTTGCCAATGATATCATAAAAGGGTTCTGATTGGTCGGTCGGTCGGTCGGTTTACCTCCTTGTATTCATTGATGAGCTTGGTCAGCCCATTGAGCAACATCAGTCCAAGAGGTTTGTTGGTATCAGGACAGCTGCCAAAAACAAGATTAAACAAATCACGGTGGTTACCAACCACCCAGGGGGCCGCCAAAGATTTCTGGGCGGTGAGCGAGGCCTTAATAGATTTGAGGCATTATAGCCCAAAAAAATTATATATTCAACAAATAACTACAGGACCTGAGAACAGGCTGATGACAGCGAATTTCATAAGGTGTGGTTGGGCTTGAGGATTACTGCCCTAGTGTTCCCATGTCAGGTCACAAGGCTTAGCTGGAGCGCCTATGTGGATTAGGTTGACTCTAACAGTATGCAGATGTGGTGGACAAACTGGAGGGTGTGTGTGTGTGTGTGTAGGCTACTTACACCATGCAGATGTAGGTGGACAAACTGGAGGGTGTGTGTGTGTGTGTGTAGGCTACTTACACCATGCAGATGTGGTGGACAAACTGCAGTGTGAGGGACAGCAGCTTGTTGTTGGTGTTGGAACCAAACAGGCCGTCATAGACCACCTGTGTAGAGGGAAAGAATGGTGAGTGTACACTCTCTCTCTCAAACACCCACGGTAAAGTGCTCAGTCACACACACACACACACTACCTGGATGTTGGCTGGGAAGCACTCTGCAGCTAAGCGAGAGCGTAACAGGTGTGGGAGGATCTTGAGCTTGACTCTGGTACTGACCGGCTCATGTTTCAGCTCTCGCTTCAGACTGGCTCCCTGGAACACACACACGAACACACACGAACACACACACACACACACACACACACACACACACATGTATTTCTCCATTCACTTATACCTTTAATATATATCTGATAGAAATGTGAGAAGAGAAAGAATGAGAGGAGAAGAGGAACAGGAGAAGAGTAAGGGATGGAAAAGAGTGAAATGAGAGTGAGAGGAGAAGACGCTGTTGCTCCTACCTTTGTTTTAAGAGGGATGTCTCCTAGGTAGACCTTGTACATCTTGTTGATGATCAGAGGGTTGTTCCAGTCGATGATGCTGGAAAATTTTAATAAATAAAATTTATATTTTTAATTGAAAATAAGTAAATAATAACAACAACAGATGAAGTCAAGACCGGAACCCTGGAGATCCAGACCAAGACCCAGTCAAGAACACTGGAAAGGTACAACATTGAGACTCAAACACCTCTACTAGTCACCTTAAGGGCTAATTCACTAAATGAAAACACCAGCGTCAACAAAGGAACATTTCCGTTCTATTCCGTTTCCCCTGTTAACAGTGAAGTATTTCTGAAGACATTTAGAATTCTCTCTGAATGGGTGATAGACCATCATCACCGTCATCGTCACCATCCTACCTCTGCTTGCTCTTCAGCTCCAGGTCCGCTGCCGTGGCGACGCTGTGTCGGGTGTCGCTGGAGGCGACGACCAGGTGGACCACCGACTCCACCTCCGGGACCTGCTCCGCCTCGATGAACTTCACGATGCCCAGCTTACACTGACACACACACACACACACACACACAATTCAATTTCTTTTCCAACAACAACAATACACTGCTTCAGCCAATCCTTTTCCTCTGAGGTCAAAGGTCAGAGGTCCCACCTGTTCCAGTTGCTCTGCGCTCCACTGGGCCTCCCCGATCACCCTCTTGGCGGCGTAGACGCTCATCCCCGGGGGAGGCTGGGGGAGACCCTGTCCGGCCGCCGCCCCGGCCCCGGAGCCCCCCTGGGGGGAGGAGGGGGCTGGGCGAACAGGGGGCTCGTTCAGCACAAACCTGGAGGCCCGGGAATAGAGAGGAGAGAGGGAGTGAGTGTCTCTCAAGTGGAAGGCCCTGTTACCTGTTTAGGCGGCTTTAATGTGTGACTGTACGGTGCTGCCCCTGTTCTACGCTGTCCCTCGATGTTTCATGTTGTTTTTAATCAATGCTGTTGTTTGCCTGAACTGTGAAGTGCTCTAGCTACGTGATAAAAGCACTATACCAATAAAAAAACATTATTATACAGCCTCACTTCTGCCACACTCAAAATGGCCGCCCGTGGTGGTCGACCCTCCACTCACCCATAGGGCATCAGGAGGACGTCTAGCATGAACTCCAGCAGCAGCTGCACGGTCTTGGGCCTCTCGATCAGGATGAAGGGGGAGGCTGTCTTGTGGTCCGCAGGGTACTTCATGTGGTACAGGGTTGGGATGAGGAGGTGCATCAAGCTAGGGGAGCAGAGGAGTTCAGCCACCAACAAACGTATATACCAAAGGAATGAATGTAAGAAGTGCAAGGTGTGTGTGTGTGTGTGTGCATATGTATACAATGTGTGTGTGTGTGTGTGTGTGTGTATGTGTACATATAAATTGCATGTGTGTGTGTGTCCTCACCTGTCCTGCTGGGGCTGGGGCTTGCCCTCCATGGCGGTGAGCAGGGTGGGAGCGAGCTCACACTGCCTCCCCACCTCCAGACGAGGGTAGCCCATCTTGATGTAAATGATGGTGAAATTCTGCACAGAAAAGGACAAAAAAATCGGCACAATGAAGTTAATAATCACTGATGTTTCGGACAAAAAGAGACCTTATTGAGTGGTCAGGAGAATGTAGACATGGTAGGATGTAGACATGGTAGGATGTAGACATGGTAGGATGTAGACATGGTAGGATGTAGACATGGTAGGATGTAGACATGGTAGGATGTAGACATGGTAGGACATAAGAGGGGGAGTTACTGTGACGAAGGAAGCGGCTGAAGGGTCTTGGTACTGAACGAGCAGCGTCTCTACGGGCAGTTGGATCTTAGGCCGACTCTTGATCCTCTTGTTCAGGTGGACCAGCAGCTCCATCACCTGGGGGGGAGGAGAGAGAGGGAAGGGGTGAGACAGAAAGGTGGAGCCTTGAGACATACAACAGTATATTAAATATAATATGCCATTTAGCCGACGCTTCTATCCAAAGCGACTTACAGTACAGACTGCAGAAGTGTTTATATATGGTATATATGGTCCCAGCAGGACTCAAACTCACAACCTTAGCATTGCTAACGACAAGCTCTACCAACTGAGCCACGGAGAGGACCTCAACCCGAACCGTTTTAAATCTCAACTGCAATGGGGTGACGTCAGAGTCGGGCCGTCCCAAGCATCCCACTTAGCATTTACCAAAGTCAAAATGTGGCAAAGAGCTGTTGTGTGAACAACAACAACAACAACAGGGGAGGCTGGTGGAGGTGGAAGTCGGAGGACGGGCTCATTGTAATGCATGGAACGGAATGAGGAATGGTGTCCAACACCACCAGCCTCCCCTGAACTACATGGTCTCTATATGGATGGTCAGGCAAGGCCTCGTCTCGTCCCGTCCTCTGCATCGCAGGTTCGAATCCCGCCAGTCACACATATAGAACAGGTAAGATTACCAAGACAGTCGATCGGTCGATTAGATTTGAGAAAATCATAACGTTATAATAACATAGGATATCCTCTCGGCCTAATGGTAGACGATTGTGTCTTCCATGTTGGAGACCCAGGTTCGAGACTGACATAACATGACACAGAATCACGTCAACGTCCTCACTTTCTTCCGCACGCCCTCTTGCACGCTGGACAGCTTGAGGAGGACGGGGGGCAGGAACTTGGAAATGATGTCCTGTAGCTGGTCATCGGTCTCTGCATGGCCCAAACGAAGAAACACTCGCTCCAGTTGATCTGTGGGACAACAGAGGGCGGAAACGGGGGAAGTTGACAACACAGACTTTGATTTCATTTTTGTAACCATTTACCTTTCTGTGCCATTTTAATTTCCATGAGGGTATCTCAAGTTCAGTCTAGCTAGATTCTGATCAGGGGAGGCTAGTGGAGGTAGAAATTGGAGAACGGGCTCATTGTAATGCATGGAGTTTGAAACCTTCCCTCGTTCCATTCCATGCATTACAATGAGCCCGTCCTCCGATTTCTACCTCCACCAGCCTTCCCCTGATGCTGATGCATAGTTGAACAAATAACAAAGGGTTGGGGAAATTATCTAATGACACACTTCAACCATCTCCTTTTCTGTGTCATTTCCACATTATATGTCAGGGGATGTCAAGTCACTGTGGCTAGATGATGATGATGATGATGATGATGCATAGGACACCCACCCCCCAACCTTTGAAAGACCTCACTAGGCAAATAAGGGTCTGTTATAAAAGGTAATTCACTGACATGTTAGTTTACAAGCTAAAAGGGGTGAGTACATGTTGGGCTATAATAACAAAGCTGACAAAATCATGTGTGGCCAGTAAGCCACCAGTCTCCTATGAAGTAGACTAGCTAGAGTACAAAGATTGATCAAAAGATTCCTTAGCACACCTTAGCTGCTATACTGTTGAGACATGTCAGAATATCTATTTGCAGTTGTAGAAGCAAAATGGCTACCTTATGAGGTCTATATTTGCAGTCACACTCGGCTAACAATTAAATGTCTCATGTTAGATATACTAAAATGCACGTTTAGTGGCGTAATACACAACTAGACTAGACTCTGAATTAGCCAGCTAGCTAATTAGCAGTTGCCCCGCTAGCTGGCTAGAGCTAGCAACTGACAAGCTGCACTGCACTGATTATGAACCAGCTCAAGTTGCCGGTTGGCATAGCTTGCTACCAACGCATTTAATCGTCTGGTAAATTGTACTGGTCCAACATGACATCCGGACATAATGGGACAAAATGATTACACCGGTCATTCAAAATAAGTCACGTATTCGTTACAGCATTTAGATGTTCATTTATTAAACTGTGACACTTTCATTTCCACAATGACTGGGCATACGGCCTTGCAGCGTTAGCTAACGTTACCTAGCTGTGATAGCCAGGCGAATTGCTAACGCTACCTCGAATCAACGTCGTACCACATGAGTTTCGTGCTATTGAATGGAACCATGACAACGTACTGAACTTATAATTACATGTCATCGGTACACAGAGTTTGTCGAATTATTTTCATCACCATGAAGTCATTTAGAAACTTACTGAGCTCATCTTGGGCAGCCATGTTTGCAGAAAGTCATAGGGCGCTCTGAGTCTCTCTCGTCTGGGAGCTCTTGAGTGAGTGCCACTAGACTAAAGATGCCACTCCTCTCTCCGCTGTTCTGCAACTGTCTAAGTCCACTGTATCATAGCTACATTCACATTAAACATACTGTATATTACATTGTTGCATGAGCTTTTAACTTTTAAAACATATTTATATTTGGGGAGATGCTGAACAATAGAGAGAAACTGTCACATGGAAATCGAAGCATTCATCTCAAACTCTTGAATGGGTGTTTAAATGTAGGAATCAGACCGGTGTCAAGTAACTAACATTTTTTTTTTTTTTTAAATCATCATGCCATTTCCAAGCGTTTACCAAGCCCAAATATCATCTTTCATAACATCATAGAATGATTGAGGTGTAGTATATTAGTGGACCGATAGGGGGCAGCAACATGTACCAGTTGAGTCGGGGTCTGTCTGGTTGAAGTCTGAAGAAGAAGACGCTGTCAATGCACAAACCAGTCACCAGCTGTCATGAGAAAACAGCTGGACGACGAGCAACACGAAGGATAAACAACAATACGACATCGTATTTTTCAAAAGAAAGGTAGGGTACACCTCTTCCCGAGAAATAGTACGTGTAATATGGTGTCAGTTGATGCTAGTGACGTGTTGTGTCAACTCATTTGTTGGGTCTATTTTCTTGGGTAACAGTAGCTAGCCATGCTAGCTAAGACATGGCTAAGCTCGCTAGCCAGCCAGCCCAAGTTGGCACGCGCTAACAACAGCCCGTGGCACCTCGCGTGCGTTATTGGATGCGAAATTGTAGAATATAGTGATTATTATGAGACATAATTTTAGATATAACTTATGATATGTATGTATTTTCAACTCAGAGCTCTCTGCTGTTTTGGTGAACCTAGCCCATGACAGTTAGCTGGTGAGTAAGCTAGCTAGGTAGCTAGTTGACTTGCTATAAATATGGACCAATTTGCTTGTTGTATTTGATATCTTGTAACAATTAATTTGTTAACAAACCAGAAATGCAGCGTACTGCCAAATGTCTCTCGTCAGTCGGACGATCCAAGATGTGTGAACTGTGTGGCACGGTTCAATACGTGCAGCAGTTAGCCAGGTAGCGTCGGCCTTGCAGCCACCTCGGTTGCAACAAGGGGCATTTAAATCCCCAGCTGGTATTGAGAGTGACTGAAGTTGACTACCCGGCTAATGTACTTTTTATCACAGCAACCAGTCGTCACCGCTAACTCGTTCCGGTTAAGAAACTGCGGGTTGTTGAAGAAGTAAGACATTAAAAACATAGGGTGTTGCCCACGCTGGCATTGTTATCAATATTCGGAGTTTCTCTTTTGATGGTCTGCCATTGCTCGCTATGACAACAGAACGTAGGCTAACACCAGACAGACAAAGCTCAGGCTAGCTTCTGCACGAATAGCTAATGCAATCAGGTTAATCTAATCATTCACTAGTTAGCTAACTAATTTGAACGTACTAACAGTATGTGATTTGTATCGATAGTGTGCATTCAACAATTTATGAAAACAGTTTATTATTTGGGGGAAATCATTTTCAGCAGTAATCACATTAGTACTACGCATGTCTGTGCAATGCAACCCGGAATTGCACTCCATTTCTAAGTGAATTCAGTTATTGTGTAAAATATTGTTTGTTTGTATATCTGCATACTTTCTATTGGCATTATTTTAACCTGCGTAAATGTGTTATATAATTAACTTATTAAGCCCTAATTTCCTTGTTGTGGCCCTCCGTCACATTGCATTTCGAGTTAACACTTTTGTTCCGTTGTTTAAACGATGGTAAGCCTTTGTCCCCTTGTAAACTGAATTTGTTTCGAGTTGGGCACAAGGGGGGTTGCCAGCCAGCCCCAAGAAGGAGGCTGAGAAGATCCCGTTGCATTTGTGGGACGTCTACTCCCCCTAGTGGACATATTGTTACTAACACATTGCATTTTTTTGCCAATTAAACAGTAATCACCGTTATGTTGCCTAGCACCCCGCCCCCACCAGCATATTCACACCTGATTCCACTTAACAACTAATCAAAACCGAGTAAGTTGGGTCAAATATTGTGCGGTGTAGCCGCCTAGGACCATGGCTGGATAGTAATGCCTAAAAGCATTTAAGGCAAGTCAAAGTTTATTGATGCAAATTGTACAATTAAATGTTAATTTGCAAGCTTCCTCTCAACAGTGCAAATATCAGGATGTAACAATACAAATAGAGCGACAACACAGTAAGCAATACGTGTCAGTAAGGCAATATGTTTAAGATAAAGTGAGTGTGTGTGTGGTATTGTTGATGTGCAGAGAGTCAGTGCAAATGGTCTGAGACCTCTGCTATCCTCAAGTTTAGCCTGCTCCATTAGGGGCTGTACACACTACACACTTTTCAGGTGTGGATGTGAAACCAGGCCAGCCCAGTACAACTCAGGTTCGGCTCTGTAGTTTTAGTAGGGTTTAGTGTACTTGAAGTAGCACACTAGGAAATAGGGCACCAAGTCAAGAGTGTACTTGAAGTAGCACACTAGGGAATAGGCGGTCGAGTATAATTAGAAGCTCGCTTTTGTTAAGAACAAAAGTGAAAGCGTCATGATGTTCCTCAGTGAATTCAGCATTCTAGTGGTATTTTTTGTGCATTTTGACATTCTTTTGGCAGAACCCTGTGGCCTATAGCCTGAGAGTGTGTGGCTTCCTTCTTCTTTTCATTGGTTGATATTGATAAACCGTATTTTGTGTGTATGTATGTCCCCAGGCTTTTGCTCGGCAGGCAGGATGGCGGGAGCAGAGGTGTATGGCCCTGCGAACCCCACCTGCAAGATCATGACCTTCAGGCCCAGCATGGAGGAGTTCAGGGACTTCAACCAATACCTGGCCTACATGGAGTCAAAGGGCGCGCACCGCGCAGGCCTCGCCAAGGTGTGTGTGTGTGTGTGTGTGGTCAGTGAAACCATCCTGTAGGAGTGTGTTAGTTATTAGATCTCTGTTGGGAGCTTCGGGAAGATAATCATTCACCATGACCCCTCTCTCTCCCCTTCCTCCCCTCTCCTGTCCCCTCTTCCTCTCTGTTTCTCCCCTCTCCCCTTCCCCCCCTCTCCCCTCACCCTCTCCTCTGTCTCTCCCCTACCTCCCCTCTCCTGTCCCCTCTCTTCTTCTCCCTTTCCTCTCTGTTTCTCCCCTCACCCCTTCCCCCTCTCTCCTCTCTCCCCTCACCATCTCCTCTGTCTCTCCCCTCCCAGGTGATTCCTCCTAAGTGCTGGAAGCCCCGGCGTAGCTATGACAACATAGACGACCTGCTGATTCACGCCCCCATCCGGCAGGTCGTGGCTGGCCAATCAGGGCTCTTCACCCAATACAACATCCAACGGAAGCCCCTCAGCGTGCAGGAGTTCCGACGCCTCGCCAACAGTGACCAGTGAGTGACCCTCTGACAGAGAACACACACACACACACACACACACACACACACACACACACACACAGCCTTTCTCCATTGTTGGAGAGCGTGTCTGCGAAGAACAGAAGCAACAACCATGCTTTTATACTCAAACTCTCTCCTCATAAGGCTGATTCTGCTCTTTCAATAAGGGAATCCCACATCAAACCGTTGGAGTTTAGCAGCCAGGTTTAAGTGAGTGTTTTTCATCTCCCATTGAGAGACCAGGCACAGTCGCTCTCTGCCTGGATTGACAGTTTGGATAGAGCTAGAGGTCTTTTTTTTTTATATAAAAGACTCTCAGAGATAAAGTTAAGATGACAAACTCTAAGAAGAGGCTTGTAGTATTTAGGGTTGAGAATTGACAGGCAGGTCTAGTATGCTTCCATTCTATAGGAAGGAGGAGCTGTTACTGTTGCCTACACTGAATATGATGCCTCTTCTAGTTATGTTTATTCATACATGTTGTTATACTGAAGTTCTACCGACGTCCGTCCCCCCCACCAGGTACTGCACCCCCCGCTACCTCAACTATGAGGACCTGGAGAGGAAGTACTGGAAGAACCTCACCTTCGTATCGCCCATATATGGAGCGGACGTCAGCGGGAGTCTCTACGATGAGGTAATGCTCTCTCTCTCTCTCTCTCTCTCTCTCTCTCTCTCCATCCCTCTTTTATTCATTTTAGCTGTCTGTATTTTCTCAGTCTCGTCATAACATCGGTTTAGTTTTTCTCTCTTCCTTGCTATTTCTCTCCTCTCTCTCTCAAATCCGAGTTTGTTTACTAGATAAAAACATAATTGCATCCCAGTATGACATACAAGATGAGGGCCGCCCTGAAATAAACACAAACAATTATACACACACAATCTATATCCCCCAAACCTCTTCCTCTCCCAGGGCGTGGAGGAGTGGAACATCGGCCACCTCAACTCCATCCTGGACGTGATCGAGGAGGACTGTGGGGTGTCTATCCAGGGGGTCAACACTCCCTACCTGTACTTCGGCATGTGGAAAACGTCCTTCTCCTGGCACACCGAGGACATGGACCTCTACAGCATCAACTACCTGCACTTTGGAGAGCCCAAGTCATGGTAGGTAGGCTGTAGGGTGCATGGTAGGGTGAGGATCTCCTTGAGCCAGTCACCCAGGAGGTATGATGGCTTCGTGGGGTACCATCGAGATAAGGGTTTCCAATACAGTAACTTCAGTTTCCCATGAGGAATGGCAGAAGTCTCAGCTTCTCTGTTTGAATTTCAAAATGTGCTGGCTTGTTGTTAGAGGTGGGTTAGATCGATCTCTTTATCCATTAGTCGTGGACCTCCGCATCAATACCAGCATAGCTAATCGTCCAGTGAAAACAACCCCACAAGAAAGATCATTATAAGCAGCCAGTGTTTGCGATGGTTAAATATGCCCATGGGTGACTTTTGTGGTCATTCATTCAACAACCGGACTCCAGTTCATTCATCCCCTCTCTGTCTGCGCTGTGGGCTGTCATTGAATATGGCCACTGTGTGGTAACTGCTCTGTGTGGGCACACTTGAAATGACTAAGTGATAATGTGGTTTAATGGACACTTTGTAATAGAAGTTCACCTGTCTCACTGACCTCCAATCCACAAACTGGTAAGATAGGATATTACTTTGTTAATTAAACCCCAGAGGGGAAATTTGATTGCACCAGCCGATACACCCAACACCAATAAGTACACAATGCGAACACAACAAAGGACACACAGAAGAGCACACTAAAAAGCAGCACATCAATGAATACAAACAAGTTTCATGATAAAAAGCCTCATAACCGAATGTAGGATGTAAGGATCTGTGGACAACGCTCTGTCTCCCAGCTTAATGCACCAACTGCCAAAGTATTCCGGAACACTCACCACCAAGGGTGCCAAGTGTTTTATGTGGTATTTACCTGGCAACAATACTTTGATTGGCTACAAAATGACGCATAATCATTGATCCGTTTTTGGTGAAGAGTCACCGTGTGTGTGGTGCTGGATTGGTGGACAAGGTGGCGCTGGATTGCATTATCAAAACAGATTTGCGTTTGTTCATGTCAAAAAGTGCAAAAAAAAATACAGCTTAAACTGCATTAACTGAAAAACACAATGTTTTTGCTTTTAACAACAATGTCGTTGGTGATCAAAGATACTTAATCTATCATGACTAAATATCAGTACAGTTTTCTCTGAAATGTTTCCATCGTGCTGGATCCAAGTGGACAAGGTGGCACAGAGCCTCTCTTCCATTCTTTGGAGAGAGAACCCTTTACCTGTTCACCAGTGACCCCGTTGATGACAACAGGTGATAGGGTTTCTCTGTCACCAGCTCTTTAGTCTAACACACATTCAGTTCCAGGTAGCTGCACCATGTCAGGAATGAAGATACGTCCCCCCCTGTTCAGAGAGCCTTGTTTGAGTCAAAGCCTCTTTTAACAGAAGCTACTTCACTCCACCGCCATCTTGGCGATGCCTCTTCAGGCGTTTATTTTTAATAAGACCATTATTTTTAATAACTGCTGTATTTATTTATTTATTTATTATTATTTTTAGACATGTCCCCTTCTGGGAGGGCAAGACAAAAACTCCTTTTTGGTTTTTCACATCACTGAAGTGTGTAGAAACATTTTGTGCGGTCATTTGATCATTAAACGTACACTAAACGTTGTATTGGCTTAAAAATACACTTTGTTTGGATCTGTTCTCGCCTTCCTAGCCTCCCGCTCTGGTCTTACGCACATGTTACTAGGGAAACGGCACGAGAAAGACGCAATCCTTGCAACGTGAACCTAGCACCGACCAACTGTCAATAATGCTACTGTGTGGTAATTGGTCAGAAATGTATCCCCACTTGGGACTGGCGCCATCTTCCCTGTTTCTTGCAAAACCAATAGTAAATCAAGGGAGTTGCGTATCTTTAGTATATACAGTCTCTGCCTGAGTTGGCCTTGGAGTTAGTCTAGGAGACAGGAGGCTTGAGTGTGTCCCGTCAGTCTGCTGAGTAGAGGAATGGTGATGAAACCCACCCTTAGGGGGGCACCTGTCCTAGTGATGATGCTGTCTGAAACTGAGGGGTTCTGTAGCCCACTGAGGTCTGTCAGTGAGGTCGTCCCTGATCCAGGGGGATGGTGGAGGGGTTCGCATGCTAGAAGGTGAGGCTGGATGACTGAGGGGAGAGGGAGAAATGGGGGATGGAGAGGAGAGAATGGAAAAGGTAGAAAGGGAAGGATGTGTTTCCTTTATTCATCCTTCATGAGGCTGTGTCGCTCCATCTCTCCCTCTCTCCATCTCTCCGTTCCCCTGGAGCAAGCTCTGCTCATTAGAGCAGTCTGCCCTCCAACCTTGTGGGGATCAGTGTCACAGGCAGGCCCATACACACACACATCTACCTACCTACCTAGTCTCTCTCACACACACACACACACACCTACCTACCTAGTTTCTCTCTCTCACACACACACGCCGTGTCTCATGCACACACACACACACCTTGTCTCTTACGCGTACACACGCATGCACACACACACACACACACACGTCCCTGGAGGGGAGCAGCTTAAAGAAGCACCCGTTTCACCTCACCTCCCCCTCAAACCTGTGGCAGGCTCTCCCCTCTCCCAGCTCTCTAAGCTTGACAGGTGATATGGAAGGGGGGGGGGGGGGGGTTGTTATGAGAGAAATGCCAGGGGGCTCAAGGGAAGGGGGGAGGTGTGAGTCAAATGGAATGCCTACGTAAACCAGGAGAGAATTCTACCTGGAATAAAATATTTAGAGTTCAGTCTCCAGCAGTGTTGCACAGGGAGATCTAGAATAAGGTCAACGTTATAGAAACAAAGAAAACAACTTTTAAAACCTTTCATATGGTGTGAGTGTGTGTGATAGAGAGAGAGAGAATAGAATGAGGTCAGTGGAAGATTGAGGTGATGGTAACCCTGTTTAGTTCCTGCATGAATAACAGTCTGTTGCTATAACCGGCGGTCACGTTGTACCGGCATTAGACTTGTTTAGCTTGGTAAGGTAATGCATCTTGAAACCGGGGGAGTCAAAATCACTGCGTTTGTGCATTAGGCTACGCTTTCACTACCTACTGTGAACTCCAGAGAGATGTTCTACTCTCTCAACAGGGGAGGCTGCTGGAGGTAGAAATCAGAGGGACAGGCTCATTTGGAACGCATGGAATGAGAAACGGTGTATCAAACATGGACAGGATCAGTTTGATACCATTCCTAATTCCATTAAATACATTACAACGAGCCCGTCCTCTGTTTTCTACCTCCACCAGCCTCCCCTGATCCTGTCACACGTCCAGTCGTCTGCACCAGCGAAGCCCAGTCAGTTGTGCTAACAGCCCCGGCCTTTTTAAACGTTACCACTTGAGTCATTTAGCAGACGCTCTCATCCAGAGCGACTCGCACCAAGTACCTTCGCCAAGGCGGGGGAACAACTAGGACAACACAGTCGTTACAAGTCGAGACTTTCTAGAAGAATAAGAACAGTCACACAGTGCAAGAGGAAAGGAAGAGAAAACTGTTGGAAGTTGTTTGTTTTTGAAGTAGCCTTACAGATAGGAGTCCCTTCCTTCCTTCCTAGCAGCATATACATGTTTAGTCCTGCTGAATGCTAGGTGGGATCCTTGGGATGGCCGGACTCTGACGTCAACCCCATTGAAGTTGAGATATAAAGTGGTTAGGTAAGAGGTAAGCGTTATGGTTAGGGGCAAGGTTAGGTAAGCGTTATGGTTAGGTAAGCGTTATGGTTAGGGGCTAGGTTAGGGTTAGGTAAGAGTTGAGGTTAGGTAAGCGTTATGCTTAGGGGCAAGGTTAGGTAAGCGTTATGGTTAGGGTTAGGTAAGAGTTGAGGTTAGGTAAGCGTTATGCTTAGGGGCAAGGTTAGGTAAGCGTTAGGGTTAGGTAAGAGTTGAGGTTAGGTAAGGGTTAAGGTTAGGGCTTTGGTTATGGTTAATGTTAGGGTTAGGTAACAGTTATGGTTAGGGTTAGGTAACAGTTATGATTAAGGTTAGTGTTAGGGTTGAGGGCAGGGTCTTCCCTAGGATCTCACTTGGCGTCTGCCGTTGAGCATCTGTCATGTTGGACGAGGACTGTTGAGTGTGCATGCTGGGTGGGGTCGATGGGGAAGTGCAGGACCAGCACACGACAGTTCCAACATTTCTGCTACACACCACTAGGGGTCAGTCTTGCACCTGTAAATGAAAAATCTGAAAAATATATTTAATTAATTCCTCTGGTTTCATAGAATCATTTTACTCACTGTAGATAAACTGGGGATGAACGCTCTGTGTGAATGTATGAATAACTTTGTCATATCCCGAACCATTTATCAACATTACCAAAAGGATCATAACCAGACAGAGCAAGCACACACACACCTTAGAGAAACACACCACACACACACACAAAAGAGACAGACATACACTTTAGACGCACGCACGCACGTGCACACACACACACACACACCTTTCTGAGCACTTCCTTCTCTCACCTCTCTAACAGGTACGCCATCCCTCCTGAGCATGGGAAAAGGCTGGAGCGTCTTGCTACAGGTAATATTGAGTGATTGTTATTTCCGGTACGGTCCTGTACTCTACATTAGTGAACACTCACATTAACCAGGCCTCTCTTGAAAACAACATGCTGTGTCTCAATGAGACGGCACAGCATATGGAAGCATAGCACAGTCACAGCAGATGGCAGTTTTCCTGTTTTATGTAATCCATTCGTGTTTAAACTAATCTTCTGGTTTAACCTAATGTAAAGTAACCGTCTGTGTTTTGAAAGCCGCTTATCAAGTAAAATGTAGTATTGTTGTTGTTATGATTATTATAATTAGTATTATTAAATGGCTCTAAAGCCCTTTGCAGGACAGATAAACAATCCCTGGTCCCCTGCAGCCTTTTTAAAAAAAAATATATATATATTATTTGGACTTTATTTTTTTATTGAAGAACATTTTAAGAACACCAACCGGCAGGTACCATACAACACAGACACATCAGACAAAATGAAGTTACGTCATCTTTAACTCGTGTCCTCGGCCACAGCTGTTTCCTCCAACCGGGTCAGGTACAGATGTTCTCGCCCAGCCTGGGGTTTTTTGAGGAGTTTTAACGGCGGCCATTTTGTGTGTTTCTTCCAGGCTTCTTCCCCAACAGCTCCAAGGGCTGTGAGGCCTTCCTCCGCCACAAGATGACCCTCATCTCCCCCTCCATACTCAAGAAGTACAGCATCCCCTTTGATAAGGTAACAATTGACTGTGTCGTGTGTGTGTGTGTGTGTGGTGTATGTGACTGCGAGCTGATCGACCACAGAACAGACAACGAGGAGGTAAGGCCTTGTACTGTGTGTGTGTGTGTCACTCACTCAGCTTTTCTGCCATTACATTCAATTCGATATCCTGCGTTGGAGTTAAACAGATTTATGAATTCAGATTCTCTGTGTGGTTGCTATGCTTATTACGATTGAGCTGGCTTTTTGGTCAGGTCCAATTTAGATAAAAAAATTTATCTCCACGAGACGTCCCATTTTTAAATAAAAGTTGAATCGCTAAAATTTGAATCGATAACAAAATGTGAAGTTGCAGAGCCTGAAGGATCTTGTCCTCAGAAACCCATCTCCTCTCTCGCTCGCTCTCTCTCTCTCTCGCGCTCTCTCTCGCTCCCTCTCTCTCTCTCGCTCCCTCTCTCTCTCTCGCTCCCTCTCTCTCCCTCCCTCTCCCTCTTTGTTTTTCTCTCTTGCTCCCCCTCTCCCTCCCTCCCTCTCTCTCCTGCTCCCTCTCTCTCTCCCCTCTCCCTCTTTGTTTCTCTCTCTCGCTCCCTCTCCCCCTCTCTCGCTCCCTCTCTCGCTCCCTCCCTCTCTCTCTCTTGCTCCCTCCCTCCCTCCCTCTCTCTCTCACTTCCTCTTGCTCCGTCTCTCTCTCTCTCTCTCCAGATCACCCAAGAGGCAGGAGAGTTCATGATCACCTTCCCGTACGGCTACCACGCCGGCTTCAACCACGGTTTCAACTGTGCCGAGTCCACCAACTTCGCCAGCGTCCGCTGGATAGACTACGGCAAAGTGGCCACTCAGGTAACACACACACACACACACCAGGTATAATCATAGTTTGTGTAGGGGAGTGCCTCCTCTAGTTTCTGACTCACACAGACTGGGGTGAGAGGTGTCCTTGAGGCAGTGGAACCCAAAGAGTAATACTGATTGTTCTTACTCTAAACACCTCCATCTCCCCCCTCTCCCTCTGTCCTCCACAAACCCCCCCCCCCCCCCCCCCCTCCCCAGTGTACGTGCAGTAAAGACATGGTGAAGATCTCCATGGACCCGTTTGTGAAGCAGTTCCAGCCAGAGCGCTATGATGTGTGGAAGCTGGGGAAGGACTCTTGCCCCCTGGACCACACCCGGGCCACGCCCAGCTCCACCCCCGAGCTGCAGAACTGGCTCCAGCGACACCGCAGGACCAAGCCCCCCAACAAGAGGTACCGAAGCTACCTGTACCTAGCTCATAGCACTGTGGCTATCAATAAACAAGAGGTATATTAGCACTGAGTTGCTGCCTGTGTCATTGACCAGCCCAGGCTCATAGCACTCTGGCTATCTGTTAGCAACAGTAAACAAGAAGTACATACACAACCTTTATCTGTACACTAGCTCAAGCGCATAGCATTGTGGCTGTCTATTAGTTAGAGTAAACTAGAGTACCCGTGTCTTTAGCTAGCTCGTAGCATTGTGGCTGTCAACAAGAAGTATGTCCTCTGTGTTTTTTCTTTCTCTGTTTGCTACCGTAGCCCCTAGTGTACATGGCCCAGTACAACCCTATAGCTAAAGAGAGACACTGCAGGACTGAACCCACCCAACAAGAAGTATTTCTTTCTGTTCGCACCGAGTTGTTATGTAAGGGATAATCAACGAGGACGAGGTGTGCGCTCATGGAAAAATAATCCACGATGTGGAGGTGTAAGTCAGCCTGAGGAGCCGAGGATTAGTTTCCTTGATTGTACACCTCCAAGTTGATTTATACCGCCTTTACCTCAGCTTAGTTGAACAAGAGATTCTGATTGGCTGAATTGCGTCTGTGTCGGTGCGTCTGGCTAGCAAAGTATTTCTCCCAGAGAAGGACTTTTGCTGCTAGCGCCTAGCATCTATGCTAGCTCATTTTCCTGGTGTGCCTGCGAGGGCCGAGATTCGGTAATTCCTCGCCTGTTGAAACGGAGATAACTGCACAAAAGAGTAACTTTCTCGTCTCGGCCTGAATTCTAATCCTCCATCCTCTGCATTTTCTCCCCTGCTCCAGCCTCACCCACCCCCGCACGCGCTCCAAGCGCCTGAGGACTACGGAGGAACCCCTAGCCCTGGAGGGTTCATCCATGCCTGGCAGCCGGAGGAGGCTGGGGGGCCCCCTGGGGCCCAAGATCCGAAGGACACTCAGCCAAACAGACTGCACGGCTGGGGAGGAGGAAGAGGAAGGAGAGGGTGAGGGAGAGGAAGAAGAAGAAGAAGAAGAGGAGGAGGAGGAGGAGGAGGCGGTCGCGGCGGAGGCTCGGTCCCATCAGAATTCACTACAGCTCCCTGGTAAGTTGTGTGTGTCATGTGAGTGTGCGCACGCTTCCATTACATTCGGAAGTCCTGATCAAACAGAAATTTCTCATTTCTACATGTTATCTTTACAATTAATCGGTGGTGATGTTCTAAGCAATCTTGGTTATATAATAAATTCACAAATTTGTATGATGTTTGACGTTGGAGTTAAGCGTGTGTGTGTGTGTGTGTGCGCGCCAGCAGGTCCGTGCAGACAGATGTGTGTGGTCAAGGTGAATAGGATGGAGAGTGACCGTCTGGCCTTTCCCCCCGCTGAACCACGCCGACGCCGCCCCTCTCGCCCCTCCCCCTCCCCCGCCTCACACTACAACACAGAACCAGGGGCAGGGCCCACCGTCTCCCCCCCTCACAGTGACCCCCACGACCCCACGGGTAAAGAGGTCACTGATGGAGCCCAGTCAGAGGCTGGCCCGACACCTGCTCGAATAAAAAGCCCAGTAGGATCCCAAGATTGTGTATCGAAGCCACTCTCCCCCCCTGAACTACAAAACTCACTGGGCTGCTTTATGGGGGTCACCCCTCCAGACCCCCTTCGGACGGGGTCACCAACCCCCAAAACGGGCTGCCCTACTGGGCATGAGGTGTGCACGTACCCCCCTGACTCTGGAACTCTGTCATACAGCCTTTCACACAGAGAGGAGAAAGCCCTTACCCTCACACCAACACCAAGCCTAAGCACTGAATACAAAATGGCCGCCGGCCGAGATCCCGAGACAGACACCAAATACACTACTAATATGGAGCTCATGGGCTCAACCAATCACAACACGACCACAGAAGCACTTTATGGCGTCAGCGCCGACACTGAACTGACAGGAAGTGACAGCTCTCGCTTCGTTTGCTTTAGCTCGCTAACTTCCACGCTACCCCGCGAAATTTGCGGCGCCGCAAACCGTAGTACCGCCCCTGTGGAGAACAGTTCCCCCCCTCTCCTGCAGAGGAACGGCGTGGCGGCCACCACCGATATGCCCCTCCTCACCCCCGAGCTGGCGGGCGAGGAGCGCTTCTGTCCCCCTCTGCCCCCGGTCCTCACCCAGGAGATGCCCTCCCTCACGCTAGCGGTCAGCGGCGTCCAGGCCGAGGTCAAACCGTCCTGTTCCTCCTCCTCCTCCTCCTCCTCTTCCGCTGCGCCCGGCGCTCTGTCGCTAGCGCCCGTGCTACAACGCGAAACGCCGACTCCTTCGCCGCCCTCGCCGCTCTCGGGAGAGAGGGAGGCTAACGTGCTCACGGAGTCCAGGCAGCAGGATCATCGAACGCCAGCGCTTCACAACGACTGGCGCTCATGTCCTGCCGGGGATCACCAGTTGCAGCTGCCGGCTGCAGCGTTAACGTTGGCGACTAAAGCAACTAGCGGCCCTCGGCACAAAATGGCCGCCGACAGTCTCCGAGAAGCACCACCGCCACTCCAAACAGCCACTGTAGCGAACTACAAGGAGCCCCAGGCTCGGCGGTCAGCAGGGAACGCCATTAGCCACCTGGCTTGTGACGTCACACTACAGCAAATACAGCCGTCGAGGACGGAGATGACGGGCCTCTCGGAGGGCTCCGCTCTGAGAGACCTAAACCTGTTGAACCCCAGTGTCTCAGGCTTAGGCCTGGCGAGCCCTTCCAACCACTTTGACCTGAGCCCTGGAAACAACAACAACAACGACCCCACCGCCACAACGACAACACTACAACACCACGAGATGGTGGACACCCACTGTAGTTCCCAAAGCCTCTACCTGGAGCCCAAGCCCTTCACCTGCGGCATCTGGAAAAACCTCAACTCGCAGAGTCCCGCGGTGCTCATCGAGAGCCTCCACCACCCGGAACTGCCTGGCGACTTCACCCACGACTCGCTGCCATACACGATGTGGACGGAGCCCCAGTGCAAGGAGGTCACGGACCACGAAGACCCCGATCAGGACCACCAGGACCCGGAGAACCAGGGGGACGGGCCCCTCACCTGGGCCCAGCTGGAGTCCACCTCCCTGGGCTCGGCCGGCGTTGGGGAGCCCCTGGGGCTCTGCGGAGACTTTGACCTTCATAGGGGGGAGGTGGAGGTGGCCGAAGCCCTGGCGCTGTGCAGGGAGCTGGGGGTGGAGAGGGAGGCGGAAAGGGGTCTGGGCCACACGGACGGAGGGAGAGAGGGGGGAGGGGACGGGGTGTCGGACATGGAGGAGGGGGATTCAGAGGAGGAGCAGAGCAGCGTGAGAGAGGAGAGTAGTAGTGATTCGTCTGAAGAAGAGGAGGAGGAGGAAGAGGAGGAGGAGGAGAATGATCTGAGTGACTACGAGTGTGGTGGTAACTCAGGGCTGGAACCTGGGGAGGTTTGCACTGTGAGTATCACTACACACGCATGCACATTTATTTAATAATTTTACAGACAGATTTAATTGTAGTGTTTTTAAGCCATTTTTAGGTACTGTACATTGAATTAGAACCCTTCTTGCTCAGTTCCACTGGTGAATAAGACCACCACACACACACACACCCCTCCACACACACCACTCTCTCACTGTCACTCACACCTACACACACACACACGCACACACACACCTCTAACTGTGACCCTTGTCTCCCAGTACCCTGCTCCATTGGTGAAGAGGAGCAGTAAGAGCTGGCGTCATCCTCTGAGGAAGCCCACCGCCCGCGCCGTGCCCACCGCTGTCAAACAACAGGCTGTCAGTGATGATGGTGGGCACACACACACACACACACTAAAGGTCTGAGTACTGCCTATGTCAGCCAGTCAAGAGCTCCCATTAATACACACACACACACACCGTCTTTAACCAAAATATGCATTTCCCGTCTCCATCTGGCTCGGAGTACTGACGGTCCTCAGCGGGCCAGAGACCATGAACCAGTGACCTCTGATGGTTTTGACACAGTCAGAGTTTGGCCGCCACGCTCCACTTCAGCCCAGCTATTTCAACCCACCAGTCGTCACTTTTCATTTTTCACATTTTACTTCTCCCTCAGCGACCCTTTGGAAGACATCAGGCACACACTAAACGACTGAATACTCCCCATGTCAGCGAGTCAAGACCTCCAATTAACACACACACACACTCATATACACACCCATACACACACACTCCCATACATACACACTCTGAGGAGAGAGATTTATTATTACCACAGTGAAATGATCTGGGTTGGAACCTCCGTCAGAGTTCTCCTATTTGTCTTCATGGCAATTAGTTAAAGGCCCACACCAGCCAGTTCTGCTTCCTGGCTTTTCTTTAAAAAAAATACACGGATACGCCGAGTGGTACGTTAGTCATTCACACCAATTTGGGAAAGTCACGCCAGATATAGCTAGGAAAAATTCTCAATAAAATGTGTTGAAAGGCAGTTTGACTCACAAAAAAGCAGCTGAAAGAGGTTCAGAGGGTGAGATTAGATTCTGGGCGCCACATTTACAAACAGGCGAGCCACGTCACACTTCGGTGTTCTAGAGTGGTATCAAATGTCACATGTCACGGCATGTGGGAAATTGTTTTAGGAGGAGCTAAGAAAATAGAATGTACCGCCCAAACTACTTAGACTTCAAATTGCTGTTTTCAGACTTGAATCATTGTGCGGCCCCCGGAATTCTAACGAAACAAAACCAGTAACCCCCGGATATCATAAACAGCAACAGCTAAAAAAACATCAACATGACTAATGTTGGTCCTGAACAGTTTATCCCTCAGACCATAAGGACCGAGTGATCATCTATTTAGTTGTGGGGTAAAGACCCCCCCCGCTGAGTCATTTTATGGCCCCGCTGAGTCATTTTGTGTGATTAGATTTTTTGTTTGTTTGACAACCTATTCAATCAAATCTGTGGTCAAATGTTGTACTTTATCTCTGAAACGTGGTGACTGGTTTTGTTTTGTTAGAATTCTCTGTGGAATGGACTTGTGGAATGGTCTCTCGCAACATACATGAAAACACTTGTGACAGCAAAAGAGATCACTGACTTCCAGTGGTAGATTTAGCAGATACATGTGCAATAACATCCATCGGAGGCACTTGTATGTTAACAAATTATACATTTCAAATATATTCATATTTTACAGTGTCGGAATGGACTGGTCAGTCTCGAGCAACACACATGAAAACACTTGTGACAGATCAGATCATTGTAGGCACTTAATGTGATGTATGTTAATACATTATATATCTCAAATGATAGATTTCAATTATCTTCATATTTTACAGTGTCAATGGTTGTTGTTTACCCAGAACCCCATGATGTGAGTCTGGAGGGGGAGGAGCAAGAGGTGGAGCCCTGGGCTAAGCCCCTCCTCTTCCTATGGCAGAGCAGGAAGTGCTACTTCACGTCGGAGAGGGAGTACAACGCCCACGCTGCCACCATGCAGCCCTACTGTGCCGTCTGCACACTGTTCATGCCATACTACCAGGTAGAACACACACACACCTCAGCCTGAGGATAGAAATATACCTGACCAACCATTATCCAGCCCCTACACACACACACACACACACACACCTCCTAACACCTCTCTCTCTCTTTCCCAGCCCGAGGACAAACTAGAGGAGGGCACGACCACCCCAGACCCGGCCCCTCCAGACGGGGCTAGCAGGCCCTGTGGAGGTGAAGGACTGAGGAGAACCAAGCCCCTGATCCCAGAGATCTGCTTCTCTTACCGGGAGGAGACGTGCCCCCCGACCCCCACCACGGCCCTGCTACAGGAGGACGGGACCAGCCCCCTGCTCTACTGCACAGGCTGCTGCCTGCAGGTTCACGCAAGTACGGACGCAGGGGCGGGATGGGCTGTGTGTGTGTTAGATGTGTTAGCGTTTGTGTGTGGGTGTGAGACAGGTCGCTGAAGGTCGGTGTGTGTGTGTGTGAGAAAGTGAGAGTTAAGTTAGTGTTTGTGCGTGTATGGGCATGCCTGGGTTAGGTGTGTGTGTGTGTTGGATATGTTAGTGTGTGTGTGGGTGAGAAATGGGTCGATGAAGCTGTTCGTGTGTGTGTGTGTGTGGGTTGGGCACACGTGAGTCTGTGTATGTGGGGGTAGCCCCTGCCAAAAGTACCTTCAAAACCCCTGCTACCCTAAAACAGTCAGACATACTTCTGTTTAACATGTTCTAACTGAACAAGCAGAGTAGAGCGAGTTCAACGAGTCCAAGTCCACAGTCTCTCTTCTTCCATCTCTCTCTCTCTCTCTCTCTCTCTCTCTCTCTCTCTCTCTCTGTGGTTGGAGTGTTTTATTTCCCTCGTCAGCTGAATGAGAGATGAATCCCTGTTCTCTTCCTGTTCAACAAACCCCTGCCATTCCCACAACTCTACTCAAACACACTTTCCCAATCCCACAGCCAGACACCCAGGCGTGTGCGCACGCACGCACACACTCAATCTCTCAATCACACTAGTTGGTTCCAGTTCTGCACGCACACACATTTTCAACACCCCCCCCCTCCATCCCTCCATCCCTCCATCCCTCCATCTCTCCATCCCTTGTCTTTCTCCTCTTTCTCCTCCTCACTTCATCCGTCTGTCCTCGTGAGTGGGTTTGAGAGGGTATCAGTTAACATTGATGTTAAACCCACAAGTTCGGACCAGACGGCGATAAGTATGGTCTGATGGTGCTTTCCATCTCCGGTGTTATTTGAAGACGGAATGGTGTGTGTGTGTGTGTGCGCGTGTTGTTTCTGTTAGGTATGATGAATATGAGGAGGGCAAGCACAAAGTGTATACTCACTCACACACATCAAGCTTCGACAGCTTGTGCATTTCCACCGGCCGGCTGCCAAACTCTTGAAAACATTTGTCTTCTCTTCCGTAAAAATGTTTTTGTCGTGTACCTCAAGGACGAACCGTTGAAGAAACCCCAGACGACAACAAACAAGAGCTTGTGTTGTTTTGAGTCCTTTTGTTGTGTACTGTCTCCTCCACGGACCCACAGTGCCACGAAGGCTCTGACGTGGCCTGTTAGCATCTGACGCTAATACAACGTGGCACGCTAGCACGAGGCTGTCGCTGCTGTGGCCGGCCTCTGTGGCAGGGCCTGGTCATTGATATCACTCAGACGCACACACACACACACACACACACACATTTACATTTACTGTGTATGCACACACAAACATACGTATACAAAGATACATATACACACACGTTTACACACTCTCTCTAAGACACACACACAAGCACACACTCAAACACACGTTTACTGTATATGCACGCACGCACAAACATACATATACGAAGATACACACACTCACTCACTTACACACACACACACACACATCTCATATTTCCATTTCCAGTTGTCTCTCGTGGTCTGCACCATGCTTTGCATGGCAGTGAAACCCTCTCTGTCAACATGCAGTGGAAACAACAATGGATAGGGAAAATGTGGTCTATTCTCACTGTGGGCTGATGGTTGTTTGCCTTTACAAATGCCTGTCGTTTAAGACTGATTTGCTGTCTGCCTGTGGTGCACTTCTCTAGGAGTGTGTGTGTGTGCGCAGGGGTGTGTGTGTCTGCGTGGGTGTGTGTGTCTGCGCGTGTGTGTCTGCGCGCGTGTGCGTGTGTGCGCATTAGATTTGAAGCCTGTGCTGTATCTTCAGCAGGCAGATGTAGCTGGATAGACGCTCGCTAGATGCAAATGAGGTTGAGAGAGACGATGCGTTTCCGTTCACCTTCTACTGCCTCAACAACACCACTGTGCTGCGGGTGCTTGTGGCGCCCCATGTGGTTTGTGTTTGCAGCAGGGGAGGCTGGAGGAGGTAGAAACCGGAGGACAATGGTTTGAGGAATGCCATCAAATACGTGTGTTCCATGCATTACAATGAGCCCGTCCTCTGATTTCTACCCCCACCGGCCTCCCCTGGTTTAGGTTCTTTTCCTCTTGGATCAGGGAGTGATTTAGACTTGGTCAGACATCCTGATGGCGTGTTGACCAGTCAAGTGCCTTGGATGAGCTGAAACCAGCAGGAGTGGGGCGCAGACAGGGAGTTTGAGTGTGTTATAGAAAGAACAAAAGAAATATGGAGATTCCGACAGAGATTGAGAGAATCGGAATGTACAATCAATTGCACATCAAAACTGTCTAGGGTGGTGTACTCCTTTGAATACTAGTGAGAGACAACTAGACAGTGTAATTACAGTGGAGCGTCCCTTTAAGGGACAGATGTGGGCTACGACATATTGTGGAGTATATTTAATCACCGGTGTGGTGAATTTGCAGGCATACGAGATATTGATGCTCCTAATGGTTTCACTTCCTGTCTACGTAGGTTGCTATGGCGTCGCCGCTGACGATGCCAGTGAAGAGTGGTCGTGTGACCGCTGTACGGACGGGAGCTTCACAGCCGTACGTGACCGACCAATCGGATCAGTTTAGTGTTTATGACATCACTGTATCCCGGTCATTGTATTTCGTGTTTCACAACCAACCTGGTAAAGGTGGTTGAGTAAACATTAGCTAGATATCTTGGTAGTTGTCTAGTAGACATTGGCTTGATATGTTGATGATAAAGGTTGTTAACTAAGACATCTATCAATAGATATCTAGATGGATGGATGGATATAAGGCCTCATTTTGTCCTCTTTCTTAGGAGTGCTGTCTGTGTAATCTGAGAGGTGGAGCACTGAAAAGAACCACTGATGACAAGTAAGTGTGTGTGTGTGTATGCACACACGCTGATATTATATGTCTTAATGATGATGATTATATGTCTTAATGAGTGTGTTTTATTGATGTTTGTTGTTGTGTAGATGGGCCCATGTGATGTGTGCAGTAGCTCTGCCAGAGGTGCGTTTCAGTGATGAAGCCAAGAGGAGCCCCATCGACACCAGCAGGATCTCCATGCAGAGATACAAACTGGTGAGGACACACACACACACCTCGACCACACACACACACTTGCTCACGTCTTACTCCACAATACAGCAGTTGTTAATGATCAAGCTTTGCTTTCGGGCATGTTCGTCTCACATTGTTAATTAGCACTGTGAACACTTCATTAATTAGACTGAGCCCTTTCCGAAAGGTCTTTGTGTGTGTGTGTGTGGGTGGGGGGGGGGGGGGAGAAACTAGTTTGCCTCACAGGAGAGAGCGAGAGCAGGAGTGCCTAAAGGCATGACACATTGCCACTGCAGTTTTGTAGTTTAACCCCCCCCCCCCCCGACACACACCCTTCATGATAGAGCTGTAAGCAGCAATAGCAGTATATAATGGTTGATACACAACCACAACCAAGCCCACGTCTAACTCTGTCTAATGAAGGTTTGTCTAGGGGGAGACAGAGGGGGGCGCTGGCACCTCTCTCTCTCTCTCTCTCTCTGTCGTTCATTTGTTCCTTCACTCGTTCAGGCAGCAGCAAGCCACGTGCTAGAGTTGGACCCGTTACCCCCCACAGCAGCCCAACACATTCATAATTTACTCTCCCACACACACACACACACACACCCATCTTCCCCACAGCAGTCCAGCACATTCATAATTTACTGTGGGAATGTTCTTAACGCTTGGCTCAACACAGGAACCCAAATACACTCCGGAGATGGTACAGCCAGGCAGGGGAAAGTGGGTTAGACACACACACACACACAGAGACTGAAACGTTCACTTACCTACAGTATGGACGTAGTCACTCCTACTCTCAAACTCCGCCATCTCTCTCTCTCTATCTCGTTCTCACACACACACACACACACACACATCCATGCACGGTATGAGCCAGCGTCAAATCAAATCAAACTTTATTTGTATTCCACAGTTCATACACAGGCAACAACAACAGTGTGCTTCACAAAATAATGAATAAATAAAAGGCAGAGAAGACAATGGAGTGAACAAGACACAGAGACAAAACATCAGAGGGCAAAAATATAGAGGTTCACACAGTCCAAATGTTTCTCTCCCTGTCATCATGGTCGGATAGAGAGAGTAGGAGAGCCTGTCAGGGGTAGAATGGAGGCAGTCTGACGAACCCTGCCCCTCCCCACACCCGTTTCACACGTGTTTGGTACCATTCCTCATTCCGTTCCGTACATTCCAATGAACCCGTCCTCTGATTTCTCCGTCCACCAGCCTCCCCTGTGGGAACACAACGACATTGACAAGGTGTTGGGGAGAGAGAGAGATTGTTTCTGTTCTGTTTTTTTATCTGTTTTATTGTCTTGCACAGTTAGGTTTTCAATGGGCTACTTAAATGTTGTTTTGCCTTGAGAACTAGCATTTTGACAGATGCAGTCCAAAAAAGATCTAAAAGATTCATTTTACACAGAAACAAAATACAGAAAAAAAATCTTATTTGAGGGGCCAGATACAGGTGAGATGCTATACTAGCTCAACAGGCTAAGTAGCACTGTAGGCTAAAAGAGACATTTATTTTATGGCATTTAGACGGCTTTGTCCAAAGCCAGTTACAGCAAATACATTTGTCTTAGTAAGTGAATCATCTATCCATCAGTCATCATAAGATAAAGTAATCTATGCTAGGACCAGGGGCCATTGGCAGTCACAATGCTAGAAGAAAGGAAAGAAAAGAAAGTTTATTTTTTTCTTTTTTCAAAATTCATTTACAGGAGAGAAACCTGCACGGGGGGGGTAGTGGGGATGAAGAGGTCTTTAGAAGGGAAGACATGCACCACATAGACTTTAGCCGTGGCAACATAACCATCCATCAAACCACAAAATATCCTCCCTTAACCCCCCCCCCCCCCCCCCCCCCGAGTACCAAGAATTCATATCGGCCTACCGACGAAAAATAATAAAATTTATACAAGCTTCATACATTCCGCCGTCCATCAAGCAATTAATTATATTTCCTTGAGTTATGAATACTAACAATTCATATATGCCGGATGAAGGGTTTCTCATTTGACATACAAATATCGATCTTTTCTTCCATGTACTGTAAGTGTGCAGGACACAGCCGAATCACATTGCGTCTTCTATTTATAGCATCTGTACTGTCTGTACATATTACAACATTTACATCCATGCTTATCCCCAATAGAGCCCACTTAAAGACAATAACGCACGCACACACACACACCCTCCTGCTATAGTAATGGACTTATATGAAGACATACATGTTAGATAGACAGGAAAGGAGAGAGAGTTCTAATGGGGGGGGGGGATGTCGTCATTTTTTCCCTACTGTGGGAGAGCGAGAGGGAAAGAGACCACAAAGGAAGTGGATTTGATGGGCTGTTTGGAGCAGAAAAAAACAGGGATCTTTGTCGTGTTTGTTTCTGTGTGCACGTTTCTTTGGGGTTCTCTCTCTCTCTCCCCCCCCCCTCTCTCTCTCTCTCTCTCTCTCCCTTTCCTCCCCTCCCCTCCCTGTCTATCTATCCATCTATCTTTGTCTCTCTCTCTGAGTGAGTGCGCCTTTGTCTCCCAGACCCCAAGTCATAAAAGCCTGCGTGGGTGTGTGTGTGCCCGCGCCCGCAACAAACAACATGTTCTTGTTTACATGCTCAACAGTTCACTGGGTTCTCCCCAAAGAACGTAGGAGGGGGGCTGCCCCGCGCCACCTTGTCCTCTTGGCTCCACCACCATGAAAACAACATTTCAGAGCAAATTATACTGATATTTAATCATGGGAGAGTAACTGTCTTTGATCCCCAACGATCGACATCTTTGGGGAACATAACGCTTTCACTGTGATTTGGCGCTTTTAACAGTGAATCCAGCGTTTCAGCTGTATTTTTTAGCACATTTTGACATGAATGAACGTGAGTCGGTTTTCTTAATGCAATCCAGCACCACCTTGTTGAAACATCCTGAAACAACCTTCCTTCCCACACTGCTTGAAAGCCAGTGGACATCAGAGGTCACACGTGTTTGATACCATTCCTCACTCCATTCCATGCATTACAACGAGCACGGTCTCCGATATCTCTCTCTCTCTCTCCCACCCCCCCCCCCCTTTCTCTCTGCAGATGGTATACTGTGTGAGCAATGTGTGAAACAGTTATCCAGTTGTACTGTGCAGAGTTTATTGATTAGTTTATTTTGTGTGGGTGTAGAAGTGTATCTACTGCCGGAAGCGCTGCGCAGGGAAGCGTCAGGCGGGAGCGTGTATCCAGTGTTCGTGCGGCCGATGTCCCACCTCCTTTCATGTCACTTGCGCCCATGCGGCTGGAGTCACCATGGAGCCAGATGATTGGCCCTATGTGGTGTCAATCACCTGCCACCGGCACCAGTCACGGAGCTCCTCTGCTGTGAGTACTCCCAGCGGCCCCGCCCCGGTCCCTCCCCCTACAGTAGGTAATCACACACACATGCGCGCGCACACACACACTTATGAATACACACACACACTTATGCATACAGGCTTACCCCACACACATTTATCACACACGCCGTCACTCACCACTATCCATACTATCACCACACACACCCCCACACCCCCCCTACCCTACGGTGCTGTGACCCCCGTGGTGTCCCCTCTGCCACAGAAGCAGCGAGGGTGCAAGAAGGCCATGGTGCTGGGTCAGACGGTGATCTCCAAACACAAGAACCTGCGCTACTACTCCTCCAAGGTCACCCAGGTCACCTCCCAGACCTTCTACGAGGTCATGTTCGACGACGGCTCCTTCAGCAACGACACCTACCCTGAGGACATAGTGGTGAGGAGGGGAACACACACGCACACACACACACAAACAGGTACACGCGCACGCACACACACACACACAAACAGGTACACGCTCACACACACACACACACACAAACAGGTACACACGCATATACACGCGCACGCACACACACACACACACACTAATCAGTGTTTTCCTGTCCTTCCAGAGCAGGGACTGTGTTCGTCTGGGGCCTCCTGAGGTAGGAGAGGCTGTCCAGGTGAAATGGCCTGATGGACTCTTCTACGGAGCCAAATACCTGGGCTCCAACGTCTCCCACATGTACCAGGTACACACACGCACTTTCTTACCTAGACTGACAGACTAATAGCCATGCAGACAATTGATTATTTTGTACCCCCCCCCCCCCCCCCCCATACGCACACACACACATCATACATACATCAGTCCTTGCTGATGTAGTTATGATGGACAGAAAGAGGGAGAGGATGAGGGGGGGGAGAGAGAGAGATGGACAGAACAAGAGAGGATGAGGGGAGTGATGGAGAGAGTGAATGTGTGAGGACGAGATGGAGAGAGAGAGAACGAGGGAGCGAGGAGGTGACAATCTGCATTATTCAAACACACTAAAATATTCACTAAGCAGGGAAGTGGAAGAAGCAAGCTCGCCTCTAATGTCTTTATTTAGGCGGCTACGCGTGAACTATTATCTCTGCACAAATGCTTCTGACACAAGTGGGGGATGCAGAGCGGGGAGATGGGTAGAACTTACGTTTCCATATCCAGGCGGGCAGGTGTCAGCAGGTTTTTTTTTTCTCGTGCGTCATATTTTTCTATTTAAAAAAATAAATAAAGAAAAGTGAAAAAGAAAGTGAAGTACACTCATCGACAGAAAACTGCTGCAGTCTTTCTCTCTCTCATGTTTTTGCTTATCAAAGGGAGTTCAGATCCAGGTTGTTTTTGTTGCTTTTTGGTCATCTGTTTTTTTAGGAGAAAACGTACAATACAATCGTAAGGATAGGAATTTCTTTTTCCTTTTCTTGTTTTTTTCTGTGAATGTGGTCGTCCTTGGTGGAGTTTGAATATCGGTGAAGGATGAGTAGATAAGAAAGGAAACATAAAGTGATTGCTGTGTGTGTGTGTGTGTGTGTGTGTGTCCGTCTGTCCGTCCGTCCCAGGTGGAGTTTGAGGACGGCTCCCAGGTGCTAGCCAAGAGAGAGGACGTCTATACACTGGATGAAGACCTGCCTAAAAAGGTGAAAGGGAGACTCGTAAGTACTCCTCTCTTCAACTGTCATTCATATTATTATTATAATAATAATAATAATAATAATAACTGTATTTATGACGTTCTCCCAAAGCTGGTTACACAGCGCTTCACATAAAAGGAGGGAAGATATAAGTGGGAAATAAGAAATAAAAACGTAGATTAAAGGTTTATTATTTATAGTGTACATTTCGGGTTAAAACTTGAACCCAGATACTCATCATTAACGGGGAACTCAAGAAGCATCTCTCTTTCTCTCTTGCTCTCTCTATCTCTCTCTTTCTCTCTATCTCTCTCTCTCTCGTATTGAGGGAAATCTGCCAGGTCGATCTAATCCTGGACAGCAAAAAATAATCAAGGTTTTGAAATACTGGTCCCTGATCTTTAGAACCTTGATGAGCTGAATCAGGTGCGTCAGTGCTGAGCTGGGACTAAAGCCTGCAGTACTGCGGCTCTCCACCAGGAGTGAGGATCACTACCATATATGGTCTGCATAAGGACCACTTCCTGTATATGACTATATGGTCTGTCTATACAGTGCCATCACTATTCACCCCCCTGGACTTTTTCCACATTTTGTTGTCACATCCTGACTTTAAATACATTGTCACTGATCTACACAAAATTCCCCATAATGTCAAAGTTTTTTTTTTTAAAGAAATCTGTAGTAATTGATTAACATAAATCTCATAAATTGACTTATTCACTCCCTTTGCGATGACGCTCCTAAAATTAGCTCAATGCAAAAATGTCTTCAACAAGTTACTCAATAAATTGAGTTTATCTGAGTGCAAGGATAATAGTTCATATGATTTCGGAATTAATATCTTTGTTTTTATAGGATCTCTGTATATATCTCTATATATGGTTATTATTAACACTTCCTGTTTCCTGTATGTTTTTCCTCTCATTATGGTGTCTCATGTTGTCATTTCCTGTCCCGCTTCCCCCAGTCCACGGCCTCCAGCATGCGTTTCCAGGACGCCTTCTTCACCACACAGGGAGAGAGGAAGAGGCAGAGGACGCCCAACTCACGCTTCCAGAAAGACTTTGTGGCCCTCCCGGGTCTCCGTACCGCCACCAAAAGCACATATGAACCACGCAGCCCCAAAGGGAAATGAAGAAATGGATTGATGGATGGATAGAGAGAGAGAGAGAGAAGAGAGGTTCAGGAGATGGATGACGATTGAACGAATGCACTGAAGTGGCGGTGGATATGGAGGGGGAGGCGTAAGTCGGTCAGGCCCACAGAGTTATAACACTAGGAGGGTGCACTACATGGAATTCCTCATTCACATGTTAATGAATGGGAAAGACAGCCGGTGCCTTCTCTAGTAGTATATCTCTATGGTTGATCCCAGTTCCACTTCAGTTCCTAGCTCCTGAATTTACTGTGTTTGGGCAAAGTTACATCTCTGGTCCTAACTCCTAGACGTGGCTCTCTACTGAAGGGTACATAGTGGGAAGGGTTTAGGGGAAAGGCCTATGAACTGAAATGTTAGTGTGTGTGTGTGTGTGAGAGAGAGAAGGTTGGGTCGTCGGAGGGAAACTTCGATTGGATCGTGACGACCTGAAAGACCGCGGAACAGAATGCATTATGGGCAGTGGTTGCCTAACGCTTTCACATCTGTCAGGGAATAAGAAAAACAACAACAAAATAAAACAAACTTATATTTGTCAGATCACCTTTTTTGAAATAAATGACAAAAAAACATGTTTTTCCTTTGTATATTACAAAAACTCTGAGATTTTTCTAAAATGGCCTACCTGCCGTAGCTTTCTGATCTGTTCCTTGTTGTTATTTTTGAATATTAATGCACTTTGCTCGTAGTATTTTTGTTTCAGAGTCCTATTGTTTCCTCTCCGCATGTTGTGTCGTCTGCTACTGCTTCTGCCGGGGTGCGTGTCAATAATCTAAAATGGCTTCCTCTACTTGTCTCCCTAATTTCCTCCACTCTTTTTGAGGTGTTCGTGCCATCTAGGTAAAATTCATATACGTTATTTGCGTAGAGCCTCCTATTGGTTCATTCTGATGCTCTCTGAGAATGGGGAAACTCGGTATCGTCTTTGTACAATGAGTTTCCACCTGAGAAATGAGTTTCCTAGTTCCTTGTTTCTGAGCGCACTGTGAAGGCAGTTGTGTTATCTATACTCTGAACCGGTGGAATGCACATACCCAGTAGATGTTCGCCATTTTGCTTTCACCGGTAGTAGATCACCATTCAAATGTCCATAGATCACTCTCTCCCCCCCACCCCCCTCCTGGCGTATCTCATCATGGCTAGCTTACAGAGGCTCTTGTCAGGTCACGTCCCCGGCCCCCCATTAACATGTGAATCTGAGATGCAACTGTTGGATGAAAACACATTGTCGAGATTATTTAATTTAATATTTGTATTAATTTTTTTTGGGCTTGCTTTGGAAAAAAAAAAAGTATTGCTAACTGCTGTAAGGAATAAATAAAAACATCAGTGTCTGTTCTTTTTAAATCCTGTTTTGGTTATTCTGTAATAGACGTTTTGATTAGGTGACAGGTCATAGGTTACAAGCATAGACAATGATTTTGCTCTGAAAGGATGAGTTGTCTTGGAAAATGTGTGGCTGTGTGTTCAGCTTGTACAGAAAATGCAACAGTTTCCCCTAGCAACGTGTGTGTAAGACTAGAAAGGAAGGCTTGGACAGAGCCACCTTCCAAGTCAGCCACACCATTGGTCAGACCTGCAGTGGACCATGTTAGCTAATTCAGCTCTTCTACCTTGCAGTAGCAGCAACAGGGTCACCCACATGTTCCGGAGCTGTGACCGGGTCTTGAACCTCGAACCCTGTTATGATGGGGCAAGATGCTAAGCACACAACCACAACTCCTTCACTTTTGACATGCTTGGTTGTGTTTTTTTTCATTAATTTTCCATCTCTACCTATGGGATTATGATTCATCAAATGTCCATAGATCACTCTTCCCCCCCCCCACCCCCATGTGAGAGAGAAAGAGAAGGTTACCTCCATCCAGGTAGAAGGAGGTAATCTATGGTAATGTCATCCCATGGGTAGGAATGTTTAACATTCAGAGACAATTGTGCCTTGTTCTTCGGTCTCTATTCCCCTCAAAGCCTAATGTCAACAACAGTATTTTAAATCTAAAGCATGAACCAGACCTCCAGCACTCCTCTTGATCAACTCTCAATATCTCAAACATAAATAGAAGCACCAGCAACATGAAGTAGCTGTGGCTCTTCAGTAAGATCTTTAAGTAAGATCACTGGTTCAAGGCTTAGTTTGGAGCTTGCTTTTGAATGTGTCTCAAACCTTGTTGTCAAATATACAAAAAGAAGCTTGACAAATGTACAAGTGGTGGTGGCGGCTCTGTGCAATGAACTCTGCCTTATCTTTAAGACATCACTGGCGCTCTTACAGGCTTAGTTCAAACAAAGTATGTAAAATGTAAAGGAATTGTGGCTCTGAGGTTACTTCCTCACCCCATCATGACAGGGTTATAGGTTTGAGACCCAGCAATAGCTCTGGAGCTCGGTTTGGAACGTGCTTTTGAATATGTTTCCTCAGACCTTAAAGTCAAATATAAGAAACGAAGTGTGTAAAGTGTGAAGGAGTTGTGGCTCAGCGGTTAATACCGTTCCTCCAAGATCAGGGGGTTGCAGGTTCAAGACCCGGTGATTTGCTATTGAATCTGTTTCCTCAAACCTTTAAGTGAAGTATAACAAACGAAATGTGTAAAATGTAAAGGAGCTGTGGCTCTGTGGTTAGTACCTCGCCCCGTCATCACAGGGTTGGTGGTTCAAGACCCGGTCATGGGTCTGGAGCTAGGCTTGGAACATGCTTTTGAACATGTTTCCTCAAACCTTGAAGTCAAGTATAAGAAACGAAGTGTGTAAAGTGTGAAGGCGCTGTGGCTCAGCGGTTAATACCGCTCCTCCAAGATCAGGAGGTTACAGGTTCAAGACCTGCTCACAGCTCTGGAACATGTGCAAGACCCTGTGGCTGCTACCGCAAGGTAGAGGAGCCGTGCTCACCGGAACGTCGGTGCAGGGTCAGAACCTCAGAAGGTGTGGAAAAGGCTCGGAACAGGTGCGGACAAGGCTCGGACCAGCGCTGTGTCAGAAACCATCGGGCGGACAAGGCTCGGACAAAAGTGGGGGGGAATTAAGGGGTCACCCCCCCCGCCCTCCCAGAACAGTGTACAGCAGCGGTTATGGAGAAAGTTTTAGAAAAAGTCAAAAATTACTTAGGGAATTTAGAAGAAATTCCCATAAATTTTTCTCCACATCCATGGCCTCAGCTGGGTTCGAACCAGCAACATTCTACTTATAGGGCATGTCCTTTACCATTGCGCCACTTGCAGTAAACACACATCTCTTCATAATTTTGACATCTGCAGACAGAAAAAAAAACAAGATCAGTCACATGGCAATTTTAACCTTCTGCTCATAGGACACACCCTTTACCACTGGGCTGCTCACATAACTTTGACATCTAGATTTGAACCAGGTACCTCCTGCTCATGGGACATGTCCTTTACCACTGGGCTGCTCAAAATAAACACACATCTCTTCATAACTTTGACATCGAGATTTGAACCAGGTACCTTCTGCTCATGTCAAGTCTACAAGGTCTCTGGTTGATATAATCAGAGGTAGAGGGTTCAAATCCACTGGTGTTGTAGCAATGACCAGTACATGATGAAACAAAGTCAATAAGAATTACAAGTAGACAGTTATAACACTGATTTGTCTTTATTTCTGGAAAATTCAGGTTGGACAGAAAAGCACATTTCTTCTGCTACTCAGGAACATGCAATACTTAACCTTGCAGAAAGTTATTTCTTCAACATTTGTATGAAACTGTAGGTCACATGCACAAAAGCATCATTTTCAGCTAAACAGTTAGTGATTTCTCATTGCTTTCATGCAAAACTTAGCCACCTACTGTATATGACAATCTATTGAGTAAGTGTTGACAAACAACAGAATTATTATAGTTAATCGGTTATCAGTAATATAACATGTGACCTAGTATACAGGATTAAATGGTTTGGCACTGTGTTCTACAGTAATGCCATTTTTGTTGTAACAGCAAACACATCACTTTGTAATTCTGACACCTACAAAAAAAAAAAGTATAACAAGATCAGTAACATTTCAACCTGCTGCTCGCTACTGAAGACTCATCTTGACTGTTCCTCTACTGTTAATAAAAAGTAATCCATCCTTCTTCTAGCAATCTGGCTGATGTATAAATGATTCACTTAGACAAATGTACTTGAAAGTGACTTTGGATAAAAGCATCTGCTAAATGGCAAACATGTAAAGTTAGTTTTTCTCGATTTCTTAAACAATTTGTATGAAACTGAAGGTCACAATAACATACATGAGCTCAAAAGTTATATCCTGTAGGTGGCTAAGACACAAACACCAATTGAGTAAGTGTTGACAAACAAAACTTTATTTCCTTTGCAGCATATAGATGTAACGCTCAACAGTTCAACTAACAATCAGTCCGTAATCACAAATTAAATAGGTCATCAGTAATATAACATGTGGCCTGGCATACAGGAGAGAATAGATTCCTGTAAATATAAAAACACTTTCTGTGTTCTGTTGTCACCACCTGCTTGATTCAGAATATATATTTATAGTAAGCAATCATATTCTCTGTACCACCATAAACTATACAGTACTGTTTCTAGAAATATGCTCAAGCAATCGAGAAAAACTGTAACCATGGAGCAGCTACGCTTGTTCTTAAAACAGTTGACAATGAACAACTTTGCTGATCTAGGAGAGAGTGGGCCTGACATTTGAGATTAAGTATTGCATTAGCTACAAAGCTTTCAGAAGGACTGTACCCAGATTCAAACCTACAATCCTTACATTCAGAGGCACAGACTTTGCCACTCTTCACAACCTTATAGACAAGGCAGGAATCTAACCCCAGAGCAACTCACTACTGCACATGTAGTTACACCTGTTTTCTCTAGCCAACATTGTGAGTGGTGGAGAGTCAAAAACCTTCTCTACCAAGTTATGTTCTGACTTTTGGTATATGGAGTTGAATCCTAGACTGTGAGTGGAGGTTGTATGAACCATGACTAGCAACCACTGCTCGAGAGCAGAGGCAATGCATCACTAGTGTGGAAAACTCCACATACAACTACACTGTGTAAAATGATATCTCAACACATTTGAGAGGAACAGCATGGAAGGAGGGTCAGGCAGGTAGCAGTCAATGGTTTTTATGAAACACTCAGGCTAAATCCTTGCACCCAAAACAACAGGTAAAAAAGGGAGGCAACTCATGTAAACTCAAATCTAAAAACAATTCTTTCTTACTGTAACTTGTTTGGTGAAGGCAACAACTTCTTCAAAGGCTGTTGTAGGGGCTGACTGATTGGCTGGGGGGGTTGTCATAATTCGGGAACTCAGAGGGTTATAACAGTGAGTTCATGTTCTCACATTTTTTGGGAAGCTGTCTGACACCTCAGTGGTCGTGTGGTTAAGACCTGTGTGTGAGGTCTACAAGGTCCCTGGTTCAAAATTTAACAAAACAATTTAACAAAAATATGTTCTACTTACTAACAATCTCTTCTCTGCAATTATGGTTCAAATCCCACCCGACCTGAAAGTCACTGTAACTTCACAATGTGTCAAGAAAGTCTATTGCTAAAATAGTGGGCAAACATGAGTCAAACAAGCTCCGGAATATCGCAAAGTGCAGGGCAGTAAATTGATGTATTACTGAATATATTAAGCTTTGAATATGGGAGAGAGAAAATACAGAAGCCATAAAGGTTTCAAGATAGCACCATGACCATGCACCATTTTGTCAAGACTAAGGCGGCCATCTTGGTTTAGCATAATGGCATATGCATGGTCTTCATCATAACTCTGCACTCCTATTTCTGTGTACTGCAAACCATAGGATCAAGCCTTTTTTTAAGCCTTGAAGATCCATGCTGAGGAGAGCATAAGTACACATTTCAGGAAAAAGGGTACAGATTTGGGACGCAAAAATGGTTTTACTTGCATGCCAAAAAGGGAACCACGATTTGCAGAACTAAAAGCACTAGACGCACAGGAAAAGCACCTCAAAAACAGCTACTGCTAGAGCTAAAATGCACATGCTTTCAGCAAGAAGTCCTTTTATATTGCTAAAATAGCGAGCAAACATATGAGGCGAACAAGCTCTGGAATATCTCAGGGTTAATGGAGAGTAGCAGGGCTAGATAAAAAGTACTGGAAAATTACAGAAACCTCATTTTCAAGTTTGGGTGAATCTAATCTGATCGGAAGAAGCCAAAACTCAAACCCGTCGCTGGAAATCACAATTTGCAGAACTAAAAGCACTAGATGCATGGGAAAAACACCTCAAAAACAGCAACTGCTAGAGCTAAAATGCAAATGCTTTCAGCAAGCACTGGAAATCACGATTTGCAGACCTAAAAGCACTTACTAGTTGCATGGAAAAACAGCTATTCCTAGAGCTAAAATCACATGCTTTCAGCAAGGAGTCCATCAGCAAAGGACTTGCTGGGGTGTGTCCCAGTCCTTTTATACTGGCCCTGCCGGTGAAGCCCATTGGCTGAAGGCAAGATTGGATGGACTGATTGGGTTAGAGCGATGTCAATCTAACTATAGGTGCAGTGCCACTGTGGCAGATGGAAATCCTGGCATTAATCTACTTCATGTACACTAAACACTTAGGTGCATGCGTGTGCGTGGGACCTCACACTGCCCAGACCAGCCCCCCCAAGCCGCATCTTAGCGGTGTTGAAAGCTGCTGCCATGCACACATCTACAATGACAGCCAAATATGTACTGGACTCCCATGGCTCTTTACAATATTGCTTTATGATCATCTTTGAGATTCAGATTCATAAAGGCTTGATTGTCCCACACTTGGGCAACACTACTACAACAATCACCGTGATAGAAACAGTGAGCAGATCTAGCTCTGACATTGAGTCTATGGGAAACCAAAGGCATGAAATTGTTCTCTTGCTTTAGATCTGTATCCACCTCCATCCAGTGGATCGGTTCATCATTAGACCTGATTCATCTGGATTGGCTGAACCCAGCGCCAAATAATGTCAATCTGGATGAATACGATCTTATGATGAACCCATCCAATAGTTGGAAGTAGTTACAGATCTAAAACTAGTGGGTCAGTTTTTAGAGTTTGGTTTTCCATAGACTCAATGTTAGAGCTAGATCTGCTAACTGTTTCTATCCTGGTGATTGTTGCAGTAGATCGGATTCATCTGGATGGGTCTTAAGCAACAATAAGGCTGACTTTGCTGAAACGGTCATTTGCCAATCACAAGTAAGGTAGACAACTAATGGAAACCAGATTCTCCATTGCTGCAGAGTTCAGACCAATCCAGGTACAACCAACCTAACACAGCCAATCCCAAGGACTAATACAATTAGCAGATCTAGCAGTGTAACATTGGGTGGCAGAAATGATTTAACCTTCGATTCAGGGTATATATTGGGGAGTCAGAAACCACATCACTTGCTCTGCTACATTATTGTCTTTATTATTGTATACCAAGGTAACAACCCCTCAAGACATTTAGACATATGAATGCTCTTTATTCATGTTCACTTGAGAAAGGTGGCCTCAGGAGGGCAGTCTTCTTTCAGCTGGTCACTGTGGTATCATCAGGGAGCCGAGCCCTAAAAAACCTAACCTAAAAGACTTCACTACCCATAAGGCCTACAAACTACACACTAGACAGAGTTCATGCCACTTGCAATGTCGCTAGCATGTTAGCAGCTAAATTGCTGTAACTTCCTCTGATTAACCCCAACTGTCACTTTGATGCTGTAGCCTAATAAAGGTGTAGCCTACAACATAAGCCTGGGCTACGTGGCGTTTTGGATGTTTTAACTTGGCATAAAGCAGTTAGTTCAACCAAGGACAGGAATGGTTATCCATCAATGAATTAAAAGGGACAGCTGTGGATTTGTTGACGTGTTGGTTTTGTGTAGCATTAGCCTATAATAAATCAGCTTAATAACAGTGTCTAATCCCATTAAACAAGCAAAACAAAAAAAAGCAGGCCGTCTCAGGCAGCAGAATGAAAGAGGCCGAACCACGCGTTATTTCACTTGAGTTTATTTGTAACAAATGAAACTTGTGTCGACAAAGAACAGAATTCCATACAGACCTCTTTTTCGGCCCCCCCCCCCCCCCCACGGAGAACTGAAGTAAGAAAATAAAAAGCACTTGTTTCACTCTGAAAAAACAAAACAAAACAGGTTTACACGTAGAGACTGACCGGAGGTAATTAATTCATGTTAACACGCCATAATCTGTTTTTATACAATTTTATAAACTCCAGTTTTTTATTAATCCACATGATACATTGGGGTAAAATAACTTTGTCATTGTATTTATTTCTGTGATAAGTCTTCTTTGTGGGACAACAATTCCACTATGTGACATATTGCACATTGTGTGGCGGTGCCAAAACCTGTGATTTCAGGAGAACCCCCCTCACTCCTAGTATAAGGTACCAAACACTCTTACATCCGCTAAAACTCTTTTTTTTAAACTTTTTTTTATTTATTCATTCATTCATTTATTTATTTATTCCTCTTTAGTTTACTCTGTGTGTTCTGTGTTATTTACATATACACAACGTTGAAGAGGCTTTAAGGTGCCTCTTTACTGGGAAGAGTTTGGGGGCTTCACACACTACAGGGCCGACCCGGACCGTACTGTGCTGGCTCAGATATTCTCCCTTCACGTTGTCCGTCTGACTCCTTTCCAGCACCTTTTTTTTGAGTAACTATCGTTGATGTGTAACCAGGCCAGCCCAGTACAGCTCGGCTTGGCTCAGCTCAGCTCGGTTCTGTAGTGTGTGAACAGGGTTTCAAGTAACATCTTTGAGGGTATGAGAAACAACAGGATAGTAGAGTAGTAGTAGTAGTCGTAGTAGTGCATAGTACAAAGAGAGAAAGTGCAATTCTTTCCAAACAGGTGCGGCCGAGGGGGCGTCTCAAAAGTGGTACCATGCATATGAAAACGACGACGACGGTGACTCTCTACAACGGTGGACGATCCCTAACAGAGAGTGAAGCATGAATGAACAAGAAGAAGAAGAAGAAGAAGGAGAAGAAGAAGAAGAAGAAGAAGGAGGACAAAACGATGGTTTCTGTGGCGTGGGAGACGTAACGATAGCACCTTCACTCGGTCTTCCACACAGCGAGGGTGAGATGTAGATAACGGAACAAAAGCGCACACTCAAGACAGATTATAGGTTTCATCACTTTGAAATAGGAGAATGTTTCCAATTGGAATGCGCAACCGTTTTTTTGAGTGTGTTTTTGTGTTTTTAAATCTGACTGACAAGAGCCATTGTCATTCGTCTTTTTACAGAAGTCTACATTTGTCTTTATATAGAAGCCCACATAGCTGAGTAAGTATAACTCGTCTGAGCCAGTTCCCACTCGGTCAGTGCCAGAGTCATCGTGGCCAAATTTCACGGGAGTCAATTTGAAGTCCCCGAGAAAGACCACCTACAATCTTGCAAAATAGTCCAATGAAAAAAAAAATTTTTTTACAACTTCTTAAACGTACTGAACAACGCTTCACCGGCAGATAGTCAGGACTTGACTGCTCAATACAGAGACGACTGTAATTAACAAATATTTGTGCAGATAACACCACGTTGAAAAGCCCATGCCGATGTTTCTCTCTTGTCCAAGCCTCTCTCATGATTGGCTTGATGAATATGGCGAACTACAAATCCAGGACCACGTTGACCCCGTTCATATAGAACTACACATCCCATAACCATTTTATAACATACAAAACATACCTTCACACACCATAACATAACAAAATCATATGCACTACAAACAATGACATTCCGGGACACACACACACACACACACGCGCACACACACACACACACACACACACACGTACACACGCACACACACACACACACACACACCCAAACACCTCCCCCCCCCCCACATACACACACACTACACAAAAACCCATAAAGTAAATTTATCAAAATAGGCGTGTAATATAAGGCACTAGAAATCTAAAATCAAAATACGCTGTTGAAATGAGTTGATCATTCGTTGCCGTGACACACAAAAAGGATGACATCATCTACTGGCATCGTGACGTGACTAAGATCTTCCTCCTAGTTCAGAGGTCATCCTTCAAATAGACACATCGAAGTGGGGGCGGGTAACAACGGGGGGTAATGTAATAACACCGTAACAATGTAATTAAATACCTTGTCATAATGTAATAACGCTAGAACTTTTATAACATAGCAAAAGTTGTGACATTATGACAAGTTATGACATTATCCGGCGTTGTTACATTACCCGTTGTTACATCGCGGGGACCATAACATCACTCATTACACCCCTCGTGCCTGGAAAAATACATTATCGTCATTTATGGCATAAATGCAGTAATAGGTGACATGACCAAAAAATAGACTCCTACATCTACTTATTGCACGCTGTATCAGAGAGAAGAGAGAAAAGTCTTATATTGGTGAGCATTCCAGTGAGAAAGAGACCGTCACCCCCTCCCTCTACTGTCTGTCTGTCTGTCTGTCTGTCCCTCCCTCCTCCTGTCTGTCTGTCTGTCTGTCCCTCCCTCCCTCCCTCCCCCCATTGAGAAGTCTCTTCGTGAAGCTTATATTTGGACATATAAATAATTGCTTCTATCTTATCTTTATATGTGCATATGTTTGTGTCCGTGTCCAGGGGAGGCTGGTGGAGGTAGAAATCAGAGGTTTTCTACCTTCACTGTCTGTGTCCTCTATCAGGGCTTCTCTCGTCAGTATGCTGTATACACCACTGTATCGGTGGATGGATTGAGAGCTTGTGTGTGTGTGTGTGTGTGTGTGTGTGTGTGTGTGTGTGTGTGTGTGTGCGCGTTTCTGTGTGTGTGTGTGTGCGTGTGTGTGTGTGTGTGAATATATATCTATATGTTTGGTACGGTAGCAGCAGGTTAGGTTTGCTCTGATCTTCCCTGGTATTTCAAAATGGCCACGTGTCTTAGACGTCCAGGGCCCGTATCGTACTGATAAGAGAACTATGAGAAGGTTACAGGACGAGAGTTCAGCGAAAACCTGCAAGACGAGAGTCCAGGAAAACCTGCCAAACCTGCAAGTATTTGGAGTGTTAGAAGTGTGTACGAACAAGAACAAGAGGCTATGGGGGTGGTGACGCTGAATGAGAGTGTAAAAGAGAACCGTGATCATTTCACTTGCTTGATTGTACACATTAAAACAGTACCACATCGTTAAAAAACCTACACTTCATTGGAAATACAAAATAAACCTTTCGCGACCTTGTCCGTGTAATCATTGGAGGAGACAAAGTCACAAGTCTGTTAAAAAAATGAAATAAGTAATACCCAGTTTTTTAAAAACAAAACAAAAAAAACTAAAACAAGATAGTCACAAATCTATATGGTACTACAAAACTAAATTAATGTTTTTTACTTTGTGGTATCTTAATTACCCCCCCAATTTCCCTTGTCGTTAATAGTGAAACATAAGGTTGGTGGTTATAATTATTACTGTAGAAATATTCTCATATTCATCCACTAGAAACCAGAGTCTGTTTCCGAAGTAGAATGCTTGCTTGGTTGACGTCTTTCCACGATTTGGAGGTGTCTCTTTTCTTCAATACTGTGTTCCCTCTGAGTTGGCGTTGGTAACTTCTAGTCCTCAAAAGTCTCCTCAAAATCGACCCGCAAGCTCAATCCATCCATGAACCAACCAGAGTCCGGACTTCTAGAAGTTTCTCAATGATCGAAAAATCATTAACTTGATCCGTGATGGACACATACTGTACCGTCGTCCAGTACTCAAGTGGGTGCTACACATCGGTAGTGTACGAAGTGAGTCCCTCACCGCGTTAAAATGCAATACATGTAATATTCCATTATCATCCAGTATTCTGGGTGGACCAATCCCTCAGATGTACCAGTGGGGTGGGGGTTGGGGCTGGGTTTGGTGGTGTAAGCGCCCCCTATCAGACAGGTAGCTACGGCTCAGAAGAGGTGCTCTTTTTGGGGGAGGGGGTGAGCCATAGGTCCCCGGTCTCTCTGGAGGTGGTGGAGGCCAGATCTCCAATGGCACCCTATGAATAGTTGGCTAGTTCTGCCCCTAAGTAGGGCACTACATCAGGGGAGGCTGGCGGAGGTAGAAATCGGAGGACGGGCTCATTGTAATGCATGGAATGGAATGAGGAATGGTATCAAACACAACGTGTTTCTGCCTCTGCCAGCCTCCCCTGGGGTACAGGGTATCATGTGGGCGTAGCTGGGGGTACAGGGTGTCATGTGGGCGTGGCCGGGGGGATTATGTTGCATAGTGGTCGAAGCTACCCAGGTATTCCAGACCGGCCCGATAGCAGAACTGGTACTGGTCCTGCAAAAACACAAAATACATCTTTTAGCTGGTCTGGATCTGTGTGTGTGTGTGTGTGTGTGTGTGTGTGTGTGTACACGGGCATAACCAAGACTCATCATCATCATCATCACCATCATCACCCGCCTCAGGCTGTACTGTAACAGGGCTCTGAGTGTCGTGGTTTTAGGAGTACAGTGAAACTATAAGTATTAGTAGTAGTGTTTATGTAGTATTCCTCACCTCTGTCTGAACTGTGGTAGTATTAGTAGTGGTATTAGTATTAATGTAGTATTTCTGTAGTATTCCTCACCTCTGTCTGAACTGTGGTAGTATTAGTAATAGTATTAGTATTAATGTAGTATTTCTGTAGTATTCCTCACCTCTGTCTGTACTGTGGTAGTATTAGTAATAGTATTAGTATTAATGTAGTATTTCTGTAGTATTCCTCACCTCTGTCTGAACTGTGGTAGTATTAGTAATAGTATTAGTATTAATGTAGTATTCCTCACCTCTGTCTGAACTGTGGTAGTATTAGGAGTAATATTAGGAGTAGTCATAGTATTAATGTCGTATTTCTGTAGTATTCCTCATCTCTGTCTGTACTGTGGCAGTGTCAACAGTATGTGTTGTAGTATTAATAGTAGTATTACTATTAGGAGTACAGTAGTATAGTAGTAGTATTACTATTAGGAGTACAGTAGTATTAGTAGTAGTATTAATAGTAGTATTACTATTAGGAGTACAGTAGTATAGTAGTAGTATTACTATTACTATATTTCTGAAGTAGTAGTAGTAGTATTACTATTACTATATTTCTGTAGTATACCTCTGTCTGAACTGTGGCGGGTCTCTGTGTGTAGTAGTATTAGTAGTAGTATTAGTAGTAGTCATAGATTTAATGTAGTATTTCTGTAGTATTCCTCACCTCTGTCTGAACTGTGGCAGGTCTCTGTGTGTAGTAGTATTAGTAGTAGTATTAGTAGTAGTCATAGATTTAATGTAGTATTTCTGTCGTATTCCTCACCTCTGTCTGAACTGTGGCGGGTCTCTGTGTGCGCAGCATCTTGACGGTTTGGAAGATGTCCACCACCCCCTCGTAACGCATCCTCTCCAGAACGATGCTGAGCGTGATGAAGACCCCCGTCCTCCCGACGCCAGCACTGCACACCACACAGGAGGAAACAGACCACCGGGTTAGAGCCTCGTGAGGAGCGCTCTGGCACAAAATGGCCGACGTCCCTCATAGTTTTCCGTGCAAATTATGCTATGCTACTATGCTATACTCCATTTAACAATACTACTATGCTATGCGACATGCTACACACTATGCTATGCTACATGTAAGATGTTCATGTACTATACAGTTCTGTATTAAAATGTTGTGAGCTGTCTTGTGTCTACCTGTAGTTCTGTCTATTCTTGTTTGTTATTGTTCTTTGTGTTTATAATAAACTAAAATAACATGTATGTATTATTATATAAAATATATATTCTATATATATTTGTAAATATATATATTATATAAATATATAAAATAAATATATATATATACATTTATATTACAGAAAAAAATATTTTATTATTTTGCACAAACAATGTTGGGTGTGTATGTGTTCGACCAAACTGGTGGGGTTTATTCAACCTGCTTGTTAAGTGTGTTATTCTTAATAATTTTATTATTAATTAATGTATTTATTATTTTGTATTACTATGTTGGTACAGTATGTAAAACAGCCACAGCATTGTGTCAAATCCTTACATGGCATGAATATGGACCAATGAGGCTTGGAGGGAGGCGGGAACTTACCTACAGTGCACCGTGATTGGACCGTCCTGGCCAAACTGCTCTTTAGTTTTGTGCACTTGGCCAATGAAATCAATGAATCCCTCTCCTGACTTTGGCACTCCTTGCTCTGGCCAATCAGTGAACTGGAACTGGCGAACCGTTCGTGACTGGCCGTCCTGCGGAGTGAAATGCTCCAGTTAATATTCATAATCTCTCACACACACACACACACACACACACACACACACTCACCCTGGCGTCTGTGACTTTGAACTCTCGTAGGATGTACTGGGGCATGTTGTACTCAGCCATGGGGTCCACAACAAAGTACTGGTACCGGGCTGAGCGCTCAGCAGGCCAGTACTGATGACACTTCTCCTGCAGGCCAACACAATATTACACTCAGTCACGTTCTAACACTACACCAAGAGGCATTCACATGAGTCAAACACATGAGTGTATGTGTGTGTGTGTGTGTGTGTACCGTGTGTGTGTGTGTGTGTGTGTGTGTGTGTACCCTGTGTGTGTGTGTGTATGTGTGTGTGTGTACTGTGTGTGTGGGTGTGTGTGTGTGTGTGTGTCTGTACCCGGCCCATCTCCCTCAGTTTGGTGAGCATGACCACGATGGTTGAGTTGTGTTCCCACAGCATCCTCCAATAGTCTTCAGTGGTCTCAGCCAGCGGCCCCTGGGTAGCAATGTAAGCCTTCTGCTGCCTGCACGCACGCACGCACACACACACACACACACACACACACACACACACACACACACACACACACACGCACACACACACACACACACACACCAATGGAACATTTCATTACACATCAAGAAGGCTTTGGCTATTATAGGCTGTTATAGATACCTTTATATAACTGATAGACAGACAGACAGACAAAGAGACAGACAGACAGACAGACAGGGAGAGATAGAGAGAGAGAAGAGAGAGACACACAGACAGAGAGACAGGCAGGCAGGCAGACAGACAGACGCAGACAGATAGACAGACAGGCAGGCAGAGAGACAGAGAGTGAGAGACAGACAGACAGACAGACATCCTGACCTGTATCCGTCGATGAAGCTGCCGTTGATGTAGTCAGAGCCCTCCACCCCTCTGATTGGCTGCAGACACACCCGGGTGCTCTCGTAGGGCATGATGTTGACCAGGCGGTTCTTAAACTTGTTACACGGCAGGTTGGCGCTCACAAACCGGGACGTGTGGGCCTTGGCGCTGGCCAGGCGCTGGGGGGGGGGGGGGGGGGGGGACATGACGCAAGGGTGTTATAATGCCACATAGCATGATATCGCAAGATAGACGACATTTGTCCTAAAATTAACCTCAATAGGAGTCAAGTTTTGTTCAGTAAGAAAAGACGAAGGAGAGGAGGGTGGGGGGTGGGGGTGAGTACAGTGGGAGGAGAGGGTGAGGAAGAGGGGAGTGGGGAAGAGGGGAAGGATAGGGGGTGAGAGGAAAACCACAGGCCCCACATTGTCTGGACACACACATGTGAACCAGAGTTGATCCTCCATCAGTGAAACCCCAGACAAACACACACACACGCACACACCCACACACCCACACACACGCACACACGCATGCACGCACGCACACACGCACGCACACACACACACACACAGAACAACACAAGGACAGACAGAAGAGAAACCGCAGACTCAGGGTCGAACAATACGGTCTCAACACTGGTCCTCTATGAATGGTGGTCATTGAAGCACGATGCCATGATGGAGCGGGGGTG
>NC_139675.1:7653230-7658230 GCF_951799395.1 Argentina silus
ACGTGCTCATTGTAATGAATGGAACGTACCATTTCTCATTCTAGTCCATGCATTACAATGAACCTGCCCTCTACCCCCTGATTTTTGCCTCCATCAGCCTCCACTGCTGTATATAGATAATATGTTTAAACCTATCTACTGTATAGAGTATCTACTGTATAGAGTATCTACTGTATCGAGTATCTACTGTATCGAGTATCTACTGTATAGAGTATCTACTGTATCGAGTATCTACTGTATAGAGTATCTACTGTATAGAGTGTATCACTATGAAGCCTTATCTCCCACTCGGGACGTTTAAGTAAGTAATAAGTAAGTAATAAGTAAGTAATAAGTAAGTAGTAAGTAAGTGAGTGAGTAAGTAAGTGAGTGAGTGTATGGTTGAGTGGTGTTTCATGCTCATGTGTTTGGTGTGTCTGGAGACAGAAGACAGAGAGGTAGAGGCGGTGTCATGCATGTAGTAAACCTAAAGTGCCCTTGTGACCTACTGCTGCGGTAAAGTGTGCTCAACTGAGGTAAAGTGTGGTAAACTCCCAAACTATTCCAGACTGGAGTGAAAGTGCTTCGTGGTAGAAGTCCCGATTGAACTTCAGCATTATGAGTGACTTTGCAGTTTTTCTTTCTCAAACAGAGAGAAGAGAGGGGTGGGAAGAAAAAAGGAATGAGCAGAAAAAACATGTGAGGTTGCAGAGAGGTTGCGTTGCGGAGAGCGAGGGAGAGAGAGAGAGAGAGGGGGGAGAGAGGGAGAGGGGGAGGGAACAATGGGGGGGAGAGAGGGAGAGAGAAGGAGGGAGGGAGGTAGGGAGTGTTGAGAGAGAGAGAGAGAAAGAGAGAGAGAGAGATAGGGAGGGAGCAATGGGGGGAGGAGAGAGAGAGAGAGAGAGAGCGAGAGAGAGAGAGAGAGAGAGGTCTTGCCTTCGAGAAGAAATAAGAGGGCATCTGAGGGTCAAACAAAGACAGTTGGAGAGTTGTCAAAGAGACACAGCTTCAACACAGTTAGTAACAGGAGGACAGGGAACCAGTACATTCTAACTACAGTACATTGACAGTTAGTAAGTTAGTAAACATAGCATATTAGTGCTTATTCATGACCCTTACCCCAAACAACTCATGTACTTAAAAGTCCAGTATGTAGATTTTTAGCATTCCAATAGTGGTAAATGGCTATGATAAATCGGTTGCCGTCAAGGAATGGGATCACACGATGAAGAACGTTTTCAGTGAAGAGTGAAAAACGTCAAACGAAGCATTTTTTAAATGTGTCGGGTAGGACACTGGCCTTTACGTGCCTATTTGACGTTTGGTTTGTTTACAAGGATTTGCATGTTTGCCGTTATTAGATAACGTAGCATGTGCACGTTTTTCACATTTTCATTGTGGCCAGCGGGGGCAGCAACACACAAAGCTACAGGCTGGACCTTTAAAAGTTGCTGTAATCATTTCAGAGTAAACTCTAGCATCTCTAGCAAGGGACATAAATGAGCACACCTCTCCTTGCCCACAAAAGAAAAGCTTTGGAGTGTTCTTAATTTGGTACACTATAATACCCTAAAACTACAGATTTTGTATTTTACTGAGCGGATTAATGACAAACTCATCATAGGCCTACTGTATAAACCACCAAGTCCTGTACAAACCATGAAAATCCTCCTCCTAAAGTTAAGATAACCCTCCACACTCTGAACACAAGCCTACACTCAAGATTCATAATTATAGTATCAACATAAAAACCTCTGGAATGCACCTTTAACACTGCCAAAGAATTCCGGAACACTCACCACCTAGAGTCCCAAGTGTTTTATGTCGTATTTACCTAGCAACAATACTTTGATGAATGAAGCGTCACTATTGATGCATTTTTGGTGAATAAAGTCACCCTCGGCTAAATGAGTTAACCTTCACTCCACCACAAAGGTCCCACTGATAGAAGGAACTACATTTCCCAGGGTCCTTACCCGCGACTTCTCCTCCAGCTTGGTCATCATGATGATGTTGGCCGTGTGCTGCTCCCAGACCAGACGCCAGAAGTCACAGAAGGTCTCGGGCAGGGAGCCCTGTGTGGCAATGTACGCATTCTGACGCCGGTAGCCATCGATGTAGTTAGCGTTGACGTAGTCACTGCCTGGTATACCTGGGTGGAGGGGGATAGGGGGACGGGGGGACAGAGGGGGGGGGTGGGGGGGGTGAGAGAGAGACATGAGATAAGGCAGTGTTTTCCAAAATTGTGGCTGGAAGGTTTTGGGTTAGGGTCAGTGTCTCAAACATGATTTTGTCTGTTGACGAGTTGCGAGAGAACTGTACAACCCAGGTGGGACACAACACAACACAACGTTTTGGGAGGTACCCGTGCACTGTGATGTGTTGATATACATATACCTGGGTTCTCCCCAGGAAATAAGGGTGTGTTTGTGTGTGTGCGTGTGTGTGTGTGTGAGAGAGAGAGAGAGAGGTGTGTGTGTGTGTGTGTGTGTGTGTGTGTGTGTGTGTGTGTGTTCTGAAACGTTTACATAGTGGAGCAGCGCCCCTCCTGCATTGTTTGGGAAGAACCCTGAATACAGTAATACACACTAAGAAGATCATATACTCTAGTCATCTCTGTGTGGTGAAAGACTCAGCTCTCTGCCTGTCCTGGAGGGGATTATTTGTGTGTGTGTGTGTGTGTGTGTGTGTGTGTGAGTGTGTCAGTCCTGCTAAGATCGATCCCGCTCATCTGCGTCTAATACCATAATCCTAAAAATCACTGAGTCACAGCTCTCTCTCATGCACGCACGCACGCACGCACGCACGCACGCACACACACACACACACACACACACACACACACACACACACACACACACACACACACACACACACACACACACACACACACACACACACACACACACACACACACACACACACACACACACACACGCACACACGCACATCCCCCATCCCCCACCCCCCACACACACACCACCCTTGACTCTTCTTCTTCTGAGGACAATGTACATTACTGTACATAAAAACCAACAACAATCAACCCTTTCAACATCATTTCTACAAACTCTTTTCAGAGCAGATTTCTCCTACGTCAGCGGCCATTACTGATGGCCTGAGTAATTCACCTCTATCTAACCCCACAGTACGATAACATCTGTTCTCTTTCATTCACTGTGGGCTAGTTAGAAATGACAGGGCAGGCTTCTTCTTACAGTACGTCTTGTTTAAAGTGCCAGGAACATAAGGTAGAAGTACTTTAAGCATATGTTTATCAACCACAGCCTTTAACCAAGTGTGTGTGTGTGTGTGTATCTGTCGCTACGTGTGTGTGTCTCTGTGTGTGTGTGTGCACACGTGCATGTGTGTGTGTGTGTCTGTCACTGTGTGTGTGTGTGTGTGTGTGTGCACACGTGAGCTCATGTGCATGCGTGCCTGTGTGTGTGTGTGTGTGTGTGTGTGTGTGTGTATACTTTAAACGCATGTTTATCAACCACGCTCTTTAACAGACAGCTTTGACTAAGCTTTGATGCACTGTAACTTAAAAGCAGGGGCTGTGCAGTTGGAAGATAAAATGGAGCTTGCTAGCTGGCTCTGAAGGCTTGGCAGTGTGTATTTGTGTGTGTGTGTGAGTGAGTGAGTGTGTGTGTGTGTGTGTGTGTGTGTGTGTGTGTGTGTGTGTGTGTGTGTGTGTGTATGAGAGAGATAGAGAGAGGGTGAAAGACAGAAAGAGGAGAGAGAGAGAGAGAGAGAGTAGACAGTGTGTGTGTCTGTGTGCATGTGAGTGTGCTAGCGTGCCTGTGTGTGTGTGCGTGAGCGTGCGTGTGAGAGTGTGAGTGTGTGTGGATTCCCTGAGCTGACAGAAAGACAGACAGTCAGCCAGAGCTTCAGGACAGCAACGGGGGTGGAGGAGTGGAGGGGCTGCTCACACATGCTCTGCCCAGATAAGGCTCATCTGTTTGGGCTTGGCCTCCCACTGCCTCCCCCTCTCTGCTCTGGAGCTGCCAAAGACTCAGCCTCGGGACTTTCTGAGGTATGTGAGTGGGTTCTAGGAGACACAGACACTGTTTTGTCTTTCCACTTTTGACTGTGTCCATAACCAAGTTAACTGTCAAGCTGACTCTTCAAATCGAAGAGCATCACTATAATGATTTTTCTTGACATGACAATATCATGCACTGTTTTTTGTTGTATTTGTTTTTTTTAATTGTATTAAGATCACAAAGCACCTTGTAGTGTCGGAGGAGACAGACACCCACAATCAAATACCGTACTACGGACCGACATGACCCACCTTTGATACACAGTGGCCATTTTGTGCCAGAATGCTCATCGCTAATGCGTCTCATCATTGGAGGTGAGGAAACTGCCTTATGAAGCAGTGAGGTAAATATGAACATCCCAAGACCACGTCCTGAACAGGTGCTAGGCAAAAATAGTACAACTAAAGAAAGAAAGAAAGAAAGAAAGAAAGAAAGAAAGAAAGAAAGCAAAGAAAGAAAAACAGAAAATAATGAAGTAAAGGAAACGGCCTTACCCTCGATGCTGGAGAGCATGACTCTGGAGTGGTCGTAGGCGATGACGTTAGCGTAGCGGTTCTTTGGCTTGTTGACCTCCAGGTTGGAGTGCTCCCAGGTGAACTGCTGACCCGGGTCGATGGACTGCAACACACAGAGGTCAAAGGTCATGAAGGAAAAGTAGAGAGGAGATCGATGAAGTTGTTCAACACTACCCCAATGCCCCAGTTTTTGCTTCTTATTTTTCACCTTTGGCTGGTTTCCCAGACACAGATTAAGCGTTATCCTGGACTAAGAAACATCTTCTAGGGAGATGTTGAATTGACGAGGTGATTAAATCCAGACTAGGATTAATCCACATTCATGAAACTACTTAGTTATTTTTAAGGAGGTGGATAAGTTCAATGCCCAAGACGACTTCTACCCGATGCAAAACAATACATGTCTTCCCAATGCAAAACAACAAGGTGCATTGGGGCATTTATTGGTATCATATAGCCC
>NC_139675.1:7663230-7670730 GCF_951799395.1 Argentina silus
GACGGCCAGTACGGGCCCCACCACCCAAAGAAGCCCCTCCTCCTCGTCGATGATTGGCTGGGGGTCCACGTCCGAAGAGGTCACTGGGTCAGAGTAGGGGCTGGTGGCGTACATGGTCTACAGGGGGGGGGTGGGGGTAGAGGGGTTAGAGGGTGTGTGTGTGTGTGTGTGTGTGTGTGTGCATCTGAGGAGGTCACTGGGTCAGAGTAGGGGCTGGTGGCATACATGGTCTACAGGGGGGGGGGGGGGGGGGGGCTGGGTAGAGGGGTTAGACTCTAACCGTTAGAGGGTGTGTGTGTGTGTGTGTGTGTGTGTGTGTGTGTGTGTCCAAACTCACGTTGTCAGACAGGTCCAGCAGGGCCAGTACGAAGAACACGTACTCCTGTCCGTTCTGAAGTGGGATATTCCGGAACTCTCCGTAATCCTGGCCGTCACCAAGGGTGAACTCCAGAGGGAGGGTCTTGAAGTGGGCAGAGACATAGGCCCTGGGATCTGATTGGCCGGCCTGCCTGCGGACACGGAGGGCTCGGCTAATACTGGTACGGTTGATCTCTTTCAGGAGCTAAAGAAAGAGGGAGGCAGGGAGGGAGGGAGGAAGGGAGGGAGGGAGGGAGAAGGAAATCGATGACGTTGGCTTCTGTCGATCATCATTATCACCGTCATCATCATCATCATCTCCATCCTCTTCTTCCAATAAATAAACATTATCATCTTCATTACCACCATCTTCCTCCATCATCATCATCATCACCACCAACACCACCATTTTCCTCCATCATCATCATCATCACCACCCTCCACCTCCTTCTCCTCTTCTTCCTCCTCCTCCGCCCCTCCTCCTCCTCCCCCCCTCCTCCTCCTCCTCCTCTTCCTCACCTCGTCTAGGTCCATCTGATCAGGGTTGTCTCCAGGCCTCAGGAACTTCCCTCCTCTCTGCTTCTTCAGCGGGACCACCACCACGTAGTAACCCCTGGCAACACACACACAAACACACACACACACACACACACACACACACACACACACACACACACACACACACACACACACACACACACACACACATCAGTGTCTCTGCCTGTCTCTCTCTCTTTGTCTGTCTCTCTATCTGTCTATGTGTCTCTGTCTATCTGTTTGTCTGCCACTCTCTCTGTCTGTCTGTCTGTCTGTCATATCCATCCATCCATCCCTCCCCTCCTCCCCCTCCCCTCCTCACCTGACTTTAGCCGTGGTCTGTACGGGGGGAAGCTGCACGGTGACCATGCCGTCTGCGTTGGTCTTCCCCACCACGGTGGGCTTGGAGCGGAGGACGTCCGGGGCCGTGGTGGCGGTGACCCGGTGCTGGAGACCCCCGGCACTGTTGGCACGGTTGGTCAGGAGGAAGGAGTACTGGGTGTCCGGCTGGAGGCCCGTGATCAGCTTCTGGGTCAGCTTACCGTCCACCTCCACACTCTGGCCTTTACCATAGAGGATCTACAGGGAAGGAGGAGACAGGGTCAGATGCAGACACAGACACACACACACACACACTGGCCTTTACCACAGAGGATCTATGGGAAGGGAGGAGAGGGTTAGGTACACACACACACGTGCGCATACGCCGCAGACACGCACGCATGCGCGCACACACACACTATATAGGATCTAAGAGAGACCACACACACACACACACACACACACACACACACACACACACACACACACACACACACACACACACACACACACTCTCAGTTCCACTCACAGTGAAAGGCTGGGATGGGTTCTTGTCCCGTATCTCCCAGGTCAACAGAACAGAGTTCTTCATGGCAGCTTTCACACGGAAGTTAGTTGCAAACACTGCAGAGAGAAGAGCATAAACACACAGAATATGATTCTACAGTCCATACTATCTCCCTAGAGGGTGAGGTGTGACATCTTACCTGTGTACCAGGGGAGGCTGGTGGAGGTAGAAATCAGAGGACAGGTTCATTGTAATGCATGGGATGGAATGAGGAATGGTATCAAATACTGTGTTATGGTGCAATGCATCTGGCTTGTTGAAATGTCAATATGTCAATGTTATTGCATTGACATACTGCATGTGGAAAAAGTGAAGCGGTCCAAATACTTTTCAAAGACACTGTAAATAAATAAATAAATAAATAAATAAATAAATACCATTCCGATACCATTCCTTCTTATTCTTTTCCACGCAGTACAATGAGCCCGTCCTCCAATTTCTACCTCCACCAGCCTCCTCTGGTGTGTACTAGCCTCTAGTACTACCTGTAGCAGTCTCTAGCTTCATCAATACGACTCAACACTGATCCTGAACTGAAGTGGCTCTCTTACCTTGTCTGAAGAGGGAGACTGAGCACATTAGACTACATGGACAAGAGAAGAACAAAGGACACTTACGACACTACAATTGGTTTGCTGTGTGTGTGTGTGTGTGTGTGTGTGTGTGGTAGCTTAGCTAAGTAAATTGAGCTGGAGGTGAGAAAATGCAAAGCCACACACCATCCAAAGTCAACAGAAAATGGATGGAAAAGGGATGTTTCTGGAGGGCTTTTGTGTGTGTTGGGGGGACGAGGCAGGAGCAGTGTTTGTGTGTGCCTGGTGTGTGTGTGTGTGTGTGTGTGTGTGTGTTTGTCCTACCTTGGTCCAGTGGCTGTGTCCTAAACAGGGCACCGGGGCTGTACGGCCCGGGACCTACAGCTGTGTACGCACACACTCTGACATCATACACCGTATCGGCGTTCAGAGCACCCAGCGTGACGCTTGAGTCCGGCACGGAAATCTCAGACGCATTCCCACGACTGTTGACGTCCTTGTACTGAACGGAATATTTCACGATTTTCCCGTTTTGCTCGTTATAGGGGACAGATTTCCAAGCGAGTTGGATGGAGGAGGCGGATGCGCCTTCGGAAAGGATGTTTTCCGGATATCCGCTCGGAGCGTCTTCCGGAGTGGTCACCTCCTTCACCGCCTCCTCTCCGTATCCCATCTTGTTCCGGGCAGAAAGTCGGAAAACGTATTCGGCCCCCTTGTGGACGTCCGGGGCGGTGTAGCGGTTTTCCTTGGTGGGGAATTCCACCACGGTGGGCGGGAGTACGTCAGAACGCCAGTAGGTAAGGCGGTACCCCAGGAGGGGCGTGGGGGGGTTGGGGGGAGGAAACCACTGCAGAAAGGCAGTGCCAGCGTTGGTGGAGCTCACCATCAGTTTGGGCTTCTCTGGCACTGAGGACAGAAGGATGGGGTGAGGTAAATGTTACTATAAATGTATTATAAATGTTACTATAAATGTTACTATAAATGTACTGTTAACGTACCAGGAATGTAATATAAATGTACCAGAAATGTACCAGAAATTTTGCTATAACTGGAACAGTTTCAATTGTCATAAAGTCATTGATGTTGCATGATCTAATTTGAGATCACTCTATAAAAGTGAAAAATTTATGCAATTAACTATCAGGGTTGGGGTAAATTAAATTTCCATTCAGTCAATTCAGGTAGTAAACAGAAATTCCAATTCCAAATTCTCTCTATGCTTTTCAATGAGGAATGTTTTGAACTGGAATTAGAATTTCAGCTTACTTCCTGAATTGACCGCAATCCTGTATCACATATCTGATATACTATAATGAGTTCCTTACGTGGGAGGGTGGTGCAGACGGTTTGGGCTTTGCTCCGAGCCCCGTCCCCCTTGGCCGTGTACCCTGCCACAGACACAGAGTATGCCGTGTCTGCCCACAGGTCCGACAGTACCACCTCCTACAGAACACACAACATCAGAAAGTGATGTCATCAACATGAGACATTTTTAGACTCTACGTTGTCTTGACAGCTGATCGCAGCCCCACGACATGGAAAGGCAAATCGAGTATGACATCCTGACATTTTCAGTAAAAACAAAACAAAAAACTACTTTTAAGTTTTAATCTTACTAAATCCTACTAAATTAGTCGCAATATGCTTGTTCGGTCACAGTCCATATTTTCTTAATAGCTGATCAAAGGTATACTCACGTATTCAGCCGAATCATCGTACTCCCACTGAACGACAGAATGGAGCAGAGAAGACAGGGAGAGGAAAAAAAAAAAGAGAAAATAATTTAGAATCAAATTAGCAAATGACAGGCCATAACAATGACCCGAAATAGCATCCAATCAAAAACATAAATTAAAGTAATTCATGCCTAATATAAATTAAATTAAAGTAAATTAAATGACAGGCAGTAATCACAACCCTAATTAGCATCCAATCAAATACACCAATGAATGTAAGTCATGTCTATAATTAATTAATTAATATTAACTAAATGAATGCAAATTACAACTCATGGTTATTCATGATTACCTGTGTGTCTTCTATGAGGATGTCCTTAATGAAAAGCTGTCCCGTGGGTTCTCCGTTGTTTACCCTGACGTAATGGACCTGGTACCCCCGTACCTGGCCGTGTTGACGCTCCAACGCCGGCGCCCGCCACGCAACCTTAACGGCCGAGGCGTTCAGCGCCTCTGTCTCCACGCTGCGAGGAGGCCCGCTGGGAACTGGAAATGCATTGTGGGATAGAGGTCAAGAGTGAAGGGTGTTGGGGTCGCACTGAGAGACTGAGAGAATTCTGCTTCCTGGGGGAGGGTTCGTTGTGAGAGGTCATCAGCCAAGTTGTGTAAAAAAAAAACAGGAAGTTGTGTAAAAAAAAAAAAAAAAAAGATTAAGAAAAAAAGAAAAAAGATTGGGGGATAAAAATGTTATTAGAAGATGGCAAGATATATAGATTAAAAAAAAACGATAAAAAAAAAAAACAGAACCCTGTAAAAATGGTCTGTAAATCTGATTTGACATCTAGAAAAAGACAGCAAAAGTGAGTGCTGGATAAAAAAAAACAACAGAGGACAAAATGTACTGGGGGATAAGAGAGAATGGAGAGATAAGAAAAAGATAGATAAAAGACAGTTTAGAAGACAAGGGGTAGTCGAGGAGACGGTGGCAGCCGTGGCAGGAAAAACATCCTCTTGGATTCTGCCATGAAGAAAGACTCAACCTACAGTATTGTATGAGGTTTGTTTAGTCTATACGGTCTGAATAATAGAGATAGGAAACAAGAACAAAACATAAGATGGTTCACCAGGGAAAAATCCACTGAGTAAAATCAGTCAAGTAGGATATATATAGATGCATTACAGGGGAGGCTGGTGGAGGTAGAAATCGGAGGACGGGCTCACTGTAATGCATGGTGCGGAATGAGGAATGGTATCAAAACTCGTGTCCTCCGATTTCTACCTCCACCAGCCTCCCCTGGTACGTTGTCTTTCACCGGAGGTGTTAGACACCATTCCTCATTCCATTCATTACAATGAGTCCATCCTCCGATTTCTACCTCCACTAGCCTCCCCTGATGCAATATAAAAACAGATATAAAAGCCAAGCCAAAGGAGAGTCAGGGTTGAGGAGAAGGCCAGGGGGGGAATAGGGTTTATCACCTCCCTCACAGGGGTAGTATAAGCCAGAGGTTGTTTGGGAAACAGCAGACGGGCGTACCATTGTCCTCAGGGAGGGGTGTTCGGTTCACAGGGGGCATCATTAGTAGGATATACTGAGTCCATGCCCTCCAGCACAGGACAGAAGATGAGAAACAGGTTCCAAGAGGAAAAGAGGGGAAAAAAGGAAGGATTGTAGCAGAAAGAAAGGATGTTTGCAGCAGGGAAAAAAACAGTGCAGAGGGAGAGGCAGGTGTTATCCTTGCAGGAGTAGTTTAATGCAATGTTTCCCAGATTCCATTTCCTGTTTCGCCCGCAGCTAAATGTTGTGTTCCAGAAACATTGAGAGGGATTGTTAGTGGGGCGAACCATCCTATGACAGACATTGGGGGGGGGTGTGTTTTGGGACATACCATCTTCCTCAGTGCGGATGAGCAGCTGTAAACTCTCCGGGCCCTCTCCGGCCTCCGTCTGCGCTCGCACCGTGATCCCGTACTCTGTCCATTTCCCCAGGTCCTCCAGAAGGTAGGGAGAACTTTCCGGAGGGATTCCGTCAACACGCTGGGAAGTTCGGTTCTCCCCCTCTGTGGCTGAGTACTGGATGGAATATCCCGTTATGACGCCGTTCTGGAACTCCGCGGGGGGCGGAGCCCAACTTACCAGGATGCTTGTCGAACTGGGGGAGGAGCAGGAGACCTCTTGGGGAGGGGCCGAGGGCACTGATTGGCGCCGGTTTTGAGGAATTTGGGGAGATTTGGTTTGGAGGAATTTTGAGTAGATGTGTGTTGAGTGGATGGTGTGTTGTGTTGTTTGTTGGTTTGTTGGTTTGTTTATTGGTGTTGTTGGTTGAGAGGTGAAGCGTTTAGTGGACGATGGGGGATGACATTGAACACAGACGAGAGACAGAAAACAAAAAAGAGACAAAAAACATAAAATGAAAACAAAACACTAGGTCCAAAGTTTCTAAGAAAAAAATGACCTGAAGACTAAAAATCAAAGTGATGAAACGAAATGTGCTAAATGGCAACGTCGAACTTTGACTTGTAGAAATGTCGACTCAAAACTAATGACAAAGAGTGATGAGTTGAAAGAAGATGCGACACACAAACACTAACTGTCCTCAACATTGAACATGTAACCTACCTTTTGGGACAGTCACTTACAGTCTCCCTCAACAGCCTGGGTGCTTGTCCCAAGACTCACGCCTGTGCATGTCTGACGACAAACCTTTCACCTTACCTCTGCCACTACCGTACCTTGACTGCAGGGGGGGCTGGTGGAGGTAGAAATCGCAATGAGCACGATTCTAAATCGATTTCTACCCCCACCAGCCTCCCCTGCTTGACTGTATCTCCTATTCTTACAGACCTCAGACGTATTGCCTCAGGCAAATTGGGAAATGTATTGTCACTGTCATTTTTGGAGGCTGGCACCAGCGTTATTATTGCGAGCAAAACAGAGTCAGCGCCGTAGCTAATTAACAGTAAGTAATCAACTTACCTTCCCTGCAAGCGTAATAAACCTTGGGCCAAATCAGAACACCTTTACCGTTCGTTAGCTACCGCTCAGATTTACTTTTGCTAGCAAACATACTGTAACTATGATGCGTGTTTTCAAATATGACGACTGTCTCCAGTTCTGTTTACATTCTGCAGTTTGTGACATAATGACTTTCAAAGTGTATTGTCACTACACAACCTCAACTGAATATGGACATCATTTAAGTTAGAGAAATAGTCAAGAATAGATCATTTGTGGTTGGAGTCTCTCTTCAAGCACTGTGTTGATGTCTTTATCCATGTTTTCATGTATGTCATACTTGACAACTTGATAATAACTTTACAGTTTCAAATACTGCATCCCCATATTTGCACTGTTTCAAGTTCCTGCCCCCCCCCAAGCCTAGGAGGGCACCAGTGGTAGAAAGATGAAATCTGAAATCTGTTTCAATCTAAAATGGCCTCATTTAGACAATGACACGAAACGTGATGCTAGTTAGTTGTCAAACTTCACTAGCCTGGGAAGGTATCAG
>NC_139675.1:7673230-7683230 GCF_951799395.1 Argentina silus
GACACCTGGGGACTTGGGGAGGGCTGGAGAGAGAGAGAGAGAAAAGGAATGTGAGAAGTCCACCCTTGAAGTTACTGCTGAAAGCCTTACTGTACATTCACCATACATTACATTAGTGAAAAGGATGTGGACCAAGATTCTTCTAAACCCCATCACAACCACACAAACATTCTCACACCCTTCACCCATCACCCCCCACTATTACCCCTCACACACACACACACACACACACACACACACACACACACACACACACACACCCACACCCACACCGACCTACCTTTCACCGTAATCTGTGCCACCGCCTCGATCACCCCCAGCGTTGACATGGCGACGCATGTGTAGTTGTTGGACTGGCGGACGTCGGCCAGCTCCAGAACGTTCCGACCAATCGGCATGTCGTCCTCGGGGGTGAGGTCCTCGGCCCCCAGCATCCACTTGACATAGGGCATCGGCGACCCCACGGCCACACAGGTGATGTTGATGCTGCCCCCCGGCATGATCTCGCTGTCCGCAGGGGGGATGGAGAACCTGGGGGGCACGCGACGCACTGGGGGGGGGGGGGGGGGAGGGGGTTTATATATCTATATTGATGACGGTGGGTGGTGTTATGTATAGTATTGATTATAGGTGTTGTAGGATGTGGCCGTGTACGATGTGTTCGGCAACAACAAAACACACGCACACACACAACAACAACAAAAACACACACAACAACAACAAAACACACACACACACACACACACACGCACAACAACAAAACACACACACACACACACACACACACACACACACACACAAGCACAACAACAAAACACACACACACACACAGCATTTGGGAGATAAGGCTCAGAAGAACAGCGAGGAAGTGAAAGAAAGAGTGAGGTCACTAACCTTCTCTCAGCTCTGAGGAGCAGGGGGAAAGCAGAACGCAGTGGAAAAGACCAGAGAGATACACACAACGACAGTAGAACAGAGACAAGAAGGGAAGACAAAAGGAGAGAGAGAGGGAGAAGAAAGACAGTAAGAAAAAGGCGAGAGTCAATGGTGTTGAAGAAAGGAGCAGTCTAACGGAGACAGAGAAAATGGCCCCGCCGGCTATTTCCACAGATCTGCTGTCAAACACTGACTAGAAAACACTAGAGGCCTCCAACTTCCCTGGAAGCACAGTTAGAGACTGATGAGTGTGTGTGTGCATGAGTGTGTGTGGGTGTGTGTGTGTGTGTGTGTACATTTTCTCCCCGGAAGCGTTGTCATGCTCAGAAAAACACGCTTCACTGTTTAAGCTCTTTTTTTTTCCGGGGCAGACAAGGGAGCAGAGGGCCTAAGGAACTACACTGTCTCAGAGAGTGTGTGTGTGTGTGTGTGTGTGTGTGTGTGTGTGTGTGTTTGCGTGTGTGTGTTTGTGTATGCATGCGTGTGAGCATGTGTGCCTGTGTCTGTGTGTATGTGTGTGTGTGCTTGCGCGTGCATAATGTATGTGCGTGGCGTATTTGCCTGTGTGTGTGTTCGCGCGCGCGTGTGTGTGTGTGTGTGTGTGTGTGTGTGTGTGTGTGTACAAGGTAGGCAGGGGAGAGCAGAAGGCCTAAGGAACTGAACTGTCATAGGGACTCAGGGAGAAACACAAGTCCTAACCAGACAGCGATTTGGCTTTCTCTAAAGTTTAAAGTCTTAGAGAGATAAGGTCATCAGAGTAATAGCCCTGGTGAAATAAGCCACTCCGGCAGGACTGACACTATCTCCATTCAGGAGTGTACGGTTCCAGATGGAGTTCTCCATGTCCATTTTTCAGTGTGGAGCCATATCAGGCTGATGGAGGTAGACATCCGAGCCCGGCCTCTGATTTCTACCTCCACCAGCCTCCCCTGGACATTGTCCACAGCTCATTGCATGAGTTGGAAGTACAGTATAGTTGCCAGGTTGGGTGTATCCCCCTATTTCAGTGGAGGCTGGTGGAGGTATTAGAATGAGTTCGTCCTCCGATTTCTACCTCCACCAGCCTCCCCTGACCTATTGGTTGCCAGTTTGGGTGTGTCCCCCTATATCTGACATAAACTATGATGCCAGTTTGGGTGTATATCCATATTTCTGATGCAAAGGTTGCCAGTTTGGGCATGCACGTATTTCCTTTACATCTGACCAATTACATTGCTAGGTTGGTCTTATCTCACCTGTCTTAGATGGAGAAGTTGCCAGTGTGGGTGTATGCCCCTATTTCTTATAAACAGGTTTCAAGACTGGATGTCTTTGCCCTACTTCTTATGTATGGGTTGCCAGGCCGGATCTGTTTATCCAGCTTTGGATTGATGGGGTGATATAATAAGGGCTTATCACTAAAGTAATAGACAGGAGAGTGGAGCTGTGTTTGAACTGGGCTTCACTACAAAGCTTCGTTGTAAGACTGAACATTGCTTGTTCAGAGCGTAGTTTAGAGGTGTCATTAACCTACAACGGAGGTGGCTGGGTCATTAACATATGACCAATCAGAGGTGGCTGCGTCATTAACATATCACCAATGAGAGGTGAGCCTCATTAACATATCACCAATCAGAATGGCTGCTTCATTAACATACAACCAGGTCAGTGTATTTTAATCAGAGTATAATAATAATGATAGTAATAATAATAACAATAACAATAATAACAATAATAATAATAATAGTAATAATAGATATATCGATAATATATAGATAATAGATAAATAGTAGATAGATAATAGATAGATAATAGATAGATAGATAGATAGATAGATAATAGATAGACAGTAGATAGTTAGCAGATAGATAGATAATAGACAGATAGTAGATATATAGCAGATAGATAGTAGATAGATAGTAGATAGATAGTAGATAGTAGATAGATAGATAGATAGATAGATAATAGATAGACAGTAGATAGACAGTAGATATATAGTAGATATATAGTAGATATATAGCAGATAGATAGTAGATAGACAGTAGATAGATAGTAGATATATAGTAGATATATAGTAGATATATAGTAGATATATAGCAGATAGATAGTAGATAGACAGTAGATAGATAGTAGATATATAGTAGATAGTAGATATATAGCAGATAGATAGTAGATAGATAGTAGATAGACAGTAGATAGATAGTAGATAGTAGATATATAGCAGATAGATAGTAGATAGATAGTAGATAGATAGTAGATAGATAGTAGATATATAGTAGATATATAGCAGATAGATAGTAGATAGACAGTAGATATATAGTAGATATATAGTAGATATATAGTAGATATATAGCAGATAGATAGTAGATAGACAGTAGATAGATAGTAGATAGTAGATATATAGCAGATAGATAGTAGATATATAGTAGATAGACAGTAGATAGATAGTAGATAGTAGATATATAGCAGATAGATAGTAGATAGATAGTAGATAGATAGTAGATAGTAGATATATAGCAGATAGATAGTAGATAGACAGTAGATAGATAGTAGATAGTAGATATATAGCAGATAGATAGTAGATAGACAGTAGATAGATAGTAGATAGTAGATATATAGCAGATAGATAGTAGATAGACAGTAGATAGATAGTAGATAGTAGATATATAGCAGATAGATAGTAGATAGATAGTAGATATATAGCAGATAGATAGTAGATAGATAGTAGATAGATAGTAGATAGGTAGATAGATAGTAGATATATAGCAGATAGATAGTAGATAGATAGTAGATAGTAGATATATAGCCTCCCCTACCTCTGACATACAGGTTAGCAGGGGTAGAGTAGCGCGTCCCGTCACTGTTGGTGGCGACACACTCGTACTTCCCCTGGTCCTGTTCCTCGCTCAGCTCTATCTGGAGGGCACCTAGAGGGAGGGGGGGGGAGAGTGGGGGGGGGGGGGGGAGTGGGGGGGGGGGGGGAGAGAGTGGGGGGAAATAGAGAGAGAGAGAGAGAAAGGGAGAGCATTCACAATAATGTCAGTGATGAAGAGATTGTGGTTTGTTCCTAAATTCTACGAGACAGGGCAACATGGAGATGAGTGGGACGGCATAAAGGGAAAAATGCTCAACTTAAAGTCTTTCAGCAAAACAAGCTGAGCCGTATCTATGGGTATGCATCTACGTTATCAGCAAAAATGCATCAAAAAAGCAGTTGCTTCTAACAACAACAAAAAAGAAAAGAAAGTGTGATCAACTCTAGAAAAACAAAATGATTAACATGCAAGCCAGATACAAAATCAGTCAACAAAAAAAACGTCCAAAAATACCACTTACAGTTCAACATTTTGAAAACTGTTTTCTGAAAATCGAAAGGCAGCTTTATTAAGGAGCAACGTTTATGTGTGGGGTCAGAGGTCGAAAGTGACCAGAACATTGCCATGGCAATAAGATATCCCCCCCACCCCCCCCTCAGAATCCACCAATGGGATCAGGAGTGTGATGTCACAGAGCCCCCCAACCAATCAAAAAGATCAAGACATCAACCATTCTCCAACGAGGTCACAGGTACAAAAACGTCCTACGGGACATCATTAAGGCCCCGAAAGGGACGGATTCTCACGCTTTCTTGCTCCCTGAAAAAAGAAAAACCGTCAAAAAACAACGTCAACAAGACGTTTTTTTGTCTTAGCCAAGCAGAGAACCAGATCAAAGGGAAAGAGAAAAGACAGGGTGTTAACTTAAAAAAGCACCCATTAAAAACTTTATCGAAAAAGTGGTTGTTTGGGGCTTTTTTGACAGCAGAAAGATATAAAAACATAGAAGAAGAGAGAGAGTGGCTGTCTGGAGTTTGGGTGGAGGAGGGGTTAGCGAGCGTGGTCGCCCGCGTGCGTCGGATTGAGTCGTCGCCATCTGGACTGTTAGTACAACAGCTGGGAGGGAAAATAAAACTGGGACGTTTGATTGGACGAAAATAGACGGGGCAGGAGGAGGTGGGGGGGGGGGGGGGGGGTGGGCAAGAGCGACAAAAGGTAATGAAGAGAAATCAAGATTGACAAAACATTTTGTTTTTTAAAAAAAACTGAAAACGTACAAATAAAAATAAAGTGGTAATATGCTTTGTCGTCTCAAAGTTCAGAACGTATGTCCAAGTGGAAAACACAAACCACAACACAATGTGAACAGGGAACAGAGGGGAAACGGCTGATGTGGTTACAACCAAGGATCGATTACACCGAGATAAGGAAGCGATGGATTAACTTTGAGTTGCCGAGTTAACGGCAGGACAAAGATGGTGGAGGGATGGAGGGATGGATGGAGGGATGAAGGAGGAGGGGGGAGGAATGGAAGGAAGCGAAAGGAACGTAGAATGAATCACTTCCACATTTCCAAACCGACCCCTAGCCCCCTTTCCCCTTAGAACTTCAGATAGATCTGACCTGATTGGATAGGCAGAAGCAGACGTTGTCACTGGCTCAGAGCTGTGAGCTTGCTGTGCTCTAAAGCCATAGATTATTGTCATTGCCATGACAATAATCTATCAAATGAGACGAGTCATCCAATCTAGTTTTACGACAACAGATGATAGGATGACCTATCTAATGTGATAGATAATTGTCATGGCAATGCCAAAACGGCAATATCACAACCTTTCAACAGGTTCCTTACATTTACCGATGCAAAACATGGTCAATGGGCTTTAGAGCACAGGACTGAGCCAGTGACTTCCAGTATGTACCCTGCTGCACCCTCTAGAATTCAATGTAGTTAATTCCATATTCTTAATTCCAATCCAAATATTTCAGACCTACACAAAGTGCCTCTGGGAGAGGAGGGGGAGGGGGAGGAGGGGGATGGCCTAGTGGTTGAAATGGAATCAGGCCTCTGTGTGGTGTTGATTGAGTGGAGGTCCTCCCAGCGCTCTCTTACCTCTTATGGGTGTGCCACCTGAGTGGGCAATGAATGCAGACGCGGTTAAAGAAGAAGAAGAAGAAGAAGAAGAAGAGGAAGAGGAAGAGGAAAAAGAAGAAGAAATGTTAGTACGAAAGGAGGAGAGGAAGAGAGGGAGGGAGTGAAACAGGGGGGCTTGGAAAGGAGAAGAATCAAATTAGAGACTCTCAACATATCAGATCAATAAAGGATGAGAGAGAGAGAGAGAGAGAGAGAACGACGGAGTGAGACAGAAAAAGAGAGAGGAAGAGAGAGGAAGAAAGAAAATATGAGAAAGACCCAGAGAGAGAGAGAGAGAGAGAGAGAGAGAGAGAGAGAGAGAGAGAGAGAGTTAGAGAGAGAAAGAGAGAGAGACAGACAGAGCTAAAAAGAGAGATTATTGATTTGCCTCCATTGACTATTAAAAGCAGGGCAGAGGGAGCCGTAGGTGGGTGGAGAGAGGATAGAGCAGACTAGTGTCTACAGTATAGGGTGTCTATGCCAAGGGAGGCTGGCGGAAGCTGGTGGAGGTAGAAATCGGAGGACGGGCTCATTGTAATGCATGGAATGAAATAAGGAACGGGATCAAACACACACGTTGGGTACCATTCCTTATTCCGTTCCATCCATTACAATGAGCCCGTCCTCCGATTTCTACAGTATCCAGTGCTAGTCCATAGGGGAATACAGCACAGTGCCTTGAGAGAACACTAGGGCCCTGTCCCAATACTAAAAAAAGGATCCTTCCTCCTTCCCTTCCTTGTAGAAATCACTGACACGACTTGATAGGTGAGAGCAATGCAATGGGAGGCTTGCTGTGACCAACCCAGTCACGTTTAGATCAGTGATGACTTCAAGGAAGGAAGGAAGGAAGGATCCATTCTGTAAGTATTGGAACGGGGCCCATGTTTGTCATAAAGGGAGATGGTGGGCCTCCCAATATCCATACCAGCATACTACTTAATGCAGTGTACATCGCCAATTCATTGGTTCATACTAGCTAGTATGCTGGTGTGGGTACTGGGGCACAGTGGGGGGTGGGGGGGGGGATTGAAGACTGGGAGGTTTAAACCTTGTAGTCATTGATTTTCTAAAACACTGACTCCTCTGTTAGTATTGACAGGGTAATGCTACACTACAGGGGAGTGAGAGAGTGAGTCAAGGAGAGAGAGAGTCAGTGAAGGAGAGTGAGTGAAGGAGAGAATGAGTGAAGGAGAGAATGAGTGAGAGAGCAAGAGAAGGAGAGAGAGAGTAAGTGAGTGAGTGAGTGAGAAAACAGGGAGAGTAAGTGAGAGAGTGAGTGAAGGAGAGAGAGATTACGTGAGAGGGTGAGTGAGAGAGTGAGTGAAGGAGAGAGAGATTACGTGAGAGAGTGAGTGAAGGAGTCAATAGGGGAGAGAGGAGAGGAAGAAGTTTCACTTGTTTTTTGGGAAAGTGTAAGTGCACAGGTGAGGGTGAACCATTTACCTCTAAGGTGACATGTGTGTGTGTGTGTGTGTGTGTGTGTGTGTGTGTGGTATATACAGTGCGTGCGTGTGTGTGTATGTGTTTGCTACAGTATACATAGTAAGTGTCTATGTGTGAGTGTGTGTGTGTATGTGTACGTGTGACCACTCGGGCCGTTAGTAAAATGCATGCCATGCATTTTAATAACACATCAGTGGGTGATAGGAACATTAGTGTGTAGAGAGTGAGGGGTTGGTCTCGGAGCTAAAGCACTTACCAAAGGACTCTGTAGTTAAAGATACAAAAAGAGAGAAGACAGCATAGAGATAGCATTATAATCTGACGGTTCATTACAAAGAGAGAGTTTGCCTCAACAAACCGGAAAAACAAAACACCAGAACTTGAAAAGAAAAGTGAAAGTCAAAAGAGATATAGTGGTAATCGTACTGCTAACAAGAATGCTAAGCTAACAGGTGAGCACTAGCTAACATTAGCAGTTGGTGTAGTATTGTACTGTTTGTGCTAACAAGAATGCTAAGCTAACAGGTGACCGCTAGCTAACATTAGCATATCAGAAATGTTGGAGTTATTAAAAGGACAGGTCACAAAGGCTATAAGAATTCAAATGATGACATTTTGTAGCTGATTACGCTAAGCTAACAAGTTGAATTGTAAAAGAGGATCAAGTCGTATAGGGGGTCTGGATCGGGGAGCACGGAGTTGGAGCCAGAGGTAGCGAGGGGTTATCGTCCAATCACAAGCTGGGATTGTGGATCCAGATGCGGGACCCAAAGCAGGAAGAGGGAGGGGGTTATAGCCGGTTGCTACGGCTACAGAAAATATTGCAGTCTCACACACTACTGTGGCACAGTTAGAGAAGAAAATAACGGTCAATTAATTTAGTAATCCTTCCAGTTTTAGATATTCCCATTGCTATTTTGATTATTTTTGTTTTCTTTGAACTAAATTCAGCATCTGGTAAAAGTTGCCTTCGGTGTGTAAATATTAATAATATTATGCCTGAAGCTAAATTCTCTAAAGGTGCAATACACACATGTACAGTAGAAGTTCTTTTTAAAAAATAAAGTTTTAGCTGCAATGCAGGAGGTGACCTTGTACAGCTTAATAAAGCCACAAGAATCCTTTGACCGAGAAGAAAATACAATTTTCATTTCGTCACAGCAGTGAGTTATGCTGGAGAGAGGGCATTCCTACAACTCACCCTCACTTTCAATCTACCTCTTCAAATCCACATAAATCATTGGAAGATAAAATCTTTTTCTTTTTGATAAAGGGTATGACCAAATGTTAGCTGGGCATGTAAGAGGAAGTCCCAGAACATAACTGTTGCTTTAGATAGACTCTTGGTTGTTTCTTGGTCATTATAGACAGAGGTCTTTAACATGGTGGTGGGTGTGTAGGAATACCCTCGAGCGGTTGGAAGAAAGCAAAGAGTTGAGCGTCAGAATCAGAAAGACCTTCAGAAGGACAATAGGGAGGATTGGGAAACAAACAAACAAACAAACAAACAAACAAACAGTCATCCAGAGTATATAGAGGGAGGGAGCTGAGGAGAAGAAAGGATTACAATAACAAACCAGTCAGAAGAACAACAAAGAAAGAGGGGAAGAAGAAGAGAGGGAAGGGGGGAGAAAACAAGAGCAGGGGACGAATAGAGAGAGAGAGGGAGAGAGAGAGAAAGAGAGAGAGCGCGAGAGAGACAGAGAGGGGAGGGAGGGAGGGAGCGCAGGGAGGGTAGAACCCGTGTTTTGTTAACCCGTTGTTTACCTGAGCGGAGTTGTTTGATGCGTCCGTTGTTATTGGTGGTGTTCACAGGCAGGAAGTCCTTGAACCAGGTGATTTCTGGGTCAGGGTTGCCGCTGGCAGCACACAGCATGGTGGCGGTCCGAGAACGCTCCACCACCTTCAGCTGGGGACCCATGTCGATGGTGGGGAACCCCGACGGGAGCTGGTCCTCTGGAGGAGTCAAATAGAAGAGTCAAATAGAGGAGAGGGAGTCAGTTACACTGGTCCGTGAGTCGTTTACATAGTTCAGTTCTTCAGCTGGGGACCCATGTCGATGGTGGGGAAAACCTGAACCTCCAGACTAGAGGACTCAAATAGAAGAGTCAGATAGAGGAGAGGGAGTCAGTTACACTAGCCTGTGAGTTGTTTACACTGGTCAGTGAGTCGTTCAGTTCTTCAGCTGGGGACCCATGTCAATGGTGGGGAAAACCTGATCCTCTAGACAGTCAAATAAAGTTAAATAGAAGAGTCAAACCAAAGAGAGTCAATTACGCTGGTTATAAATTGGGAAATCGAATGGGATTACAGAGTCAGAAACAACACAACTGGGGAATCAAACCAAGACAGAGCCAATTAAACTGGGCAATGTTTGTGTGTGTGTGTCTGTGTGTGTGTGTGTGTGTGCGTGCGTGGGTGCGTGAGTGTGTGTGTTTGTATGATCTTCTAAAATCGGCAGCAGCGCTGGCTGCTTGCTTTCCTCATCCCGGCCGTCTCCGTTCGTTACCCAGAATCCCCAGTGGCTCCGTCCCGCCGTCCCTCCCAACCGCACGGCCCTCATTAACGGGAAACCCTAGCTCGCACCACGCTGCACAGATGCTAATTCCGGCGCTAGCCCATCGAGCCGAAGTCAGAGAGTGTGTGTGGCCTTTTAACAGCTCTTGTTACGATCAATCATAACACGCAT
>NC_139675.1:7695730-7698230 GCF_951799395.1 Argentina silus
CCGTTGCTCCACATTAGACTGGTGGAGGTAGAAGTCTGAGAGTCTGACAGGTTCATTGTAATGGATGGAATGGAATGAGGAATGGTATCAAATACGTGTTTGCAATTCCATGAATTACAATGAGCCCGTCCTCCGATTTCTACCTCCACCAGCCTCCCCTGACATGTCTGTGTGACCTCCACTGACTGCAACACTTTATAGGCTAGAACAACATGAGCTTGTGTGTGTGTGTATGTGTGTGTGTGTGTGTGTGTGTGTGTGTGTGTGTGTGTGTGTGTGTCTGTGTGCGTATGCGACCTCCACTGACTGCAACACATTATACTCTACAACAACACTTCCCAGACACACTCACATTTGGCAGCACTTACAAAGAAGCTAAAGTGTTCACCACACTTGTACGTTTCTGCGTTGGCCTCGTCGCTGCTTTCAGCTTGCTCTTAGGCAGCGCTTCTCAGGCTGTGGCGAGTGAAGACGTCTGGATAGATATAATTAAAATACCTCTAATGGACTTTAAAAAGGAGTACATGCTGTTGTTCACAGCCACCGTCAGAGAGGTATAGTACACGATGGAGGCTCCCTGGTGTTTACGAGGGGACTAGAGGGGACTGGCTGCAGAGCCACTGCTTCAGAGTGGTCTATTCCAAGAGTGGCGCCGTTTTCTATTGGCTAACACTTAGGGAGACTCGAGAAAAAAAAGTTCCTTCACGCAAACCTGTGGAGCAAAGCATGAAAGTGCGGTCAAACCAATTCAAGAGAGAGGTTTTTCAAAACGTTTGTCTGAAGTCGTGTTAGCCCCGCCCACTTACATATCCTACTCCAATGAAAAATCTATATTGGGTAAATCAGGAACTATTTGAAGCCTCCAGTAATGACAATGGCGCCACGCTTCTAAGGCACCACTCTGGGCCCTGCCGTAAGCTGGGGTGGTCCAAAGAGCAGCATTCTGGATATACTGAGTGAGTGACAGCATATGTCGATTCAAAAGTAGCCTTGCACTGTAACATCATGCAATGGATTGACAGGACTAGACAATTTGACAGGGTTTGACAAGTTTACAGTATTATTAAAGCCTAATTTGATTCATTCTATTTGACCATTCTTGCACCGATACAGCACAAACTCAACAATTATTTGCATATAGTGTTAATTAAATTACTTGGAGTGAGATTATTATTATTAAGATACACCAAATTTCCTTGCCAAACCTTCACATGGTCGGCTACATGTCCCTCTCTCCCTCCTCCTTTCTGTCCCTCTTTCACCCTCCATTAGGCTTGAGACAGAGGTCCCTGCCCTCCTTCCTCTCCCCCTGCCCTTCCTCCCTCTCTCTGGGTTATTCCTTCCTTCCCTCTTCCCTCTCTCCTGCCTCCCTCTCTCTTGGTTATTTCTTCCTTCCTTCTCTCCTCCTTCCTTCCCTCCTCCCTCCCTTCCTCCCTCCTCCTCCTCTATTCCAACCTGTCACAGAGAGGGATGGGGGAGGGGGAGGGAGAGAGAGGGGGGGGCATGGGAGTGTCTTCGTGTTGATGGATGACTGAGACGTTTGCAGGGCGACTCCGGGACAGGCCCAAAGGACAGAGAGAGGGAGGGAAAGAGGGAAAGAGGGAGGGAGGGAGGGAGAGAGGGAGGAAAGGAGGGAGGGAGGGCAAAGTGGTCTGAGTTTGTGGGTGCCTGTATGTGTGTCGGTGTGTGTATGTGTGTGTGTGTGTGTGTGTGTGTGTGTGTGTGTGTGTGTGTGTGTGAGGTGCTGTAGAGGTTAGTCTGGCCATGGAGAATAATCATATTGATTCAGCATCACCTATTTGCCTGCCAATTTGGAGCAGTCTCTCCTCCAATTGGAAAATTAATTTTTACTGTGTCTGTTTGTGTGTCAAAATCATTGTAATGCTGTGTAATTTTTGGAAAGAATGTTGCTCTTATTTCTGCATTTCTCTCTCTCCCTCCCTACCTCACTCTCTTTCTTCTCCTCCTCTCTCTCTTCCTCCCCCCCCCCCCCCTCTTTCTCTCTCATTCATTGCATTTAATTTCATAACCATTGATGTCAGAGTCAAATCCCTCAACCAATCACCAACATGGCGGATAGGAGCTGCGATATGATTGGCCATACGCTGGCTGGTATTTTCTCCTGGCACAAGCATGCCCTCACCCCCCCCCCCACACACACACACACACACAACCAGGACCACACACACACAGGAAATTATCTGATTTGCCATATGCTGGCTGGTCATTCCATGCCAAGTAATACAGGGATGGACATAAACAGCTGGCCCTGTGTCAAACCCACTTCCCACACACATGCACACGCACACGCACGTACACGCCCCCCCATCTACTGATCCTGAAGGGAGGCCGAAAACTGAGTGATTTATAAAGGAAAAGCAAGTCATTCTGACCAACGTCAGCGAGGATTGTGTGTGTGTGTGTGTGTGTGTGTGTGCATGTGTGTGTGTGTGTGCGTGTGTGTGCGTGTGTGTGTTTGAGGACTCCAGTCGGCATCAGC
>NC_139675.1:7713230-7715730 GCF_951799395.1 Argentina silus
TGTGTGTGTGTGTGCATGCGTACATGCGTGTGTGTGTGTGGGGGGGTTGAAGCTGACGATTTACTAATTTGAATAGTGGTGTGTGTTATGGTGGTTCTGTTATCTATGCTAGTGTAGTTTCAGTATTATCTCTGTTAGCTTCACAGGATTATGATGATCTTATGTCCGTCAGAGACGATGAACACAGCTGATCTAAGTCGGATGAAGCCTGATAGGCTGAAGCCCAATGTGTTTTAGCCTATCAAGGGACTACAGGTGAACCTAGGCCGACCCTGCATCTTACGCCAAAGTTATATACAGGTGTGCAGTAACAACTTTAATTCTTGTGTGTGTGTGTGTGTGTGTGTTGGTGTGTTGTGCGCACTTGTGTGTGTGTGTGTGTGTGTGTGTGTGATGGATTATGCAGACCTAATGATGTTAGAAACGGTATACCCATTAAGGGAGAATGTTCGCACGCTTACAAGGATCTCCATGGGTTTATAGATGCCTACAGAGAGCGCCCGAAATATGAGAAGACATTGACTACAGTAACCTTGTTATTTTCAATAACTCCTCACGCAGTCTGGATTCTTACGAGGCACACGGAGGCAGTCATAATGGATTTCTCTACACAATAGCTCTGGATACAGCTCATCGACATACACACTCTCTCTCTCACACACACACACACACACACACACACACACACACACACACACACACACACACACACACACCACACACACTCATGCACACACTTACACACACACATACACACGTGTTTCCATGCACACGCACACACACACACACACACACACACACACACACACACAGATGTGAAATCTGATGCGTGTCCATACTCCTAAGGCTATATTAAATGACAGAGCTAATTCAATATGGAGATCAGAAGTGGTTCTCGCTACTTCCTGACTCCATAGAATCTTCTAGTCCAGCTAGATAGCCCTTACTCAGCATTTCTACACACATTAGCCCTATGCTACACTAGCACTGGACATGGAAGGAACATCTTAGTTTAACTGACGCTTGACGCAGAACAACTGGCTTCAAATGGACTGTATGGGACGGAACTGTATGTGCATATCAAGGGAGGCTGGTTGAGGCAGAAATCGGAGGACGGGTTTATTGTGGTGCATGGAACGGAATGAGGAATGGTTACATGCGCTACTATGAGTCCGGCCTCCGAATTCTACCTCCACCAGCCTCCCCTGGAGGAAACTTAGTATGTGTACACCAAGGGGAGGCTGGTGGAGGTAGAAATTGGAGGACGCACATGCTTGAGACCATTCTTCATTCCCTTTCATGCATTACAATGGGCCTGTCCTCCAATTTCTACCTCCACCGGCCTCCCTTGGTGCAGACACACAGAGGCCATTGTACGAAATACATTTTCATGCTATGCGCATAAAAGAATACTGATGTCTCAACTCCAATGAGAGATTTACACAAAACGTTGATGAATGTTAAGTCTGTTTTACTGTACCGCAGAGTCCTGAGGTCACGTCCCACCAACGCCTCGTGTCCTGACACGTCCCTTACTGGTGACATCACTAGATGTCGGAGGACAGGAGGGCCGTCCGAGGACAGAGCCCATGTACTGTAGTAATTACACTGTGGTGACACTGGAGCAGATTACACACACACACACACACACACACACACACACACACACACACACACACACACAATAACAGTGGATTATACCCTAACCCAACTCTAAGGACAACCTCTACTGTTACTACAGAAAACCCTTACGCAACCAAGATTTAACGTACAGAGGGAGATACTATGAAAAAAGATACACACACACACACACACACACACACACACACACACACACACACACACTCTACGGTTGGATGGGTTTTGATCCTGAGTGCCTAGAAATGGAAAAACACGACACACAACATAATTCCTCAACACGGAAAAACCAGAGCTGGGATTTGAGCCGGGCATATCAACTCTGGAATTAACCAGGGTGGGCAAGAGAGGATAAAAAGAGACGGAGGAACAGAGTACAAAGGGGGCTTGAATAAACAATGGCTTAGTTTAAGGGTCTTACCACAACAGTTCAATAGCTTAGATTCACGCTCAGGGAGGTGGGAAAGGGGGAGAATTACTGTAAGGCGGCCATTTTGGGTCACCAGTCGCAGAGTGGGCCTGTTGTCAATGGATAGAGAGGCAAGTGCTGGACCTCGGCCACGGCTCACAGCAGGACGCCTATGGAGCATAATGATACGCTGGGAGCTGCTTCACTCACTATCTCTCCGCAGTCCACACACACACACACACACACACACACACACACACACACACACACACACACACACACACACACACACACACACACACACAGCCCCTTAATGGCCATATAGAAGCCCACTGGACTGTGTTTGCAGTGCAATATAAATAGATCTAGGTGAAATAGATTGGATTGCAGGGAACTGAATGTAAAGTGAACTGTGTGTGTGTGTAATACATTTGCCCCTTTGAAAAATGTGTT
>NC_139675.1:7728230-7733230 GCF_951799395.1 Argentina silus
TCTGTCTCCTTCTTCACCCTGCTCCTTGTATTAACTCTCCAACATCTTCAACTCCAGCTCCCAAAACACTCCAACGTCACTATGGTAACCTCCCCATAACACACCTCTAATAGGGTAACCGTGGACACAGCTGTCAATCACTGTGAACACACACACACACATGCACCCACGCACCCGCTCGCACGCACACCCGCACGCCCACACGCCCACACGCACGCACGCACGCAGACACAGTGAAAGTGAAAAGAGAAATCTTACCTTCTTTCATGACTCATCATGTAAAGTCAGACTCAGAAGGGGGAGCTGGAATACAAACATAAAAAATTTAAATATTAGAATGTTAACTGTATTACACACACACACACACACACAGGTGTGCGCACACACACGCACACACACACACACACACACACGCACGCATGCATACACGCAAGCACACACACACACACACACCACACACTCCTAGAGCACACCTGGTTTTAAAACGTAACAGCACTGATTTTGGGGGATAACGGTCTTCAAGTGAATAAAGGCCAAGTATGTTGATAACCAACCGAGAGAGAGAGAGAGAAGATGTGTGTGTGTGTGTTTGTTTGTTTGTGTGTGTGTGTGTGTGTGTGTGTTTGTTTGTGTGTGTGTGTAATGTTGTGTGATCAATGTATGTGAATCGTGGTATCGAAGGGGAGCACGCACTGTGTAGATCTGTGCATGTTGTAATACTGCCACCTGTCGGTGGTGTTGGACATTGCATCCCTTAAACTTGTCAAATAAGTAAATCACACACATTTTACATTGTATACTTGTATTCAGTGACAAATAAATGAGGCTTGACTTTGACCTAACACACACACACACACACACACACACACACACACACACACACACACACACACATCACAAACTATGCCAAACCTCAAAGAACAGAAAAGTGCTCCTTCGGCCTACGTGAGCCTCTGCTTCTTTCACCAAGCCGAGGAGTGAGCGAATGGTTTAAAATTAGTCTGATGACGATGTTACCAAAACCTCAGCTCTAACCAGACGGGAATGCTCAGCGATGCGTTCGAGAGCAGTGTGTTCAATAATGGATCAGTACGAACGCTTTAAACAGCTGGGGAGAGCTGTCCGTCCTTCTGTCTGTTTGTCTGTCTGTCTGTGTGTATGTCTTACTGTCCGCTAGGTAGTGCACACACACACACACACAAACAAACAAACACACACACACACACTATGTAGCTGGTCCTCTGGGCCACTCATGTTTGGTTCAACTTTCATCCCTACATCATCATCTTCTCTCTCTCTCTCTCTCTCTCTCTCTCTCTCTGCCTCTCTCTCTCTCTCTCTCTCTCTCTCTCTCTCTCTCTCTCTGCCTCTCTCTCTCTCTCTCTCTCTCTCTCTACAGGCTTTTAGTTGCATAAATCATAGAGTTATCTGTCCTAGAACTGCATGTCCTGGGTGAACTCGACCGGTGTGCGTGCGCGTGTGTGAGTGCGTGTGTGCATGCGTGTGTGTGTGTGTGTGTGTGTGTGTGTGTGTGTAGGGAGTGTCTCTGTAGACCCTCTCCTGACTGTTTTGATCTAGCATCACTGCTGTGGGCTGTCTTCAGTAAGATCTGTTGCTCAGTCCGCCAGGTTGGGAGACATGGAGGTTTTGAGGCTATGTTCATTTATTTTTGTGATTTGTTGAGACCACCTCAGTAAAGGACACTGGTGTGATCACCATCATTATCGTCATCATCACCACCATCTTCATCATCATCATCATCTCTTACCTGTATTAAGGCAGTGCTCCGCTGAGCTGCTTCATCCTTGAGGAACGAAAGAACAGAAAACTCCCCAGAATTCCCCTGCAGGAGGAAGAGGAGGAGGAGGAAGAGGAGGAGAAAGAGAAGGAGGAAGAGGAGGAAGAGGAGGAGGATTAGAAGGCTCTCTGGCGCGCGCGCACACACACACACACACACACACACACACACATACACACAGACACACACACACACACACACACACACACACACACACGCACACACGCAAATCCCTTCTACTGTCTTCTTCCCTCTTTTTGAGCTCGCCCCCGTTTGTGTACGTGTGTGTGTGTGTGTGTGTGTGTGTGTGTGTGTGTGTGTGTATGTATGTGCGTATGTGTGTGTATCCAGAACTCTGGCCTCCTTCCTTTTCTGCCTTCAACTCGGCTGCATTTGGAGTTTGTCCAAAACCAGGTCAGGTCCGACAGACGAGGCTCAACAACATGTTTTAATAGATGCTTTTAGGGTCTTAAAAGCTTCTATGTGGGACACTGAGAGACCATGGGTGGTGAGAGGGTCTTGTAGGCTGCAGTGGGAAAAGCCTTCCAATATGAAAAGTATTCACTTTGACAGACAGAGGAGGTTTGCTTGAGGACAGCCAGATAGCCAGATGTTGCTCATCCATATTTTGTGGTGACAGTGTATTTGTGACCATATTATATATATATTTTTTTTTGCTGTAGATGAAGTTTTTAAGATGTGGTTGAGTGTAATTGCGCAGTTCCGCTGCTAGTGGGTGCTGTTGTACTATCAATCACCAACACACCACTGGTTGAGAGAGGGAGAGAAAGGGGATGACAGTGATGATGTCATAAACATAAAAAGTGTATATGAAAGCCCATGTTAACAGCAGGGGGTAATGACGTAGGCGCTGGAGATGTCTTTAAAGGCACGGTTCACATCAAGTATCAAACTAATGAACCATCCCCTTAAGACAAATCAAAACGCCTTAACGACCAGGGAAAGGCACTGGACATGACCGAACCCAATTTCAGTGCCTTTCCATGGCTTGTTAGTTGGCATTATTGCACATATTTGCAGGTGTAGATGTCTCGTGTTTGAGGGTGATGAGCTTACTGTTGTAGAGAACAGGGTTGTATTTAAAGGGATGGTAAAGCCTATTTTCATGTTGAGGTGAAATATCATCTTACCCCAGGTTGTCCTCATAGTCCAGTGGTAAAAGCTTCTCCGGTTCCCCGTTCTCCACTTTGCTACCGCAGCGCAGTGTGAAGTTTCTCTGGAGGAGATGTCATTTAAACAAGGCTAACTTTAGGTCCATCTGAATCCTGTCTTTGGGAGAGGGTGCTGCTAACTGTTAGCCTGTGCGGCGGTAGCCAAGTGGAGAACAGAGAACTGGAGAATCTTCCACTACTGGCCTATGAGGACAACTCAGGGTGAGATGGTATTTCACCTAAACATGAAAATACACACACACACACACACACACACACACACACACACACACACACACACACACACACACACCACACACACACACACACACACACACACACACACACACACACTCTAGCCGTACTCATTCCGAGCCATATACTCTATATATGGTTCACTACTCCCCAACACTACACCAGATGTCTGCTTTTAAGTGTACAATATATACCAGAATACTCCAAAAGAATATCATATTCAACATATAATATAATGCTGAAATATTAATCCTGGCTTCTCTCCAGCAGCACGCCAACCAGCTGATCTAGTGTGCTCGGGAGGCTTTGTAGCCGGGTAGTCGTGACGACATGGTGAATTATCATTTCTAGGTGAACAAAGAGGCGGCCTACTTGTAAAGACTTATTAGGACCTGAGCTTCAGGCCATGGGGTGGGGGAGGTGGGGGAGGTGGGGGAGGAGGAGAGGAGGAGAGGGAGGTGGTGGGGGAGGAGGAGAGGAGAGGGAGGTGGTGGGGGGAGGAAAAGATACTACTGAAGTATCGACCCTTGCATCTTCCCAGCGTCCAAGAAAAGGTTTAGGAATATCTCTTAATAAGAGACCAAAACCATAGCGCCAGTTTTTATACATGTTTCCTGTACAGGTGCACAAGGTGTGCTACTTAAAAAAAGTGTGATTTAATTTGATTGTGATTACACTAATAAAAGTGTTCACCGTCAAACTGTTCACCGTCAAACATGAAGCTGTTCACCGTCAAACATGAAGCTGTTCACCGTCAAACATGAAGCTGTTCACCGTCAAACATGAAGCTGTTCACCGTCAAACATGAAACTGTTCACCGTTAAACTGTTCATCGTTAAACTGTTCACTGTCAAACATGAAACTGTTCACTGTTAAACTGTTCATGTTAAGCTATTCACCGTTATACATGAAAATGTTCACCATTAAACATGAAACTGTTCACCATTAAACTTGAAACTGTTCACCGTCAAACATGAAACTGTTCACCGTCAAACATGAAACTGTTCACCGTTAAACTGTTCACCGTTAAACATGAAATTGTTCACTGTTGAACTGTTCACGTTAAGCTATTCACCGTTAAACATGAAAATGTTCACCGTTAAATTGTTCACTGTGAAACATTAAACTGTTCACCGTTAAACATGGAACTGTTCACCATTAAACTGTTCACCGTTAAACATGAAACTGTTTACCATTAAACTTGAAACTGTTCACCGTTAAACTGTTCACCGTCAAACATGAAACTGTTCACCGTCAAACATGAAACTGTTCACCGTTAAGCTATTCACCGTTAAACATGAAAATGTTCACAGTTAAACTGTTCACTGTTAAACATGAAACTGTTCACCATTAAACATGAAACTGTTCACCATTAAACATGAAACTGTTCACCATGAAACTGTTCACCGTTAAACATGAAACTGTTTACCATTAAACTTGAAACTGTTCACCGTCAAACATGAAACTGTTCACCATTAAACATGCAACTGTTCACTGTTAAACATGAAACTGTTCACCGTTAAACATGAAACTGTTCACCATTAAACATGAAACTGTTCACCATTAAACATGCAACTGTTTACCATTAAACATGAAACTGTTCACTGTTAAACATGAAACTGTTCACAGTCATAACAGACTGTCTGCCCATCACCTTGAAGCTAACGAGTTACGAGTGACAAACACTCACGTTTCTCTCTGAGAGAACAACAAGGATTTCAGCTACGCTAAATTGGCTCAGCAACAAAATGCCACTGCATCAGTGAGTGTATCCA
>NC_139675.1:7745730-7748230 GCF_951799395.1 Argentina silus
AAAAAGCAGAAAAGTGCAGTGTGAACAGTATATACAGGTAGTGCAGTATATGAGCAGTATAGTAGTGCAGTATAGTATAAGTAGTGCAGTGTAAGCAGTATCTGAATTAGTAGTAGCATTATAAGCATTACGTTTGTAAATGACTATTATGAATGACTATTAAGAATGACTACTGTAAATGACTATTATGAATGACTATTAAAAATGACTACTGTTAATGACTATTGTAAAATACTATTAAGAATGACTACTGTAAATGACTATTGTAAAAGACTATTAAGAATGACTACTGTAAATGACTACTGCAAATGCTAATTAAATTCAGCAAATGTGTGAGAAAATGTGGTTTCACTCTCCACTACGTCTCTGAAGTCTTATCACACAAGTGTACTGTTCACTAAACTACCTCTGTGTGTGTGTGTATCTGCCCATTAAGCCTCCCAAAGGGGGATCGGTGGCTTTCTCCCCAGAGAGCATCGATCAACCCCCCCCCCCACACACACACACACACACACACAGCTGAGTGTTTACAGAGGTAAGTGATTAGTCTGTTTACTATGCATGTGCTTGTTTTATTTATTGGAAACGAACAGGAAGCTGACCTTTGTCTCCTAACCGAGAGGACACACACACACACACACGCACACACGCACACACACACACACACGCACACAAACGCACACAAACGCACACGCACACACACACCAGGGGCTTATTCACATAAAAGAAAACATTCAGAAAGAAAGAAAATACATAGAAAGAAGATAGAAAAGATAGAAATAGACAAGAGGGAAACTAGAAGTGCTACCGACCTCCCACGCCCAGATTTACCATGACTACACTCTTGGAAAAACAGGGTTTTTCACTTGTCCTTGTGGGAGAACCGTTTAAAGGAGTATATAGAAAGGATCCTACGCTGAACCAACAGGGATTCAACGTAATATATGCCATAGGCTTTTATCCAAAGCAACTTACATTGCAGTGAGTGCATACATTTTTCAATATATGTGGTTCCAGTGGGAAAGTTTAATCAGAACATGGAAGCAAAAGAAATTTTCTTTAGCTGATGTTCAGAGTTGTGGATGTGGGCTGACAGGATGTTCTCACAGAGCAGAATGTGTGTGTGTGTGTGTGTGTGTGTGTGTGTGAGAGAGAGAGAGAAAGAATGTGTGTGTGCATGTGTGAGAGAAAGAGTGTGTATGTGTTTCAGAATGTACTCCCTCTTTCCAGGGGGTGTGTGTGTGTTTGTGTGTGTATAATCACAGTAATTTTGTAGCCCTGTCCAAAAACATGGCGCTGTTTAGTTAATCAACACACCAGCCCACCTGCCACAGCTCAGGGTCTGTGATTGTGAGTATGTGTGTGGTTGAGTGCGTGTGTGTGTTTGTGTGTGTGTGTGAGTGTGAGGATGAGTGTCTGTGAGTGTGAGGTTGTGTGTGTGTGTGTGTGTGTGTGTGTGTGTGTGTGTGTGCCACCAGTGAGCAACTAGCCATCTCAATCAGCATTAATCCTGACTCAGCATCGATAATGACCGATAATTAGCCACAAACCCCCACTGCCACACACACACACACACACACACACACACACACACACACACACACACACACACACACACACACACACACACACACACACACTAATGAGCAGAGTTGTCCATCTGGTCTGGTACAGTATGTATGTTAGTGTGTGTGTCTGCGTGCATATATGTGTGTGTCCCGTAGATGTTGTCTCGGTGAACATGCAGGATCTCACATGACCATGATGTGTTTGTGTGTTGTTATGAAAATAAAAGAATCCCAATTGAAAGCTCAGGGTACAAAACCATGATACAAGGAGCCCACTTGCAGTGGGTGGCTTAACAAAACTGGCAAAACTGGCCTTCCCACTAATACTACAGCAATACTGAAGAAGCATTCTCTGTGTTCTTAAAGATGCGTAGGCACAGTATAGCATGGACGAGAGGAGAAGAGGACAGGGGCGCAGGAGAATTGTTTGATCTGTGTGTGTGTGTGTGTGTATGTGTGTGTAAAGGTATGTGTGTGTGTGTGTGTGTGTGTGTGTGTGTGTGTGTGTGTGTGTGTGTAAAGGTGTGTGTGTGTGTGTGTGTGTGTGTGTGTGTGTGTGTGTAAAGGTGTGTGTGTGTGTGTGTGTGTGTGTGTGTGTGTGATGATTGGGAGGCAACATGTAGGACTAGAGGCTATTTACTTTTCATAACTTTCTATTCTATTTTTCTTTGGATTGCTACCTGGCTGATGGCTGAGCACATTCACTGAAAGATAGAAATCATACATCCCTCGGGTGGACCTGGTGTGTACACACACACACACACACACACAAACCACTTTGTACAGAACATCCACTTCAGAACAACAAAAGTGTTCTTTAAAAGGGGCAATCTGGGATTCAATAACAAAGCGAGGAATGGGGCTGGAGAAATGTAAGCATTCTCTAATTCATGGATGGAGCTGTGGATGCAAAGGCTGACCATCCATGAGAT
>NC_139675.1:7763230-7768230 GCF_951799395.1 Argentina silus
TTACACCAGTCCAGTCTAGGGATGGGATCTTACACCAAACCATTCCCTCTAAGAATGGAATCTTACACCAGTCCAGTCTAGGGATGGGATCTTACACCAAACCATTTCCTCTAAGAATGGGATCTTACATCAATCCAGTCTAGGGATGGGATCTTACACCAAACCATTCCCTCTAAGAGTGGGATCTTACATCAATCCAGTCTTGTTTTAGATCTACGTCGAGGGTTGCCAAAGACAAGTGCTGCCTTCAGGGAGAGAGGCTGGAGGACTGGGAGACGGCAACAGCGTTATTTACTACCATGTCAATAGCACTGCTATAAACCTGCTCTATTTGTCTCTTAGAAGTGTGTGTTTGGCTGATCCTCTTAGAGACGGGATGCTAAAGCTCAGTCCTGGCTAAGCTAAAAGAAGTGTGTGTGTGTGTGTGTGTATGTGTGTGCGTGTGTGTGTGTGCTAAGACAAGGAGCAGCGATAATGTAGCCGCATGTACAGACATGTTGTTGTGACAGGTAGGTGTGTGTGTGTGTGTGTGTGTGTGTGTGTGTGTGTGTGTGTGTGTGTGTGTCTGTGTGCGGTGACAGGCATGTCAAAGCTACTGGAACACACTGTATCAGAGGAATGTCAGACAGACAGGGAAATATATAAATAAGATGAAAAACTGCTTACACTCTGTGTTCCAACCATTCCCCAGTGCTTTGAGTTAGCATAATCTGCCTTTCTCTCCCTCTCGTTCTTTCTCCATCGTTTCTCTGTCTTTTCTCTCACTCTCTATCCCCACTCTCACATATATACACATGCTTGCATGCACACACACACACACACACTCCCCCCATCCACCCCACCCCCGCTCTCTCTCTCTCCCTTAGAATCAGACAAAATAACCAATGTAGTCTCTACACAACCGTAGATGACACTTTAGTATAACACTATACAAGGACTTAACTTCTGATTACACACACACACACACACACACACACACACACACACACACACACACACACACACACACACACACACACACACACACACACTTTTACAGTCTTGATCCAATTCCTCCCCACACACTCCTCCCCAGTCCTCAGCGTCCCTAATCGCCCTCTCCCGGTGCGACAGGCTAGTCATTAGATCAGATGGGGATGTCATTAACGTAAATGGCGCCACTCGTACCGTAAGTGGCCATTGACACAGGCAGTGGGAGTTGTTATATTGAAGCAGGTGATCATGAACGGATGTCTATGTCTCCATCTGATGATATCACCCTTCATAATCAGGCTTCATCGATCAACGGAACAATAAAGGGCAACATGATTCAATACAACACCGCCTACGGACAAACAAGAGACCAATTACGTTGTGAGAGAATTGCCAACGACAGAATGACTTCAGCCATGGAATTGAACAATAATACATAAAACCGCAAATAAAAAAAATGAAAAAAACAAAACAAAAAACGATCATTCAAAAGTGGATCTATGAAGGTGTAACGGTTTTCCCCGTTTGAAGCGTTGTAGTTATCACAGTACACGACTACAAAAACAAACCATGGCTTACCAATACGATTCTAACAGTTATAATATAACGGAATTAGCGCAATAAAAGACATCATAAAGAGGTTCGTGCCGTGTGTAAGTGTGCACCGTAGCCCTGGTATCAAGCTCGATCAGTTTCACAATCTTTAAACAACTGTTAAGAAAGGAAAGGAAACAGCTAGTGTGCGTCCCTCCAGCATTCCTCCACTGTTTCATCACCCCATTCAACACTCCTTTCTCACCTCATCCCCTCGTTCTCTATCTATATCTCTTACGTTCTCTCCTTTCTTTAATTTCATTCATATCATCCACATAAATCAGCTACATCCTCAAAATATTGATAGATTTATAAGATTTCAATATAATGTGGGTTTGTGCTGTTGTGCGAAAATGCGCTCATTTCGTAAAGCATTGAAAAGGCATTTCCTTCCAGTAGTCGAGCCGACCGTGGGAAAATTCTTATTCTTGGTCCTTGAGAAGAATTCAGAATTGCCCCGTTACAATTTCTATGCACATATGTTCCAGATAACAAGTAAAAGCAACTAATTCTAATAGCTTATTGCACACACATTAACTCTAAGTTGATACACATTAAATGTGACCAATCGATCGATCTCACAATCTCTACAACGGCATAAACAAAGACACGTTGATGTGTTTGTTTGTTGGTTTGTTTGCTGACACAAGATGCATGGGAAAATGATCGTTAAACTCACCAGAATATCCGGATAAATTCGCAATGTATGGAGAATTCCAAGGAGTTTCTATATCTTTCTTCACCCAAGTTAGAAACAGCGATACGCCGCTGCTGCCTGACAGGACGCGAGTGAACTGAAAGAGAGAACATACACACACCGCATACGTCAGCCTCAAAGATGAGGAAAGCAATCGGGGTCATCTCCCCCCCAAAAAAGTGAACAAATAGAATGAAACACGTATGAACGAAATTCGGTAAGTATGCAGCGCCTACCCACGGACCGGTCTCGTATTCGAGTTGAGAGGATGCGCCCCGTTAAAAGGGTAGAAACAAATCGGGAAAGAGACCGATTCTGTCTCGGTGGAAACTGGAGCGGCTGTCAGATTTGACTTCAAACTGATGCTGACGATGCGCGCGGAGATAAGCTGCGCGAGAGAAAGCGCGAGAGAGCGAGAGAGAGAGAGTGTGAGAGAGAGAGAGAGAGTGTGTGTGTGTGTGAGAGAGAGAGAGAGAGAGAGAGAGAGAGAGAGAGAGAGAGAGAGAGAGAGAGAAACAGAAGATGAGTGTGATACCGGAGAGCTGACCCGTGATTTTTGGCTCATCACCAGAATTTGCTCCAGGTGTTGAAGGAGATCACGTGATCAAGGCACCAAGACCACAGAAAGCTTATTCATCCATTAATTCATGTTTATTTAATTTGTGCCTATGTATTTGTTTCTTTTAACTGCAAACAAATGTTCCTCTCCACACATAATTGGACACTGTTAATTTATCACACAACGTAATCTCTTATCCCTCTGCATGCAGTTCCTTTGAGAAGTATTTTAGAAGTATCCTTTCTTCTTTATCAGGATCACTATTAGCTGCCACCTACTCGCTAACCAATAGTCTTCCTGGGGTCCACACAACTGACATACAGACACCCTCTCTCCCTCTCTCTCTCTCTCAAACTGACGATTAACATGAAACATTAGGCGCACAATGTTACGACAAGGACACACAAGAATGACAAGGACCCACATGAAAGAGCCTGGCAGCATGAGGTGAACTAAACACAGTCAGAAAGCAAAGTGACTGACGAGGAACTGTTTCATGTACCTCTGTCACTCAGTGTTCAAACTATGGCCTCCGGGAGAGGCTGGTGGAGGTAGAAATTGAGTGTTCGACACCATTCCTCATTCCATTCCATGCATCACAATGAGGCCGTCCTCCTCCAGAAGCCTCCAAAGAGGAGCGAGCAGCGTGATAGAAAGTACCAGAAGAGGGCAAGAAGAGAGAAGAGGGGAGGTGAGGAAAAAGAGGATGACGAGGGAGGGGAGATCTGTCTGCCTGCCCAGACAGATAGAATGAGAGCCGAGGAAAGGAGAAGAATAAGCTTAGTGCTGAATCCTTTCTTTTCATGATATCCCATCCCTGACTCATCACTCCATCCGTCCACCTACCCCCATCACTTCATCAGTCCACCTACCCCACCCCTCCCCTCTCTCTGTTTGTTCCAACGCCCAAACGTCTGCTGCCTCTGCCGCTCTCTATTTACAGAACAAGTGGGAAGAGGGGTTGTGTGTGTGTGTCTGTGTGTGTGCATGTGTGTGTGTGTGTATGTGTGTGTGTGTGTGTGTGTGTGTGTGTGTGTGTGTGTGTGTGAGTGCGTGTGCATGAGATGTGTGTGTAGTGTGTCATATCATATCTGCTGTACAATGTGTGTGTTTGTGTGTGTGTGTGTGTGTGTGTGTGTGTGTGTGTGTGTGGGTGTGTGTGTGTGCACATGAGATATGTGTAAATGTTTGTGAAGTGTGTCATATCATATTGGCTATAAAATGTGTGTGTGTGCGTGTGTGTGATGTGTGAGTGACTGTGCAAATTTTGAGCTGTAATTGGACCACACCATATGCTATTAAAGGGAAACATCAGGACAAGCTGCTTCCTGAAGTCAATCAATCTATGAATTAGTCAATCAATCCACTGATCTGGCAATCAATGGAGCCATTTTGAAACTCACAAAAAGGGCAAAACATGGGACATGTTAGGGGTTGATACGTTGGGGTTGATACGTTGGGGTTGATACGTTGGGGGTTGATACGTTGGGGGTTGATACGTTGAATGAGGAATGGTATTAAACAGAGCTTTCAAACTATTAACAAAATGAATTGTGTTAATCACATGGTTTGCTGTGATTAATCACTTCAGTTTGGTAAAATGTTGGCAAAAGTTCAATATATTTTCAGTGAAAACAACTCTACATTAGGTAAAGGGGAGAAAACACAACATAATCTGCATTAGATGTTTTAATTAGCATCTTAATCAGCCAATAACAATTCAGCCAGCTGTGAAGCAAGTCTTGGTAGCTCTGTAACTGGTTAAATAAAGCTCAACTCAATAAATACCCCAAAAAAACTGTCTCCCAAAATCTACTTCCCCGTATCCATGGTACGCAACATGACAAGCTACCTCTAGACAACAGGGATGGGACACATGGATCTTCTCAACTAAGAGCTACGACAACAACAACACACATTCAAAGAGAATAATAAGTTCCTCATGTTTTTAATGAAATTACTGGCAAGAACTAGGCCGATATCAAAAAGTCAGGAGTGGGACAAACAAGACAAGTGAACCACGCAACATGATTGCCTCAGCCAGCAGCCCTTTGAGCAACGAGCATCTGCAACAGCTTGTAAAGGCCTGTGACCTGCATGTCCCTCTGAGACAGCCTCCACCTTTTCACGTTGGGCCTTTCAGGGTCAGTTTAAACAAGAATCACTGATCGACAAATC
>NC_139675.1:7775730-7795730 GCF_951799395.1 Argentina silus
AGATAGATAGATAGATAGAAACTTTATTTATCCCTAGGGGAAATTCAGGTTCCAAGTAGCTTAAAGAAATAGAGACATCACACATAACATACACATACAACATACAACATAAGCCGGATTGTAAACAGGAAGTCTATATGAACGCTATAGACAGATAAGAATAGAGATACTGAGAAAAATATACTAAATACTAAGTAACAGACAAGTCCACATTGATGTGCTGAGGCTGTATGATAAGGGTGACAGGGCAGGGACTGACCCTGTGGTACAAGATAGTTCAAGTATGAATTTTGCTCACTCTGATAGTTATTAGGACTCGGGGTGTGAGATGTGTGACGTGGGGGAGGCTCTTCAGGGAGCCCTGATGCCCAGCAGCTTCCCAGCCCTGTGGAGGTAGAGGAGGGGCTGCACAAACCCGGCCACAACATTGAAAGAAAAACAAATGGATGCAGCGGTATGAAACTTCTGTGACAAATAATCTTGCAAAGATATGAGGAATGGGAGGTAGGTGACTGTCATGGATACCATGATGATCACAATTATCCGAAACGCCCTCAACTTCATGTCGTTCACCCCCTCTCTCTCCTGATCCCTTTCCCCCGGCCCAGGCTACAGTGTCTTCGGAAAGTATTCAGACCCCTTCACTTTTACCATTTTCTTGTGTTATAGACTCAATTTAAAATTGATTAAATTAAAATATATATTTTAAATTTTTTTGTAATGTATGTATGAATGTATTTACTGTATGTAAAACCCTGTTCAGTTCCATGTACAGTAGAACTGTATCCACAGAAAGCAGGGACAACCAAATGAGCGACAACCAAATAATCAATCAAGTTTATTTGTGTAGCGCTTTTTACATAGACAAATGTCACAAAGTGCTTCACAACAAAACAATACTAAACAATATCAACAATAAATACAATACAAACAATATGATCTAACACCAAATCATAAATCCCTCAGGAATAAACCCAGGAATAAACCAAGGAAAAAACTCACCAGAGGGGAGAAAAATACAGGGCACAGTGGCAAGGAAAAACTCCCTCAGAGGAAGAAACCTTGAGAGGAACCAGACTCCAGGGGGACCCATTACATTTCCTTTTTTTTTTTTTTTTTTTTTTTTTACATTTTTAACATTTAGCAGACGCCTTTATCCAAAGCAACTTACAACAAGTACGTCTAAATTTGTCTAAAGTAAGTGAATCTATACATCAGTCATCATAACAAAAACAAATCTATGCTGGGACCAGGGGCCATCCAGGACCCATCCTCCTCTGGCTGATCAGGTGCTGAACAGTAAACTAATGTGGCATGTGGAATGTGGCGTGGTGCACCACATAATGACTCTCGCATTTGTTTTATCACTCAGTCTTCCTAAACAGGTAAACGGAGACATAGAGATGAGGCATGTGGTTATGCGCGATGCCGACGATCTCTTGACACACTGAAAATTTGTTGACATTTTCTAATAGTGCCAACTGTGTGCATATCATTGTAAACAAAGGAAATGTAAAATAGCTACTTAAAGACCAGTGATCGACACCAGATTTAAGAAAGTGCTTTATTTGGTCCAAAACAGCACTCTTCACTGAGCATTATTCATTTAGTGATACTGATTTATCATGGCCATTGAGCACGCTTTTAAAATTCAAGACTACATACTGAACCTTAAATGTAAAATAATTACATTTACACAAATATTTGTTATATTCAAATACAGTATTTGTGCTGTTGACCATTGACCATACTGTACATCCATCCTGCTTTCAATAGTATATTTGGGTTTTGGACATACTTCCAGAATCAATGGGCACCTTTGGCCGTTCTTTCAAAACTAAATATGTTTAGTGAGTAAAATTAGTTAAATATGTACTTAGTACCTGTATGATTACAAACGTTAATTAGGGTTAGGGTTAGGGTTAACCCTAACCCTAACCCTAACCCTACTCGATGTAAGATAAAAGGAGGTGAGGGTGTCACCTCTTCCTCAGAGCCCCCTGATACAGGGCAGTTTCCCAACCCTGTGGAGATAGAGGAGGGGCTGCACGAACCCCATGACCACACCAAAGGTGAAAGAGATGGATAACCCAAAAAAGAACTTCTCCTTTTCAAGAAAATGGTAAGCAATAAACATTACTATCAGTGGGAGGTAGTTGACAGCCATAGACACCATGATAAGCAAAATGATCCTGAAGGCCCTTAACTTCATATTGTTCATCCCCTCTCTCTCCCTCTCCCCTTCCCCCGGTCCAGGCCGCTTCAAAGCTCTAAGGACCAATAGACAGCACAACAGTTGAATGGTAAACCAAATCAAACAGCTGAACAAGAACAAATTTACCGATATGTCAGAAAATTTAAAAAACATAAATACAAAGGAGATCGCAAGAACTATCAGCCAGACCAGCCCAGAGCAGGCCACCCTGTACCTCAGCTGTCTGTACCTCAGGAAGACCACAGGGTGGATCACCGCCAGGTAGCGCTCCACACAGATACAGCTCTGGAACATCGGACGACCTGCAGTAACTAAACCAAGAAAAAATAAGGCTGGGTCCCTGAGAGACCCCGGAAAAAGGTAATAGTTCATGATGACTAGGCTGCTAGACAGGCAGAAGAGGATCTCAGTCACGGCCAGGCTGAAGGCGAAGAACTCTGAAGCCGCCAACTCTCCTGCTCCAGTCACTATCAGCCACAGGACACAGACATTGCAAGGGAACCCCAGGATGAGGTTGACTGCGTGGGTAATAATGATGAACATGGGTTCAGAGTTGAGAGGACTTGAAGAGAGAGATGATTCATTCCCTATCGAAGTATTCATCTCTTCACACAGTGAGGCTCTGCTGTGCAGGTTCCAATATTCCTTTGGTGCCTAGAAACACAGATAAGAAAAGGAAAGCAGTATTTCTTTGTGGTAAAGATCTCTCAAATAACCTCTCAAATGTTTTGTTGTTAAGATTGACTCCTCAGAGTTCTTCACATGAATACTCTCAACAGCAGACTTTTTTGACATGTTGAAAAAGCACTGCAGTATTAAAACTTTGAAAACCTTGAATGTACAGTATATATTGTATACTAACATTAAAGTCTGGAGGCTGTATCGATGGAGGACTCCTCTCCAGTCAGAGTGCACTTGCAGTTTGTCAGAGCAAATTTCTGGTCTCTTCTCTGTGCCCAGAGCACTGCCCAGCCTCAACCCTGATGAACATGACCACATACCTTATTTGCAAACATCCCCTGTAGTAAAAACAGGCTGGTGGTCACCTGAACTGCAGGATACGTTTGCCTGCACGCGATAGTCGCTACCAGTTAGACATGCGTGCATCAGTAACAACCGACAGGCAGCTACTAAAACGACATACTGTAGTGCATGGTTGTTGTTTGTTGTTTGTTTACGTTCATGGAAGTGTGTGGATTGTACACGATGGTAACATGAAGATGTACATGTTCCAGTGGCCTAGAACTACTCTTTCTATCTACACGCTTTCATAGATGACTGTGTTGAGTAGGATGGCGTCCCATAACTCCAACTCCCAGTCTCATAGCCAATTGCAGTCTACTGTCTTGCGATAATTGTTTGGTTATTTTTGTTTTATAAGGTGCTGTAATGGCTTGAAAGCACTATGGCATGGGTTCACATTGGTGTTAATCCGGGTGTGGACAGGTAAAGATCATGAAAAGTGATGACCAACCGTCAAGATATTGAACATCTACCTCTGCAGCATCATCAGGTGTGTGTACCTATCATGAGGATATAGTAGTACACTCTTAGAAAAAAAAGGTTCTAGTTAGTACCAAAAAAGAGTTCTTCTTCTTCTTCAAAAAAAAGATGTACCAATCACAGCCCCTTTATGTTATTTGGCTATTAAACAAAAACCTTTAGATAATTATTAGAACAGAAATGTGAAAATGTATTGCTCACAGAAGAATGTTCTGTAACACTTTATTTTTGTGAACACACATTAGCCACTAATTTGTAGCTTTTAAGTGTTTTCTACCTAGCCCCTCAAGACACACACCCACACAACAACGTTTTTGGGGGCACAGTTGGCCTTGAGGTTAGGGAGGCTAGCAAGGTCGCTGGTTCAATCCCTGGATTATTGGAGAGTTCCTGAAATCACATCTAACCGGCCAGCTACTACATGACTAATTACACGAGAACAAGAAAACACTAAATAAATGGCTAGTAGAACCAAAACATAGCCTAATTAGCAACTTAATTAATACTTAAAAGTTACAAAAGAATAGGTGTTTCCCATACTAAAGTATTACCAGATATCTTTCCTCAGGGGCCCTTGATACAGGGCAGCTCCCCAGCTCTGTGTTTGTCGAAGAGGGGCTGAACTACACCAGTCACAACACAGATAGTAAAGCTAATGGAAGAGGGGCTGAATTACACCAGTCACAACACAGATAGTAAAGCTAATGGAAGAGGCCAGAAAAAGCTGCCTGAATTCTAAGTAATCTTTCAAGTGCATAAATACAATAAATGGAAGATAACCCATAACTACAATAACAGAAATGATCCTGAAAACCTTCATCAATGTTTTTTCTTCCTTCCCTTTCCCTCTCCCCGTCCTCTGGCTTCACTGTTCATCCATTCAGTAAGTATCATTCTGATGTGTATGTCCCAAAGTTTTGGCATGGTCTGTGGATATGAAGTATCAGATATTTACCTCTAGGACCCCAGAAGTAATGAAGAGTTTTGTTGCAGAACGCTATATCCACCATTTTCAAAATTGTACTTTCTCTTTTATAAAATGATTTTCATGACATAAAAACCTTTTTTTAATGTAACTTGCTTACATAATAATCACATCTTTAAAGGTGTAATCAAACTTCATTATATAGATTTTTAATTAATTATTATGTATTTATTTGATGAATGTAACTAGCAGAAAATAATTTTGAATAGATATACAGTATGTACAGCCTTTTGGAATGAGACTCAAATGGCACTGATACTTGCACATGAATGACGATGATAGGAACATTGACCACTAGCTTTCCTCCCCACAGCTCACATATACATTTCAGAGAAGTTTGTTAGCTTTAAAGAAGGACTGTGTAAGTTACTGAGATAAACAAACCAACAAAAATAACATTATTAACCAGCCAACATTCAAGCCAACATTTTATGTAAAGGATTAGTGACAACAGTTCAGAATTGTATATTTAACAAAGCCTATGGCACACAGATTTAGGTCAAATTGGTGACTTCTTCCTCAGAGCCCCCTGATACAGGGCAGTTTCCCAGCCCTGTGGAGATAGAGGAGGGGCTGCACGAACCCCATGACCACACCAAAGGTGAGACAGACATAGAAACCAAAAAACTACTTCTCCATTTCAAGAACATGGTAAGCAATCAACATTACTATCATTGGGAGGTAGTTGACAGTCACAGACACCATGATAACCAAAATTATCCTGAAGGCCCTTAACTTCATATTGTTCATCCCCTCTCTCTCCCTCTCCCCTTCCCCCAGTCCAGGCCACTTCAAAGCTCTACGGACCGACAGGCAGCAGAATAGTTGAAGGATAAACCAAATCAAAAACATGAACAAGCACATAAATGATGTTATGTCAGAAACTTAAAGAAAACATAAATACCAAGGAGGTCGCAAGAACTATCATCCAGACCAGCCCAGAGCAGGCCACCCTGTACCTCAGGGGTCTGTACCTCAGGAAGACCACAGGGTGGACCACCGCCAGGTAGCGCTCCACACAGATACAGCTCTGGAACAGCGACAACAAGACAAAGACTGTTTATTGGCCATGCAATCAATTGTTGGAATGTGGTCATTTTTGCATCCCCCCCCTGAACTGCTGAACTGCTCTTTGGATATCTCCGTCCATATAGTCTGCACCTGCCTGCATCATTATGCATGCAAATACAGCTCATCATATGGATCATTGCCATGCAAAAGTTGGAAAGAAATGACTCTGCATGTAATCCAAAGCCTGTAAACAAATTCAGGAGTTGCCAACAACCTGTGTGACCTATTTTCAAAGAAATATAGGCCGTAATAATAAACAAGAAACAAGGATTATTGCCATGAATTTACCCCTTTAATGTGGATGAGTTGAAATGTAAGGGATGAATTAGATTGATACATTCAACAAATTAAATTAAATACATTCTTGGACAGAATTTTAAATGTATTCCCTAAACCACGTCACTAAATAACCCCAGTCATTTCAATTAATTTGTATGTTTGTGTACATGTACATGTTTTCTTTGTTTATCATATGAAGCACAATATGGACATAACACATAATCTTTGAAATCTAACACCAATACCGTACCGTATCACTGATACAAACATACAAAATAAAATAAAAATGTTGCACAACAAAATCATAAACATTAGCATAAAGCAGTTTAATTTTTTACGGAACATTAAATTGAGAGATGACTCGCCTGGATTGCTGGAGGTGCACTCTCTCTTTTAAAGTTGACAAGTGTGAACTCTGACCTACTGTATTCATCCTTATGCAAGACAGCATATCATTATATTGTGTAGAATGTTATGGTTCCCCCTTCTGACCGACCCTCTGGCACCACCTCGAGGCCGCGGCGGTCATCACTGGAGTGCTCACTTCCCAGTTGACAGCACACCTAGGTCGGATCTCCAATCAGCACACCTGCGACCCATCCCCAATCAGCTCCCTATATAGACCCTTCCACGGACCTAGCCCCCCTCGTCTCCATGGCCACAACCCTTCCACGGACCTAGCCCCCCTCGTCTCCATGGCCACAACCCTTCCACGGACCTAGCCCCCCTCGTCTCCAAGGCCCCCACCCTTCCATGGACCTAGCCCCTTGTCTCCAAGGCCCCCACTCTTCCATGGACCTAGCCCCTTGTCTCCAAGGCCCCCACCCTTCCATGGACCTAGCCCCCCTCGTCTCCAAGGCCCCCACCCTTCCATGGACCTAGCCCCCCTCGTCTCCACGGCCCCGACCCTTCCACGGACCTAGCCCCTCGTCTCCAAGGCCCCCACCCTTCCACGGACCTAGCCCCCCTCGTTTCCATGGCTCCTCTCCCTCCCTGTATCCTGGACCCCCCCCCATCGACCCTGGACCGGCACTCGACTACTCTCCCTGGACTACGGATTACTTTCCCCCTTTCCCCTAGCTATTTATTCCCATCCCTTACCCCTCTTATTAAAAACGCCCGTTGGGCTAACAGTTACCTTCTGTCTCTTGTGCCGTCATTGGTTCCACCAGTCGTCTCTGCGTAACATAGAACAGATATCACTCCCTGCCACGTAGAATAAGGGATCTGTCAGATCGATACAAACCCTTTTCTATGTGTGATGGCCAGAATGTTTCACCCTCCTGAATACGCTCCAGCACACCTGTGTGTCCACCTCTCTCAAAACAAATGTTTTAATCATCCAGAACTTAATTTGCACACATAGAAGTGGAACCAATGATAATTTGCTTTATTACAGCAACTACATACATACTAAATTGGAATCTGGTATTGAAAAGCACACAATAATGCATTTTGCAAAAAGATACAGTACGGCGCTGATATCGGCTTCGTCATTTGTGTTTGCTGTTGATTTAGGAGATTCTTGTCACTCGATTTGGACTCTCATAAATGTATATAATTTTTTTGAAGCATGCACTATGTTGAGTTATAAGTAACACAAGAAAACTACAATCATACATGTTTGAAAAAAAAAGACAACATGCCTACATATCTTTACTCAACACACCCCCAATGACTAAAATGCCTACCAATAGAAACTTACACTCTGAGAAAAAAAGGTTCTAGTTAGTACCAGAAAAAGTTTCCTCATTTGTCCCTGTATGGGAACCCTTTTTGGTACCTTGTACTGTAGAACCCGTTTAGGTTCCACAGACGGGTTCTACATGGAACTCAGAAGTGTTCTTTAAAGCATTCCCCTACAGGTACAAATGAAGAACCATTTTGGAACGGTTTTTTTTCTGACAGTGTAGCCCAGTGAGTTGTCTCTCAGAAACCTCTGATACAGGGCAGCTTTCCGGCCCTCTGCAGGTAGAGGAGGGGTTGAACAAACCCAGTGACCACAATGATGAACAGAGAGATTGTGTAAGCTAAAATGGAGCTCAAAGGTTCCAGGTAAAACATTAGAATCAATGTTAGTATCATGGGCAGGTAAGTCGCTAACATAAACATCATGATAACAAAGATTATCCTGAAAGCCCTCAACTTCATATCGTTCATCCCCTCTCTTTCCCTCTCCCCCTCCCCTGGCCCTGACCGCCTCAGAGCCCTGAGGACTGAGACACAGCAGAACAACTTCACAGAGATCATGATCAGGTAATGACCCAAGACAATATCACAGAACATAGGAACCATGGATGATGCAGAGAGTCCAAGCACCATCAACCAGTTCAGCCCACAGCAGGCCACCCTGTACCTCAGGGGTTTGCACCTCAGGAAGACCACAGGGTGGACCACCGCCAGGTAGCGCTCCACACAGATACTACTCATGAAAAGGGGACGACCAAAGATAATAAATCCATTCAAAATTATGACAGCATTGTCAAGAAAGTTGTTAGAAATTAAATGGCAGATTAATGTCAGTAAATTGCACAGGCAGTAGATGATCTCAGACACGGACAGATTGAGGATGAAGATCTCTGAAGCCGCCAACCCTCCTGCTCCGGTCACTGTCAGCCACAGGACGTAGACATTGGTGGGGAGACCCAGGATGAGGTTAATTGTGTTGGAGGTAATGTAGATGAAAAATGAAATCTCATGGTAAAAAGCAGAGGAGTCATTTGCGATAGAGCTGTTCATCTCTTCAATTTCAACGTCTCTGTGGATATTAGAAAATTAGACAAAAGAGAGATAAGGAACAAAGATTATTTCCATCACTTTTAGGGGTGGATTTAAAGACAGAGACTAAGCTTGGACTCAACAGCGTTTTGAATCAATCAGAGTGATTTACACTTTAATTTGGATGAGTTGAAATGCAGGGGATGAATTAGATCGATACAGAAAAAATATATGTTAAACTCTCAAATAAATAATACAAATCATACCTGGACTGATTGAGTGCTCCTTCTGGTCTGGCTGAAGGTTGTGTGTGTGTTTAGAGAGCTGCGCTGTGCTTCAAATATCTAAATCCATGTCAGCGCACCTGTACCACTCCATCATTACACAAGCAAATACGGCTCAGCATCGGGATCAGTGACATGCAAAAGTTGAAAAATGACTCTGCACGGATCCCAAAGCCTGTAAACAAATTCAGGAGAGGAGTTGCCTATTATCTTGATGTGACCTATCTTTCAAATAATGTATACAGTTGCTTCAGAATTGTTACAATTGTTAACAATTCCTGTGTTTAACATACAGGAACAAGCGACAGAGCCATTGTTGCCTCATCCACTATCAGACTAAAACTCAACCATGGGAAAACATTTGTTTGTCTCTTGCAATGTGGTAACTGAAGGGTAACAGACTACCAATAACACAGAGACTACCAGAGTGCAAGTTGCTATCAGTATATTAAGGAGTGAGCGAAGACAGAGAGACTTGTATGCATCAACTGCATCATAACATGGCGACATACGTAGGCTAACATTAAACAGATCACAGAACCATGACGAACATCTCTGCTGCAATAAGAATGTTGAGGGTTCAGGGTTCACATACGGTCCTGAGCACTGGAGCTGAGTAGGGTGACGGACAGCTGCAAACTTAATTTACGTTATGTAACCCCAGTTCTTTGAAGGAGATGAGGGAGACATCTCACCAGATTGGGCTCTTGAAGAGGTGGTTCGCAGAATGAAATGGCAATGTGTTGCAGAGGCCTTTATAGGCTGGGCTGGGGTGGGGTCAGCCATGCATGTTCCATGTGTGATTGAATAGGGTTTCAGCGAATAGGGTACGCAGGGGTGCATACCCCATAGTGAGATGTCTCCCATCATCACCTTCAGACAACCATACTCTCTACATACTGTGACCTAAAGTTTGTAAGGCTTCTAAGGATTGTGTTGTTTATCGAGGGAAGAAATGTATAGATATTATATCATAGGTGTATTATAACCATACACTCAACACAAGTACATTTTGACAGAAAACGTATTGAGTGAGGGTCGAGTCTTTTTAGATGGCTCTTGTTCTGATTCTGAAGTGTCTGAACTTGACTGAGGATGTTTACAAACAGAAAGGGACTTTTTCTGGGGTTATCCAAAAATAGAAAAAAAAAATCCTTCCTTTTGTATGGCTTTTGTAGGGTCAGTTTGCTGATTACCACATTGCCGGGGACGAACAAATGTTTTCCATGGTTTGAGTTTTAGTCTGATAGTGGATGAGGCAGCAGTAGCTCTGTGTTGCTTGCTTCCTGTATGTTAGACATAATTGTTATAACAACTCTGAAACAACTTACTTGATTTATTTTCTGATTTTCCTTTTTGATTTTCTCCCTTTTTATGTGTTTTGGAACTGGCTTTGGAAAAGTGCTGTATAAAAAAAGTTATTATTATTTTTATTCAAGGCCTATAATTCTTAGTTAATATAATTCAGAACAAATAAAGGTCATCAGCAACTCTTCTCCTGAATATGTTTACAGGCTTTGGGATACGTGCCACATGTTCCATATAGCCATTTTTCTACTTTTGCATGTCACTGATCCCTATGATGAGCTGTATTTGCTTGCATAATGATGTAAGCATACATGTACACATACATGGATTTGGATATATAAAGCACAGTTCAGCTCTCTAAACGCACACAATCTTCAGTCTGTCAGACCAGAAGGAGCACTCCAATAATCCAGGTAGGTCAATCAATACTTGTATTATTTATTTTAGAACAGATTCACTCTGATTTTAAGAGGACTAATTCTGGATGGTATTTAAAACATAATTTGTAATGTCCATATTGTGTTTCATCTAAAAAAACTAAAAAAACATGTAAATGTAAAGAAACATACAAATTAATTGAAACGACTGATTTTGGAGAAGTGATATTAGTTATGAAATGTACATTAATACTGTGGGGTCAATACAACTCCACTGTAGCCAGTTTGGGGAATAGGTTTTAAAATTCAGTCTAAGAATGTATTTAATTTAAGTCATAGAATGTATCAACCTAATTCATCCCGTGCTTTTCAACTGATCCACATTAAAGTGGAAATGACTCTGATTGATTAAAAGTGCTTTTGAGTCCAATAGTAGTATTAATCTCTGTCTGTGAACCCACCTCTAAGAGTTAAATTGATGGCAACAATCCTTGTAATTTGTTTATGTCCACAGAGACCTTTGATACGTTGAAGACTGAAGAGATGAACAGCTCCATTGCAAATGACACCTCTGCTCTTTCCCATGAGGATTTAAATTATATTCCTAGAGAATCTCATTTTATCAGCATTGCCTTCGATGCAGTAAACACCATCCTGGGTCTCCCCACCAATGTCTACGTCCTGTGGCTGATAGTGACCGGAGCAGGAGGGTTGGTAGCTTCAGAGTTCTTCTCCCTCAACCTGGTCGTGGCTGAGATCATCTACTGCCTGTCCAATTTACTGAAATTAATCTACTTTTACAATTCTAACAACATTCTTTTTCAAGTTGCCACATTTTTTGCGGGATTTATTATCTTTGGTCGTCCCCTTTTCATGAGTAGTATCTGTGTGGAGCGCTACCTGGCGGTGGTCCACCCTGTGGTCTTCCTGAGGTACAGACCCCTGAGGTACAGGGTGGCCTGCTGTGGGCTGAACTGGTTGATGGTGCTTGGACTTTCTGCATCATATATATTAGTTACATTCCAACAGCTCTATTATATTATCTTGGGTCAGTACCTGGTCATGCTCTCTGTGAAGTTGTTCTGCTGTGTCTCAGTTCTCAGAGCTCTGAAGCGGCCAGGGCCAGGGGAGGGGGAGAGGGAGAGAGAGGGGATGAACGATATGAAGTTGAGGGCTTTCAGGATCATTGTAATCGTCATGGTGTCTGTGTTCGTGACTTACATTCCTGTTATAGTATCAGTGATCATCTGTTTCCAGGAATGTGTTGACTTAGCTTTCACAATCTCTCTGTCCATCATTGTGGTCACTGGGTTTGTTCAACCCCTCCTCTACCTGCAGAGGGCTGGAAAACTGCCCTGTGTCAGACGTTTCTGAGACACAAGTCACTTTCACACTCTTCCAAAAAGTTTTTTATTTGTCCCTGTTGGGGAATCCTTGGAAGAACCCTTTTGGGGTTCCATGTAGAACCCCTCTGTGGAAAGGGATCAGCATGAACCCAAATGGTTCTACAGTACATAGGTCCAAAAACGGTTACGCTACAGGGACAAGTGAAGAACCCTTTTTTGGTTCTAACTAGAACCTTTTTTATAAAGAGTGTATATTTCTGTTGCTAGGCTTTTTAGTAATTGGTGTTGCATTGAAAAAGTATATGTAAGCACTTTATTATTCTTTTTTCCAACATGTCTGATTGTGGTAACTTATCCCTAAATATTGTGCATGCTTAAAAAAATGCTGGACTTTATACATATAACTGGCGCAAAACATATTATCTTCATTATTTACTGCCGTTTTCTTGAGTAAAAATATTGAATGATGCTGGGGTGACTTGAAGTTATTCTGATGTAAATGAACTCTATCGTCCATTACAAACAAATGTTATGTCGGAAATTGGGGAGCAAACTATTGTGAAAAATAAATGAATCTGTTTTTTTAAAACAGATTTCTTTAGAAATTTTCCTTGAATACTTGTGTACAGTATAGTAACTTGGATTGTCAAGCTTATAGTTAGATGTTGTACTTTCGCAAAACATATATATTGATGAACAGCGTCTGATTCATGAGCGATTGTAATATTGCTTCATGCCTCCAAAAATGACAAAGTGACTCCAGTTATGATTACACTCAGTGGTTTATGAAGTTACACATTCATCCCGTAAGGGCATGAGATTTGACTGTTACAGTACAGAGACTAAGGATACATTCTGAATGAAGCCTATCAATACAACAATCAATGAATGTGCTTGATGGTTCCTGTGTACTTCTCATACTTCAATCTAATAAATATCTAATAAATGCTGAACATAAAGTGTGTATTTGTCAGAAAAACATATGTACTTCCACAACATACACTCACTGAGCACTTTATTAGGAACACTATACTAATACTGGGTAGGGCCTCCCTTTGCTCTCAAAACAGCCTCAATTCTTCGTGGCATTGATGTTGGAAACATTCCTTTGAGATTCTGGTCCATGATGACATGATTGCATCACGCAACTCCTGCAGATTTTTCAGATGCACTTTCAAGCTGTGAATCTCCTGTTCTACCACATCCCAAAGGTGTTCTTTTGGACTCAGACTGGGAAGGCCACTGAAGAACACTGAACTCATTGTCGTGTTCATGAAACCAGTTTGAGACGATTTTTGCTTTGTGACATGGTGCATTATCATGCTGGAAGTAACCATGAGAAGATGGGTAAATTATGGCCATGAAGGGATGCACATGGTCAGCAACAATATTCAAATAGGCTATGGAGCGATGAATTGAATTGGTATTAACGGGCCCAAAGTGTGCCAAGAAAACACTCCCCACACCATTACACCATCTCCACCGTAAGAAGGTGTACAGGTGTCCCTAATAAAGTGTTCAGTGAGTGTATATCAAACGACTTGGCCAGCTGGCGTGTTTCTTTCCATGTCATGTTGGTAGGTACGGTAGATACTGCAGCTAGCTACAGTTACTGAGAAACTTACCTCAAGTTTATTGCAAACCCTTACTATTAGCTGGTTTACTCAGCTAGCTACTTTACTCAGCTAGCTAAATAAAATCATCTCCCTGCTGTTTGACAGACAACTAGTCAAAAAGTATGAATAATTTAACTGTCAATTGACGATTTCTCAATTATCACTGGCTGGAACGCTTTTATTTTATATCACCGAAATATCAGATCCTTTCACAAATTGTGATAGAAAGCAGTTTGACTTAGCATAGTTTTACATTAGTGTGGATGAGAAAAGGCTGCCCTTGCCCACCAGCTGAAAAGTTTGCACCCTATTATGATGTTTTTCATGATAACAATCTATAGAAGCTTCAATTTAAGTTCCCAATTTGTCAATCATGAGCTATCACCCAATGGGACATCTGATCTGCCCTGGACAGACTTGCTGAGTAGCCTATTAGTGTGTAGGACATCCACTTTTGACCCTCCCCCATCCACCACAAAATGGTCCCATGAAACATTTCTTAACTTTTGATAACTCACAAAGAGAATGGAAGGCTGACAACTGTTTACTGTGACTTAAGAAGTTAGTTTCCTACTGTAGCTTTCTTGCCGGGTGAAAACCTAGACAAGCTCAGCATTCCTAACACAGGCCCTTCCACTGTACAGTAAAGTTCCTTTGGTAATGCCTTCTATAGAGCACACACTTATAATGCATTATAGGCATGTACGATGCCTTATAATGTATTTATAATGTTTTCGTTATCTTATTATTTTCAACCGACAGAAAATGGCTAATAATAGCTCAGGATTATTATGTGATGATATAAGACATAATGCAGTCATACTGTTTATAACAAGTCTTATAATGCGCTATGCATGCATTATAAGTGTACGCTCGAAGTAAAGTGTTAACAGTCTTTTTAGTAAAATATTCAAACTGTCTGTTATGGTTCAGGGTCTGTTAACATTCAGTTACCACATTGCAAGGGACAAACAAATGTCAGTGAATGAGGCAGCAGTGGCTCTGTGTTGCTTGTTCCTGTATGTTAGACAAAGTAATTGTTAACAATTGTAACAATTCTGAAGCAACTGTTTACTAAGGCCTATCATTATTTGAGAGAAAGATCACATTAAGGGAATTGGCAACTCCTCTCCGAAATTTGTTTACTGGCTTTGGGATGCATGCAGAGTCATTTTACCAGAGTCATTTTATGTCACTGATACCCGTGATGAGCTGTATTTCCTTGCATCGTGATGTAATGATATAGGTGTGCAGACTTGATGGATGTCAATATCTAAAGCACAGCTCAGCTCTATAAACGGACAAACAACCTTCAGTCTGCCAGACAAGAAGGAGCACGCCAACAATCCAGGTATGATCTTTGGGACTTTCACAACTCTAAAATAACGTACTTTAAACAAATATTTTTATGATTTCCGTTTTGGATTTTCTCCCTTTTTATGTGCTAAAAAAAATGTTATTTTAGTCGCTTAAGTTATTATTGTTATTATTTTTCTATAATTATTTCAAGAACAGGTCACATACAGGTCATCGGCAACTCTTATCCTGAATTTGCTTACGTGCATACACGTGAGTCATTTTCATTTTTAAAATTGGGCATGTCACTGATACCTATAATGAGCTCTATTTGGTTGCATCATGATGTAATGATACAGCTTTGCACACTTGATGGATTTAGATATCTAAACCACAGTTCAGCTCTCTAAACGCACACAACCTGATTTTCACAGTTTCATTCTGTTTTATTCAGTTTAAATTTAGAATTTAAGAATTTAAAACGTATTCCCTAAACTGCCTGGAGTGGAGTATTGACCCCAAGGTATTTATCTCATCTCAAAATGTTCACATTGTTATTTTTGTGTACATGTACATGTTTTCTTTGGTTTTTGTATGAAACACAATATGGACATCACACATTATTTTTGAAATCCAATTCAGTATTAGTCCTCTCAAAACAAAATCAGATATAAGCACTGAAATTTGAACTGAATAAACATTTGTGAAAGTCATAAAAATCTTGGATTGATGGAGAGCTCCTTCTAGTCTGGCAGACTGAAGGTTGTGTGTCATGTCTGCACACCTGTACCTGTCTGTACCACTCCATCATTATACAAGCAAATACAGCTCATGATAGGGATGTGTGACATGCAAATGCACTGCATGCAAATTACAGTTGCTTTTCAGTTGCTGCTACTTCGGAATTTGGAACTTGAATCTCTCTCTTTCTCTTTCTCTCTCCCTTTCTCTCCCTCTCTCTCCCTCCCCCCTCTCTGTCTCTCTGTCTGTGTGTGTGTGTGTCTCTCTCTCTCTCTCTCTCTCTCTCTCTCTCTCTCTCTCTCTCTCTCTCTCTCTCTCTCTATCTATCTATCTATCTATCTCTCTCAGGGACCCCTGATGCAGGGCAGTTTCCCAGCCTTGACGAGGTAGAGAAGAGGCTGGACTAACCCAGTGACCACAAACAAGGCTAAACATATGGAGAGAACAAAGTAAAAATCATGCACTTTCAGGTAAGCTTGAAAGGGTACAGTTGCTACGAAGGGCAGACAACCCACTACCATAGATGCCAGAATAACAAGAATGATATTAAAGGCTTTTCTCTTCATATCATTCATCCCCTCTCTCTTTCCCCTGGCTCTGGCCGCTTCAGAGCCCTGAGGAACGAGACACAGCAGAACAACTTCACCGAGAACAAGACATAGGTGTTCACCCATGTAAAAGAAGAAGCTGAAAAAGACATGAACAAGTCAGCTAAGCTTAACCCAAGCACCGCCAACCACAACACCCCACAGCAGGCCAATCTGTACCTCAGGGGTCTGCACCTCAGGAAGACCACAGGGTGGACCACCGCCAGGTAGTGCTCCACACAGATACAACTCTGGAACAACTGGTTAACACAAATCCAGTAGAAAACACCCTCAGTAGAGCCTCAGTAAGATGAGGGCACCGTTGACCACGTAGTAGGTCACCAAAATGCCAAAAAGGCTGTAGATGACCTCCGACACGGCCAGGTTGAGGGCGAAGAACTCTGAAGCTACCAACCCTCCTGCTCCGGTCACTATCAGCCACAGGATGTAGACAATGGTGGGGAGACCCAGGATGAGGGTGAATGCGTAGGTGGTGGTGAAGAGGTACTTGGTTGGGGCTTTGTAGATGTCAAGACTGCTGTGAGGGCAGGAGGACGTGGTGTTCCACATAAAGGTGTTCATCTTGCCTCTCATTAGCCAACAGGATGTTGGTAGGATTCTGTGACCTTCAGAGTTCCAGTGTTTCTGTGGTCAGAGAAAAAGTGTCCTTATTTTGGATTTCACAAAATGGAAACTGAATTACTTGTGGGGGAACTGTACTGTATCTTGCCCAAAATGAAAAAGAGGGTAATTTTTTAGGATAAGGCAATTGGAAATAACATTGCCTTAAAGTTTCATGATGTGTCATGAAAAGGGAATTGTAATATTCATCCATAAACTATACATTCACATACAGGTATGTCGGTGTTGTTGTGCACTTTGAAAATGACATCCTCACAAACATTTACAAAAACGTTATATTTACAATCAACATGACAAAGCCAATTGATATTCCAAATCCATTCAATATTTTCAGATTGATCCATTTCAAGTATTTGGCCTTTCACAAAAACTCACATTCCAACTGTCAAGAAATTTCAATTGATTTCCATCAGTAAGCTTTGAGGGCCGGGCGTTGGTGTTGGGCCACTTAAGGTCGCATACCATCATTTCATTCATCACAATGAGCCCATCCTCCGATTTCTACCTCCACCAGCCTCCCCTGGTATGTGACTAAGGGCCCACAGCTGATTATTTTCATTGTGTGACCTCTCCGCATTGCTTAATCTATTAATGTTTATGGAAAGTAATGAAACAAAATGTATGAATGATGCAAAATATTTTCTAGCGTTTTACATCACAATGTAAAACACTGCCTAAAAGAAAACAAAAGCCTGGGAAAAGTATGTCACCTGTCACGAGACATCCTTTGATCAGTCTCCCCCCCTCTCCATCTCCCCCTCTGTTTCTCTCTCTCTCTCTCTCTCTCGACTACAGAGAGAGAGATGGAGAGAGGGAGAGAGAGAGAACAATAGAGAGAGAGAGACAGAGAGAGAGAGAGAGAGAGAGAGATGGAGAGAGGGAGAGAGAGAGAACAATAGAGAGAGAGAGAAAGAGAGTGTGAGAGAGAGATGGAGGAGCTGTCATCTCTCCTTGCTGTCTGTCTGTGATGGGGTATAAATAGCGATCGTTGGTTCTCTGAAAGTTGAGATGAAAACATATGCTTTGTTTGCTGCATGAAGACGTCTCTCTGAAACCCCCAGCATGAGGGAGAAAGATCCTTCCAGCCTCCTGGAGAGAACATCCAACGTAACGAAAGATGAACTGCACCCCTCTCGAGATTACTGTGACCCAATATTTGACAGACAACGCAGATATCTCCAGGGACAAAACCACTGTTTTGAAAAGTGAAGGAAGAGCTTATATGATTTTCGGTTACATATGTTTTTTTTTAAATCAGGTGTGTCTGAATCAACATTCCCCCCGAAGGAGAACAATGTTTGGCTGTCCTGTTTCATCTTTAGAGGAGCTAGCGGAGTTAGCTAACACTAACCTCGCATACAGGTAGCATGAGAGACGCTAACGCTAATAGTCACGCAATGTAACCAGCGTTCAGCCTAGCATAGCATGAGTGACGATGACTACACAGGTTTAGCATGAGTGTAAGCAGCAGGGTTGGAACCGGGGATCTCTCACATGGATACCACAGGCGTAAGGCGTAAGCCTCGTGATGAGAGGGCTACATCTGAGCTTAGAAGTCACAAGAGTGTTCAAATCACCTCCGCTACAATCGCTGTTATATTTATTACTGTTATTATTATTATGATTATTGTTGTTGTTGTTGTTGTTGTTGTTTTTATAATTATTATTGTCAGTTAAGGTGAGTTAGTGCTGGGCCGGAACAAAAGCCTACACAGGGTGGTACAGTAGTATCTCCACACACACACACACACACACACACACACACACACACACACACACACACACATACAGTATGGGTAAGAGTCATTGATATTCATGAGGTACACGTTTACTCGTCAGGGTCTTCCCTGCCTACTGTGTAATTGTCTAATCACCATCATCTAATGTACTGTACAATGCCTTTGTTCTCCCCATAACACATTCTGATGGGTTCAAAGGCATGGAAAACAGTGTGTGTGTGTGTGTGTGTGTGTGTGTGTGTGTGTGTGCGTGCGCGCGCACACGCACGCGTGTCTGTCAGGAGACCAATTACATTCCTGAGTTATACTTCAAATGAAGCCTAGCGAATCAGAGCTCCTCCCCGATTTGGCCTCAGCAGGAATTAAGGGAAAATGAACCCCCGCATACACTCACACACTCACAAACACAAACACACACTCACACTCACACACACACATACACGCACACACACACACACAAACACACACACATACACGCACACACACACACACTCACACTCACACACACACACTCACACAAACACACACACACGCACACACAAACACACACACACACACACACACACTCACACTCACACTCACAAACACACACACACACACCCTGAGGTCCTGTAAACCAAGCCCTTTGTATAAAGTAACTCATCTGTTCATTCTGACAGACTTAGCAAGGAGTTACATAATGTGTTTCCTCTGTTGTAACAGCTGTTGTGTTTACTAGGTGAGGCCACGGCATGATTGATTATGGGTTAACTAAACATGATTGATTATGGGTTAACTAAACATGATTGATTATGGGTTAACTAAACATGACTGATTATGGGTTAACTAAACATGATTGATTATGGGTTAACTAAACATGATTGATTATGGGTTAACTGAACATGATTGATTATGGGTTAACTGAACATGATTGATTATGGGTTAACTAAACATGATTGATTATGGGTTAACTGAACATGATTGATTATGGGTTAACTGAACATGATTGATTATGGGTTAACTAAACATGATTGATTATGGGTTAACTGAACATGATTGATTATGGGTTAACTAAACATGATTGATTATGGGTTAACTAAACATGATTGATTATGGGTTAACTGAACATGATTGATTATGGGTTAACTGAACATGATTGATTATGGGTTAACTGAACATGATTGATTATGGGTTAACTGAACATGATTGATTATGGGTTAACTGAACATGATTGATTATGAGTTAACTGAACATGATTGATTATGGGTTAACTAAACATGATTGATTATGGGTTAACTGAACATGATTGATTAT
>NC_139675.1:7803230-7855730 GCF_951799395.1 Argentina silus
TCAAAGCATAAAAGCATTTGTAGTAATCCACCACCAGTCACAAGCCAATAATGAGCCTGGTATTGCCAAGCACAATGTGAACTGCATGTGACTGTATTAACATACTTCCCCTTTCAGGGCTTAATCTCCTACAGTCACGAATTAGAGAGAGAGAGAGAGAGAGAGAGAGAGAGAGAGAGAGAGAGAGAGAGAGAGACAGAGAGGGTAACAGGGAAGAAGAGGGAGAGAGACCGAATGAGGGAAAGGGTGAGTTAGAGAGAGAGAGTGGTGGAGAAAGAGAGAGAGGACAAGGGAATACAATTAGAGGGAGGCGGAGAGAGAGAGAGAGAGAGAGAGAGAGAGAGAGAGAGAGAGCACAGACAACAGAAAGAATCTTCAAGAGTGACAGAAGGAGATAGACATGAATAAGTAAGGATTCAAATTGACTCCCTGGTGCTGTCTGTTTGAAGTCGCTGGGTGGTTCGTTGTTAAGATGAACAAGGGCACAGAATGGAGACGTGCAAAATGACAAATCTGGGATATATACTTTCGGTGACTGTTCCCAAAGTAAAGCAAAGATTAGCTCTCCGCTGAGGAAACCCCTTGGGCTGCAGGGAGTTCACAAGGAGGAGAGAATAGAAGAACATACTATCCTTAATTTACATTGCATAGTCTCCACTGTACCCAGAGAAGGCTGTGCTGCATGGAATGGAATGAGGAATGTTATCAAACACACGTCTTTGATAAGTGTTTGATACTCTTTCGAACTCCGTTTTGTACGTTACAATGAGCCCGTCCTCTGATGTCTGGCTCCACCAGCTTCCACTGATTGTATCCACTTGTTTCTGCTGGTCTATGGTGTACAGTATTACTCAGGGGAGGCTGGTGGGGGTAGAAATCGGAGGGCGGGCTCATTGTAATGCATGGAAAGGAATGAGGAATGGTATCAAACGTAACGTGATACCATTCCTCATTCCAGGTAACAAACATGCACGTGTGATACCATTCCACCAGGCTCCCTGGTGTATGACTGTATGACTGTGTGATTGTTGGAGCTGTAAATCCATCCTGGCATTCCATACATACCTTCACCTCCCACCGTAGTGGTAAGCTGAGAGCTGGGCTCTGATTGGTTGACGGGGGGGCTTGAGGTCTGCGTTGAGTTCTGTGTTCCTCTGAGAGCAACAGAGTTTGGCAGGACCAGCCTTGTTCATACACAGCTTATCACACACACACAAGCACCCACGCGCACACAGACATGCACACACACACACGCACACACGCACACACACACACACAAAGCTACTGAAAGGCTCTTATTCACAAAGCAATAAAGTAGAACTTCTTGATAGGAATAATTCTGATTCTTCTGAGACCCCAATGTCTAAAAGAACAGATATTACTTTATGTCAAGGGAGGTTGGTGGAGGTAGAAATCAGAGGACTCCATTTCATGCATTACAATGAGCCCATCCTACCGCCTTCCCTGCTTTATATATAGCTGCTAGCCAGAGTGCGATTTGCCGCCGGGGATCGTGGGGATTTTCCCCCCTTCTGCTTTTCTCATCCCTCTTTTATTCGTGGGGGACACGGTATATCCCCACTTCTGATATGTTCTATATGTGTACATTCATTCCCAGAACACATGTCCTGCTAAGGATAAGGATCCATGCCAAAACACAACAAATTAATTATTTTGGTCATGTTTTTTAATTTTTTTTATTATTATTATGTAATTCATTAAAATCTCTTTTGAAATCGCCAACTGGAGCGGGAAAGTGGAGCTTGAGCTTGTAGTGGTGTTCTCTGCAGCGGCTCGTCCACACATGGATTCAATGTCTGTCTGCCACACATTTCCCCTTGCTTCCTTTGCATGTGCACTGCTGCATGCAAATGACCCTGGCAAAGCTCCAGTAGTCAGTAGCAAGCAGCCACAGCCAGACAGTTAACATGTTGAAACTAGAAGCTGCATTGCACCCACGAGAATGACTCGCCAACGTGAGTTCAACATATTTATACAAAACATAGATTCGGAAAATATGTTTCCAGTCACGTGAAATGACATATAATTGCATGAAATGCATTTCTAAAAGGCCTCATCTTCTCCTCATTCAGGAGCTCCAGACTCAGCAGTCTAATTACTATTCCCCTGTGTAAGCCCCCAATGTGTGAACATCCTAGAAATGCTTCTGGCTTGAGCAAGCCAGTTATAAAGTTCTTTATATGAATTTCTGGAATTATATATGGTTTTTTTGGGTTGTTTTTTTTCACAAATGGCACTCTGCTGCTAACACTGTTTATTGCTGTGCTGTTACTGCTGCTGTTGAGACCCTGTGACAATGTGACTCTGTGATAATGCACTTTAAATAAAGCTTGACTCGATTTGACTCTGATGAAAGATTGTTTTAAAACACTACCTTACAGCTGCCTGCCTATGAAGGTTAAACGTGTGTGTGTGTGTGTGTGTGTGTGTGTGTGTGGGTGGGTGGGTGGGTGGGTGGGTGCATGTGTGTCTGTGTGTGTGTGTGTGTGTGTGTGTGTGTGTGTGTGTGTGTGTGTGTGTGTGTGGGTGGGTGGGTGGGTGGGTGGGTGCATGTGTGTCTGTGTGTGTGCGTGACACACAACATAAGACATAAGCATGAATGTGCCATGACGTTGGACATCAGCAGAGCTGTCCCCTCCTATTATAAAACATAGTTTGGTGAAAGTTGCCTCGCAGACAGTAAAAAATGCAACATCCAGACACAATTCTAATGTACAATAATGATTTACCTGTGACAGTAACATGATAGACGTTACCCACGACTTGGGACATATGAACCTCCCTACCACTCTCCCTAACTCTCCTCATTCACACACACACACACACACACACAGGGCTTGTAGAGTTAGAATGACTAGAAGGGACTATTTCTCTTTTTTTGCACATGCAGATTATTGTTGTTGTTGTGGATTATTGGATTTACGTGGATTACTGTTGCCGCTATTGTTGCTTGTAACTATGCCCTTCTAATTGCCTCTTTCGGGGATTAGTAAAGTCATGTTGAATTGAATTAATCAGAAACTACGTTCCATAATAGAGTTCACCGGCGGCCATTTTGTATGCACCATTTTGGAACATTCGATTATCTGTGAGTTCCACATCCTGGAGGTTTCTACACTCACAACAATGGCACCTCCACTGACCCAGCATACTGGATGTAGCCTACCTCCCAACAAAAAGCCATGGTTGGAGGGACTTCTATCATCCATCCATTCTACTTCATTCTATATCTCTGTCCAGGCCTAGGGCCGTGTCTATCACCCCCCCAAACTCACAACCCACCTATAATTGCTACGGCGAGGTTCACTGTGTGTGTGTGACATGCCGCCTGGGCTTTGCCAAGCTGCTCGTAAGAATCCGACAAGCATTTCGCACAAACGTGCCACTTTTCGCTGTGCGTCCACAGCGAGAGGCTCAGCGGCGTAGGACACCCCGCGCTGAGGATACGTAACATGGCGTAGCCCCGTCAGGGGGGTCTGTCCCACGTCACCCGTTAATATCGGCCACCCAAACTGGTCACATCTTACTGCCCGACCGTCCGGGGGTGTAGACACTCATTGTACGCCTTGACGCGGCTGGACACACACTTTGACACACACACACACACACAAACACACACACACTTTGACACACACACACAAACACACACACAGACACACACACACACACACACGCACGCACACATACACACAGGTAGAGAGAGAGGAGTGTGTGTTTTGGAGTGTTTTGGAGTTTTTGTTTTTACACAATGGATTCGTATTTTCTGAAAGGATTGATTGTGCTGCTGCTGTTACACCACTGCCAGTCTCAAGGTAGGGGGGCACCTCAGAGTGTTATGTAAACGATATCATTATTATTATTATTATTATTATTATCTTATATAACCATGATTCATCAGGGGTATTATCTAATTATGGTAATAACTTGGTGCTTAGTTGCGGCCTAAAGGTATGTTGTCTCCCTGATATTGCTTTTGCAGGACAATTATTAACACTTCCTTCACATGTACAAGCCTCTGGGTACTAAGTCCTCCAGGATAAGCCAGTTGAGCATTGTGATTAATCAAAGAAATACAGCATTTTAGGCATTTATTACAGTTATTTACGCCGTGTAAGATACATTAAAAATAGATACAAAATAGTCTACAAGGTGGAAGCATTTGCTGTTTCAGTCCATTGAGAGACTGAACTCTCGGTCAAGAAAGACCCATCCACATCAGGGCATAAGACCCATCCACATCAGGGCATAAGACCCATCCACATCAGGGCATAAGAGCCATCCACATCAGGGCATAAGAGCCATCCACATCAGGGCATAAGAGCCATCCACATCAGGGCATAAGACCCATCCACATCTGGGCATAAGTGCAAAGGCAGTCACCAGCTATCTTTTGATTAACAAAACCACACATGGTGGCTTTACACCAGGGAAGGCTGGTGGAGGGAGGAATCTGAGGACAGTCTCATTGTAATGCATGGAATGGAATGAGGAATGGTATCAAACACTTTTGGTTTGATACCATTCCTCATTCCATTCATTACAATGAACCCGTCCTCCAATTTCTGCCTCCATCGGCCTCCCCTGCTCTACACACTACAGGGCTGACCCAGACTGTACTGTTGACTCCGATATTTTCTTTTCACATTGTCCTCTCCAGCACTGTTTAAGTTTAACTATCGTGGATGCATAACCAGGCCAGCCCAGTACAGCCTGACTTGGTTCAGCTCAGTTTGGCTCTGTAGTGTGAAAAGGGTAATCGTTTTCCACTGATGCATTTTCCCCCAGACCTGGCCACCTCCACCCTCCCCTCGACCGCGGTGGTAGCCCCCCTGGAGGCGGAGGCGGCTCCCCAGGAATCAGAGCTCTCGCCTGGGCAGGAGGTGCTCCCAGGGGTGGCCCCACCTAGCCTGAAGGAGGTGGAGAAGGCGGTGCAGGAGGCCTCGGAGAAGGTAGAGGAGAGGGGGGCCGAGAAGGTGCTGAAAGAGCTGCTGGAGCGGGTGGTGGAGGCCGCCCTGGTGGAGGCTGCTCTGGTGGAGGCTGCTCTGGGGGAGGCTGTGCTGGAAGAGGAGCCACAGGGGAAGGTGGGAGAGGTAGAGGAGGAGAAGGAGAAGGAGGCAGAGGTTGAAGCAGTGGAGGCTGAAGATGCTGGGTTAGGGATGGAGGTGGTAGAGGAGGAAGAGGAGGAGACGGGGGTGAAGGGGGGAGAGGTGGAGGTTGGAGGTGGAGAGACGGAGGAGGTGGAGGCTGCTGCTGTGGTGGAGGAGGAGGTGGTGTTGGCGGGAATAGAGGAGGGGGAGGCCATTGTAGCTGATGTAGTGGGGGAGGTGGGAGAGGAAGTGGGAGAAGAGGTGGGAGAGGAGGCAGAGGTGGAGGAGGAGAGTTTAGCAGAGGAGGTTGGAGGAGCTTCGGTTGACGAGGAGATCGTAGACCAATCTCTCGTAGCTCCTATCACTGAAGGTGGGATTGTGGAGGAAACCGGAGCCACCACAGAAGAAGAGGAGGTGGGAGGAGAGCTAGTCGTAGAGGAGGTAGAAGAAGAAGAAGGAGAAGAGGGGGAGGGGGTGAAGGAGGGAGTCCAAGAGCCAGAGGAGGCCCAAGCAGTGGAGGAGATGGGGGTAGACCAGGACCCTGGCCTGGGGGTGGATGTTGTGGAGGAGGCTGGAGGTGTGGAGGGAGAGGGGGAGGTGGAGGAGGTCGAGGCCCAGGGAGGTGAGGGTGTCGGCGGGGAGGAGCCAGTAGCACCACTCCCTGATTACGAGGAGATGGAGACCACCCAGTCGGTAGTGGGGGAACCAGTGGAAGAAGAAGAGGAGGTGGAGGAAGAGGTGGAGGGTGGAGACATAGAGGAGGTGGTGATAGGAGGAGGAGAGGTGGAGGAGGGGGGTGTGGGGGTGGTGGAGGTGGAGGTGGAAGAGGGGGGAGATGCTACAGGAGGTGAGGAGGATGGAGAGAGTGTGGGAGAGGTGGTGGAGGAGGAGGTGTCTGTGGGGGTTGTGGATCAGCCGGGAGGTGAATCAGCAGGAGAAGAGGATATTGACCTGGGGACACCAGAGGACAGTGAAGCAGGTAAACTAATGGATTACAGTATATCTATGCCAGGGGAGGCTGGTGGAGGCCTGCTCACTAAATGCACAGTCTATGTTGACAACGTCTTATAACAGCCCCTATGTAAGGCATGAGGAATGGTATCAAACACGTGTGTTGGAATGATATCAAGCTTGTGGGTTTGATACCATTCCTCATTCCATCCCATGCATTACAATGAACCCGTTCTCTGATTTCTACCTCCACCAGCCTCCCCTAGGTGTAGTTCTACAGTAACTTACCTACATCTCAACTCTAACATAGAGGGAATTGACCCCAACTCAGCAACTGGTTCTTCACCCAAACCCAAACAGGTTCTTCACAGGGTTCTCAAACAGGCACAGCCGAAGAACCCTTTTAGAACCCTTTTTTTGAAGAGTATAACCCTCTTCACTGAGAGCTACTGGATGCCCAGGCTTGAGATTCTGCCCAGCAACTAAAACACTTGAAGTACTTCACAAGACCTTGATTGGGTGAAAACACTCCTGTTTTCACCCGCTTGGCTGGAACAAAAATCCTCCCTAAAACTGTAGTAATCAAGCAAACACTCACTGCATGTAAATAACTAATAACTAAGTCAGTTTGCTCTGAGCTCCAGATCCAGCCTTCAGCTTCGGCTGCAAGTAGAGGCTAAGAGTGACATGCTGTGTGTATGTGCTGAGTGCCCTGTAGTTTATTCAGACAGATAATAACGCACACACACACACACACACACACACACACACACACACACACACACACACACACACACATCTATAGATTATTCCACATTCCGTAGGGCCATTCGACAGACCCCGGCTTCGGCCCCCAGCCTCATTTTCACGTGCGCGTTAAATACCAAACCCCTTTCCTAGAAGCGCTGCCGGAGCCGGTCGCTGGTGTGATAGCCGGGGAGTCTCAGGACCACGCAAGCCCCCTCACCCCCCCTCAGAATGGGGGGGGCGAGACCCACAGTAACGCCATGGGTGGGGACGAGATCCAAGAGGAGTCTAACGATGCCAACGAGATCATCACCTCCAAGGATGACCTTTTGTTCAACCTTCAACCTGCCAAGGCGGCCACGCCCACGCTGGACAACTTTGTGGAGGAGATCCCGGCCACGCCCCCTCAGTCCAAGGGGGAGGAGCTTGTGGAGGCCACTGACAACGACTCGGGTAATATGGAGCAACATTCTACCTTTTTGACATCACACTGGTTTAACTAACATGCATAACTAGTTGCCCATAGTATCTCCTTGCAACCCAGGTAACCATGACTCCAGTAGCCATGCACTGGCAAACTCACATAACCACTGACAACTCACGTAACCACTGGCGACTCACGTAACCCCTGGCGACTCACGTAACCCCTGACAACTCCTGTCACCACTGACACCTCACGTAACCACTGAAAACCAAGGTCAAACCACAGACATACAGGGGTACCCTACACTCTCAGAGAAAAGAGGTTATTCTGCAGTCTCTGTGGGAGAACTCTTTGAAAAACCTTTTTGGGTTCAATGTGCTCAATAGCCACTGACAATCCAGATAGTATACACCGTGTTATCCACTCTACACACACACACACACACACACACACACACACACACACACACACACACACACACACACACACACACACACACACACACACACACAGGTAACAGACAGCCATCTTGTCTCGGTACAGAGGCTGGTGCTCTGGGGCTAGAGGCGTGGAAGATAGGTGCCATCTCCGCCGCTGTCTTCCTGGGTCTGGAGACCATCGTCATCATCGTCTACGTCCTCAAGTGTCGCAACCGAACCCACAGGTACTGTAGTACACCTGTATTCATTAACCCACAGGTACTGTCGTACACCTGTATTCATTAACCCACAGGTACTGTAGTACACCTGTATTCATACGATCTTGTGAACTCTGATAGTCCAAGTTCAAAGTTCACATACGTTATTTGCGTTATGAGCTTCCATTGGTTGATTCTGATACTAATGATATGTGTGTGTTTGTGTGTGTGTGTGCATGTTTGTGTGTGTGTGTGTGTGTGTGTGTTTGTGTGTGTGTGTGTGTGTGCGTGTCCGTGTGTGTGCGTGTGAATGTGTGTGTGTGTGTGTGTAGCGGCCCAGCCCCAGAGCGAGCCTGTGAGGAGGCGTGTGGAGACGCAGAGGCCACGACAGCAGAATGCAACGATGACACTCTGACCGCCAGCGACGGGGAACTTCAACAGTACGCACATCCCGTAAAACTACACTACCCATAACTCCCTGAAAACTACCTCAAACTCCATAGCAGCACAACAGGTTTCATGCATGTAAAGATCATCTATCTTCTTCTAATAGCGCCAAACATGTGTCCAACCCGACACCAGATTTTAAGAAAACTCTTTGTTTGCACTAATACAGCACTCTTCACTGAACGTTCTTCTTCATGTGATCTCATTCTTGATGACAAATGATTTATTATGGCCATTTAGAACTATTTAAAAGCTAAAATCTACATACTGCACCATTAAATATTTCCAAAAAGGCTACAAGGGCAGACTGTATCCCCCATCTGATTTTCTAGCTTGTGTGCAAGTGCATCCTAAAATGGCTGCCTAGACTCTAGGGTCACATGAGTGTGTTTGTGTGTGCCTGTGTGTGTGTGTGTGTGTACGTGCGTGCATGCATGTGGGTTGGATGAACCCAGAGTACTGCTGCTTAATCTGGCAGAAGGAGAGTACACTTAGCTTGGTGTGTGTGTGTGTGCTTGATTTAGCATGCACAGCATAGTAGTATTCTGTTGTACTAAGCTCACAAGGCAGCTATGAGTAATATTCTTCAAGAATCAATGGGCACTGTTATATAATCTATATATATACGGTTTCAAGAATTACGGATTGTGGCTTTAACTAGGTTGCTGTTGACACACTCCTCTCAGGATTGCGGCTCTGGACCCGTCGGACCTGTCCCAGACCCAGCAGGAAGTATCTATGACGATGACAGACATCCAGCTCAACTCCAATGGCCCAGACTCATCACATGACCTTCGGACTTCAGTTCTTTAGAGTCTGGCCCCGCCTCCATTCCTGCTCCTGCCCACATAACTACCCCCCCAACTGTTGTTACTGTAACCCCAACTGTACGGTATGTGTGTGTGTGTGAGAGAGAAAAAAAGAGAGAGAGAGAGAGAGTAGAGTGAGTGAGTGAGTTAGTGTGTGTGCGTGTGTGAGAGAAAGTGCAGGAATGAGTGTGTGAATGAGGTTAAGTGCTGTAAAGTCTTTAGACTAGAGGTAGATTGTTTCGCATTGTTGTTCAAATCAATATTGGCCACAGAAGTCATGCAAATTAGGTTTTTGAAGACTGTTGATGTATATGCGTGTTATATCCCAAAAAAAGATTGATTGCAATGCCATTGTAAATCACACCTGGCCAACTTGATAATTCTACAAACAAAAACACGTTATTTTGACACCCTCTGAAATAAAACTATTGAAATTTGATTTATAATTGTACCACATACTGTAAACCCCAACCTTTGTATCATCATTCGCTATTTGACATGTACAGAATAAAATGATGTTAAGGGTCTTGGTGTCCTCTCCTTCTTCCACTCCCCCCCACAGACACACACACTGACACACACACAATGCTAACAAACAAACACACACAGACACACACACTGACACATACGCTGACACACACAGACACACACACAATGCTAACAAACAAACACACACACACACACACTGACAATAACTAAGAGTAAAAGTGAAATGTACTGTATATTCACAAACGTATACAGTAATGTTAGTTAGATGACCATCTATGAAACATACAGTAATGTTAGTTAGATGTCCATCTATGAAACATACAGTAATGTTAGTTAGATGTCCATCTATGAAACATACAGTAATGTTAGTTCATTAGGTTAGTATCTATGAAACAAATGTTTCACACAGTAGTCGTCTGATGTCTTTTTGTGCCTGATTGATCTCCCAGATTTGCCCACGCTGGGCTGGGATCACGAGGGGTGTGTGTGTGTGTGTGTGTGTGTGTGTGTGTGTGTGGTAGAGGCTCATAGAGGAAAGGCCTAGTCATGCGCTGGGGAGCTATTTAAACCAGGAGAGGGCAGTGAGCCGTCCCTAGGGGGCTACAGGACTGGAGAGAGAGGAACAACATGCACAGTCAAAGGTAAGAGAGACACAACATCCACTTCCACTTTTGTTTTATTATTATTTATTAACGATGTATTAATTGATCTATTGATCCAAGTTACTCTCATTGTGACAGCAGGGCAATAAATGATGTACGTCTGACAAATAATTACAAGTGCCAAGAAAAGTAAAGTGTATTGGAAAATGAATACGTTTTGTTAAGATTAAATAACAAGAGATCAGGGGAGGCTGGCGGAGGTAGAAATCGGAGGACGGGCTCATTGTAATGCATGGAATGGAATGAGGAATGGTATCAAACGTGTTTTTGATACCGTTTCCCCTCAGATTTCTACCTCCACCAGAAGTGTGAAACCGTTGTTGTTTTATTTCATTTTTCCTCGAAATTCTGGTGAGAGGATTCAATCCCTTGATACGCATCATCTGGTCTTGGGGGGGGGGGGGGGGGGGGGGAGTCCTGTATGAAATGACAGCAAATCATCAGGTGTAAAGAGAACAGAACCACTGATGAACAACGAAAAGAAAAGAACAGAAACTGTCTTAACAGAAACAGTCCTTCTGTAGTCCTTGCTGAGGGCCAAGGGTCAGTAGAACTTAATTTCTCCTGACAGCCCCACCTGTAAAGCAGCCAGATAGTAATAATTGCCAAATCAAAGTCAATCTTCTGTGTGTGAAAGAACCAAATTCGTTAAATGAGGACCTTTGCTGGCCTAGGAGAGGAGTGGGCCTGGATTGTCAAGAGATAAAGTAATTGTGTAGCGACGAAGCTTTGGGGAAACTCACCTGAGAGAAAGATTTATTGTTTTCATATCGTTCTGCCTCTGTCTTTTATTCATTTATGTATTTATTTGACGTTGTGGTGACAGGTTTAAATCCCTTGGGATGCGTCATCTCTGGTTTTTGGCAGGGAACTTCCTGTATGAAAATGACAGCATTTCAAATTAAATTAGGTGGAAAGAGAACAAAACAACAGGTAAAAAAAGAAATGAAAAGGAAAGACACAAACTGATAATACCACTATTATAATCACCACTACTATGATCTGTACTTCTTTTATCAAGGGGAGGTGGAGATAGGTCATGTCCTCTTGATTGGTTGATCAGGTCAGATGGTAACTTACGGTGATTCAATGAAGGCAGTATTTAGAGGTTATCAAAATCAATCAAAAACTACCTGAAGAGGCAAGAGTGAGAAGGTGAAGATCGGGGTCACACACGCCCCAACATTTATGAACAACCACATCCCCCGTATCCTTTACAAATGAATACTGAATCTACTTTTAGAATCCTATATTTTGGCCTTCAAATCCTTATGAACTAAAACTATGAACTGAAACTAACTAAAAACGTCCTGTTTGGATGTATGTCAGCATGTGGCGTTTGGGTCTGCTGTTGGTGACCCTGTGCGCCCCCCTGACCCTGGCCCAGTTTCCCCGGGAATGTGTGACCCCCGCGGGGCTCCGGAGTGGCCAGTGCTGCCCCTCTCCCTCGGGGCTGGCGGGTGACGAGTGCGGCTCCGCTACAGGGCGTGGTCAGTGTGTGGCGATAGCAGCCGACCAACGGCGCCACGGGCCCCAGTACCCGCACGACGGCCGGGACGACCGGGAGCGCTGGCCGCTGAGGTTCTTTAACCGGACGTGCCGGTGTAACGGGAACTTCTCGGGTTACAGCTGCGGACGGTGCCGGCACGGTCTCACCGGGCCCGACTGTGACCAGAGGATCTCTGTGGGTAAGACACAAGCAGGGGAGGCTGGCGGAGGTAGAAATCGGAGGACGATTACTCATTGTAATGCATAGGGAGGGAGGGGAGAGGGGTGGGAGGGGAGAGGGGAGAGGGATAGGAAGGGAGTTAGAGGGAAGGGGAGAGATATGGTAAAGCACAAAGGCAGAGATGGGGGGGAAAAGAGAGAGAGAGGGAGGGACAGGAAGAGGAAAAGACAGGAATAGAGGGGGTGGAAAGAGAGATACAGGGAAAGAGAGAGAGGAGTTAAAGGAGAGCTTAAACATCAACCTTTTTCATACACTAAAAAAATTAACACCAGTTCACCTTTACCGAGATCTTACATCTTACGACGACTGTGATCAGAGGATCTCTGTGGAAAAGAGACAAGCAGGGGAGGCTGATGGAGGTAGAAATCGGAGGACGGGCCTCATTGTAATGCATGGAATGGAATGAGGAATGGTATGAAACAAAAGTTGGATTCTGTTCCTCACGCCAGTCCATGCATTACAATGAGCCCGTCCTCTGATATCTACCTCCACCAGCCTCCACTGATATACAAATACTTATATATGGTCTGCTCTTACTTATACATTATCTATTGACTCATCTAGATCATTTCCATCCAGAAATAAGGACTGTTGGATGAGATAGTACTTCCATCTACAATACTATATTGCTACCAGCTAATATGTTCTACCTTTCCTCCCTCCCTCCCTCCCACCCACCTCCCCTCTACCTCTCTCCGGATCTAACCCTTCACCTCCCATCATCCCCCTCCCTTAACCTTCTTCCCCTCCCTCCCTGCCTCCTTGCCTACCCCCCCTCCCTTCCCCCCTCATCTCCAGTCAGGAGGAATGTGATGCAGATGAGCTCTGTGGAGAAGCAGGCGTTTGTGAGTGCACTGGACCAGGCTAAGAGGACCGTCCACCCTGACCTGGTCATCTGCACGCGCCAGTAGGTTCAGAACGACAATGCAGCCATAGAACTACATGACCCAACACTGCAGCCATAGAACTACATTACCCAACACTGCAGCCATAGAACAAGATTACCCAACACTGCAGCCACAGAACTACATCACCCAACACTGCAGCCATACTGCAGAACTACATTACCCACCCAGGTTGATACAATACAATATGTTCAAACATACTTTATGTTAGGTAATTAGTTTTAGGGCTAATCGCCAACATAACAAATACAAAACAGAAGCACAACTTCTTGCCACCTCAATTCCCAATACACCACCCCACACCCCAAACTCAACTCTGTGTACAACAATACTTTGACACCAGTGGAGGCTGGTGGAGGTAGAAATCGGAGGACCTTACCACTGTGCTTTTTCTCCCCTATGGGGAGTTTTTTTCCTTGTACTTGCTTTTTGGGGGTCAAATCATACTGTTTGTGTTGTATTTATTGTTTATATTGTTTTTGTTTTGAAGCATGTTGCGACATTCGTCTATAGAAATAAATGTGAAATGTGTGAAAATTTTAACACGCCAGTTACCAGGAAGTATTTGGGCCGGATGGTGACACCCCCCAGTTTGAGAACATCACTGTCTACAACTACTTTGTCTGGAGTCACTACTACTCTGTCAGCAAGACCTTCCTGGGGGCGGGGCAAGCCAGCTTCGGGGGCGTGGACTTCTCCCACGAGGGCCCAGGATTCGTCACCTGGCACCGCTTCCACCTACTGCAGCTGGAGAGAGACATGCAGGTGAGGGGGTAGAGGGTGGGGGGGTGGGAGGGATGGTAAAGCAGAAAGGGCAAAGGCTGAGAAATGGGGGGGAAAGAGAGAGAGGGAGGGACAGGAAGAGGAAAAGACAGGGATAGAGGGGTGGAGGGAGAGAGAGAGAGAGAAAGAGAGAGAGAGCACAATCAGAGAAAGTCAAACTTAAAACAAACATGTTTTCATACACATAAAAAGTTAACACCTCTTTGCAGAGATTACACCTTCATCCTCTGACCCCCCCCCCTCACAGGACATGCTCGGAGACGCCAGCTTTGCCCTGCCCTACTGGAACTTCGCCATCGGCGGCAGCGAGTGTGACATCTGCACTGACGACCTGCTCGGGGCGCGGAGCAGCTTCGACATGGACTCCCTCAGCCCCAACTCTGTCTTTGCCCGGTGGAGGGTCATCTGTGAGAGCGTGGACGACTATGACACGATGGGAACCATCTGTAACAGTGAGGACGACGCCTTATCAATACTCAGACACCAGGGGGAGGCTGGCGGAGGTAGAAATCGGAGGACGGGCTCATTGTAATGCTTGGAATGGAATGAGGAAGGGTATATGTTTTATACCATTCCTTATTCCATTCCATCCATTACAATGAGGCCGTCCTCGAGTTTCTCCGCTTCCTCGTCTTGAGGCCGACGTCTTCACTCCTCTATCCCAGTGGACATTGTGCAAGTTTAATTCCTACATTCCTCATCCAGTTCTTAATAAAGGGGAGGCTGGCGGAGGTAGAAATCGACCATCTGTAACACTGAGGATGACGTCTTGTCAGTACTCATTGAATCATTATCATCTGGTGCCCATTTGGAGAAGCCGAATTCCCCTCTCAGGTGTTCATCTCCTAATCTAGAGATGGGTCATGTGGATGGAGGCTGTGCAGATTATTCTGCTGTTCATTTACTCCGAACCCTCCTTACCCAATTTGACCTTGTACAAGTTTGGTTCCTTCATTCCTTATTCAATTCTTCATCAATACCTGTATATCCCTCTCTCTCTCCATCAGCCGCCCCTGCTTTTAAGTCATAGGGACATACAGGTAGAAGTGTTTTTCTTTTTCAGTTATTAACCAACAGAACAGGAAGTAAATGGAGGTCAGGCTGGGGGAGGTATAAATCAGAGGACGGGCTCATCGTAATGCAGGAATGGTACCAAACATGTTTGTTTGATATTTGATACCATTCCTTATTCCATTCTATTCATCACAATGAGCCCGTCCTACGGTCTCCCTCCTCCAGCCTCCTGACCAAGCATGTGAGCAGTCTGTGTGTGAGTGTGTGCATGCGCCTGTGTGTGTGTGTTTAGTCTTGAGTTCTGTCCAAGCATGTGAGCAGTGAAAGTGTGTGTGTGTGTGTTCAGGCTGAGTTCTGTTCATGCATGTGAGCAGTGAAAGTGTGTGTGTGTGTTCAGTCTGAGTTCTGTCCAAGCATGTGAGCAGTAAAAGTATGTGTGTGTGTGTGTGTGTGTGTGTGTGTGTGTGTGTTCAGTCTGAGTTCTGTCCAAGCATGTGAGCAGTGAAAGTGTGAGGGCTCTGCAGAGCTCTAATCCTCTTACATGACTTGGATGGTATTTTCTCCTGGTACAAGTGAAAGGACCTAATATGGGCATATGGGTTAGGGTGAAAGCACCATATAAGGGCATATGTGTGTGTGTGTGTGAACATATATTAATGTTTTCATGATTGTGCCAAACAACTTTTGGTAACTTACATAAAGCACTTTGAAATGAATGCATGCATACGTGTGTGTGTGTGTATCACATAGATGAATGACTGTGTTACTACAGTCTACCCACTGACCCTGTAGTGAGAGTTTGACCTTCGACCTGCAGGTTCAGAGAGCAGTCCAATCAGGAGGAACCCAGCTGGTAACGTAGCTCGGCCCATGGTGCAGACACTTCCCCAGCCTCAGGACGTAGTGGACTGTCTGGAACTCAACACCTTCGATACACCACCCTACTACTCCACCTCCTCCGAGAGCTTTAGGAACACCATAGAGGGTGATTACACACACACACACACACACACACACACACACACACACACACACACACACACACACACACACACACACACACACACACACACACACACACACACACACACACACATCGGGTATTTCAGATGGCGGTCACATGTGTTGGCAATTCAGAGGTTGCAGGTGCGACACTTGTGTGAGCAACTTGCCTGCGTTTGCAAGACTGTTTGCAGCAACTTGATGTCGGTCACACAGACACAGACACAGACACAGACACAGACACAGACACAGACACAGACACCCACCCACACACTACATCACCACTGAGAGCTTCCAAGATGTCACACACCATCTTAAAACAATGTTCTATGTCAAGTGTTCAACAAAATAATAAGTTTGCTATGTACCTACACACGAAATAATGGAAACACAATGATAGGTGAGTAATGGGACAGTGAAGCATTTTTTGTTCTCTACTCCAAAAGTTTAGATTTTAAATCGAACAATTACTGTGAGGTTGAAGTAGAAGAGATTCTCAGCTTTTATTTGATGGTATTTGTGTACATATTGGTTTCGGCATTTAGAAATGACAACACTTATAAATAGCCCCCCCTATTTCAGTTTGATTTCAGATCCAAACTTTTGGAGTGCAGAGCCAAAATCCATTACTTACACAGGGCACTGTATGTTTTTTTTAATGCATTACTTGCATTATTTATTCATTAATTCATTAATGTATTCATACTGTATATTCATAATTCATGTATTCATTAATGTATTCATACTGTATATTCATTAATGTATTTATTCATGTCTCCCTCCCAGGCTACAGTGCTCCCCAGGGTGGATACGACCCGGTGGTCCGCAGCCTTCACAACCTGGCCCACCTGTTCCTGAATGGGACCGGGGGCCAGACACACCTGTCCCCCAACGACCCCATCTTCGTGCTTCTGCACACCTTCACCGACGCCATCTTTGACGAGTGGCTCAGGAGGCATGCCCCAGGTAGAGTATTAGAACACACCTCGCACCAGACACAGGTAGGGTATTAGAACACACCTCGCACCAGACACAGGTAGGGTATTAGAACACACCTTGCACCAGACACAGGTAGGGTATTAGAACACACCTCGCACCAGACACAGGTAGGGTATTAGAACACACCTTGCACCAGACACAGGTAGGGTATTAGAACACACCTTGCACCAGACACAGGTAGAGTATTAGAACACACCTCACACCAGACACAGGTAGGGTATTAGAACACACCTCACACCAGACACAGGTAGGGTATTAGAACACACCTCACACCAGACACAGGTAGAGTATTAGAACACACCTCACACCAGAGACGCCCAGCTAGGCTACACTATTAGAACTTGGTTGTGCGTTTGATTCCTGCTGGTACCTTGAATACTAAAGAATGGTATCAAACACGTGTTTGATCTCATTCCGTTCCATGCATTACAACAAGTCCATCCTCCGATTTCTACCTCCACCAGCCTCCCCCTGCGGCACACTTTTTAAACCATGTCTTTTATTCTAACTGTTTGTCTTTCAGCTGTCTTTTTTTTTGTTGCAAATACACAAACAAAACAAAAAGAGAGAAAGAAGGAGCTCCTCTAACCAATCAGAGCCTGTTCTTGCCCCCAGGTGAGGCAGTGTACCCAGAGGAGAATGCTCCCATTGGTCACAATCGGCAGTTCAACATGGTGCCCTTCTGGCCTCCCATCACTAATGCTGAGATGTTCGTCAGCGCTCCAGAGAACCTGGGTTACACCTACGAAGTCCAGTGGCCCAGTGAGTGAACGCACACACACAAACAAACAAGCATACACACACTCTCTCTCTCTCTCTCTCTGACCTTTGGCAGTATTGTAGCTCAGTCAGTGAATGGCGTGCCTACTGCTTATCGATAAGGACGAGGGGTCATACTTCACCATGTAACAGACATACACACACACACATTCACTCACACACACACACACACACACACACACACACACACACACACACACACACACACACACACTCTCTCTCTCTGTCTATGACCTACTTCACCACCTAACAGTTGCTCTGCTCGCATCGGTCCACAGCTCGCGTCTACACCCTGTCTGAGATCATCACCATAGCGATTGTGGCGGCGGTGCTGGTGGTGGCGGTGGTGTGCGGCGTGGCGGCCTGTGCTGTCCGCGCCCGCTCCTTCCGCTCCATCGAGGGGCTGGAGCCGCTGCTGGGCGAGACGTTCCGCTGCTACACCGAAGACGACCGGCGGACGGACAAGAGCCAGTCCGTTGTGTAGCCCTAGCCCTAACCCTAACCCTAGAGGAGAGGCTGATGGAGGTAGAGATCGGAGGACGGGCTCATTGTAATGCATGGGAATGGAATGAGGAATGGTATCAAACACGTGCGTTACAATGAACGTCCACCAGCCTCCACTGCAGCACGCCTATTAGGCCCTAACCTTATGTTTCATTGTCTTTTGTATTCCTTGTTCTTCTAATAAAGTTGTACTGGTTTGAAACCCAGTGTCTGTGTGGCTGTGTTGGTGTGCTTATTTCCTAGGCCTAGTTCTTAATCAATTAATAACACTTTGCCTATAGGCTATTTTATGTTCAGTACAATGTTCAAAACTGAGAGTGAGTGAGTGAGTGAGTGAGTGAGTGAGTGAGTGAGTGAGTGAGTGAGTGAGTGAGTGAGTGAGTGAATGCATACATGTGTGTGCAATATGCAATGTATTCACTATGATGTCATGTGTACAGAGTTGTGTGTATATTGCTGTGTTTACTGTCGACTATTGGCCCCAAAGGAAACGATCAAGTTGATCAAGCTGCTTCTCTTGGGAGGATATTAGCTCGATGACGTTGTGTTGGCACCATCTTGCGGTCATCCACCAGCATTACATCTACTGATAAAGACCCGAAACAAGCAGCTTGGCGAGAAACAGTGTATTTGTGCCCTCCTGTGGTGGACAATGATATCACAAAACTGATCAAGCCCAAATGTTGCTTGTATCATGAGGTTGCATTGTTTAGTTCAGGTCAGTGTGCTGCCAGTGAAATGCTTCAGTTACAAAAGGTCAAGTCCGCCTTTTAGAGAGCCATTTGGGGATGAGAAGTGTCCCAAGATGACGGGGAAACCTAAAGCCTTCATCATCGATGCCTGCAGATGGAGTACATTACCATGTGTGTTTACTGCTGTATCTAAAATCTTAACTGCTATTCTCCTCTTCACTCTATTTCACTCATTAATGACATCAAAGAACACCAAAGTTGATGACTCAGCGAGAATAGTAGTGAACGGCGGGGTACAGCAGCTTGCCCTAAGCGGGTATCGAACTCACAACCTTCCGCTTACAAAACGGCCGCGCGAGCTACAACACCACGAAAGTTACCTCCCTTGGCGGAGCTGCTAACGGGCCTTCCACAGGGTCGTTACAGTATGAAACATCTGTTGTACCACAGTTCAAAAACACCCCCCACCCTTTCTACTTTCTTTATGTAATCTAATATTCTACCACTACTACTCTTCTATCTGTATTACACCACCATACACACTTGCATCAATACACAATGAAAAATACAGTCAATCCTCTAGTCAATCCAAACTGTCATGTTTTTACTGCAACAATAACATGATTTAAAAATGTATTATTATTATCACATTATTAATTATTCTGGAATCAATGGGTCTGCGAACTATCAAAACTTGCGGATCAAACAAGCAGCAAGACGTCCTCGCCATAAAGGAATCAAGTTGTAAAGACAAACAAATGTGATGGATCTGCTGCATCATGCAAATCCTTCATTAGATTTTCACCTAGGTTTTGCAATCAAATTATATTTTGTCAGATTTCGGGTTATGGCTGGGCCATAACATAGCTGCTTATCTAGCAAGGTGGCTTAATCTAGTTTTGACGGCATATTTGTTGCTATAGTTACGACACTCTAGCCGGCTTTAGTTTTGGCTGCCCGCCCGGTGAGCTAGCATGCTAAAAGAACGTTTCATTATGTTTCCAGCACTTTATCAGATAAAACAATTCCGTTTTCTTGCATAGTAAGCAGTTAGACAATCAGTAATACCTCTTTTGTTGTGCTTCAAATTTGAAAGATGCGAGTGTCCACTTCTCAATGACACACAACATAACATGCAATGTTGTGACACCTGACAGGAAGTTATCACGCGACAAGCATGTTGATAAATTAGTTCCACTAGAAGTGTCCATTAAATACGTTTAAACCACACATGGGCAAACTACGGCCCGCGAAGTACGAACCCTCCCTCACCGTTAAACTATGTTTTAAATGCCAGGACATATTGTAAGGAATACAATATCAGTCGCCACTTTTCAAGCACGCATGCTAAATACGCTAGCAACCTATGTCCTCAGGAAAGGGCAAGTTAATCTACAACACTTGTCACGAATTTGCAAGCTCGACGGAACGTTTTACATGACAGTCCGCCGTTCAAGAATCCACTACCGAGGCAAGTTGTCCTAGCTCACAAAATTGCCAAGCATGGCAAATCTTTCTCTGAAGGTGAGTTTTTGAAGGAGTGTATGGTAGAGACTGCTAGCATAATTTTCCCAGAGAGCAAAAACCATTTCGAAAGCTTGAGCAATAAAGCGGAGGGTTTCACATATTTGTCTATTGCGCTGGATGAGAGTACTGATGTAAAGGACACCGCTCAACTATTAATCCTTGTCAGAGGAATAAATGACAACTTTGAAATAACAGAGGAATTTCTTGCAATGGAGTCAATGGGGGGATCGGACCTTTACGACTGGTGTCTGCGTGCTTAGAAAGACTTAATCTACCATGGAGTAAACTGGCCAACGTGACAACAGAGGGACCCCCAAACCTAACCGGGAAGAACCTCGGCCTACTGAAAAGAATAGCCGACAAGGTGAAAAAGGTTGACCCAAATGTGGAGGTAATATTCTTGCTCTGTATCATTCATCAAGAACACCTGTGCAAGTTTGTGCAGTGTGTTGAAACTCGGACATGTTGTCACGGGAGTAGTGAGGATTGTGAACTCTATTAGGGCATGGGGACTTTATGTGGCCAGTTCATTAAACTGCTCGAGGATAGTGGTGCAGAGCACACAGAGTTACTATATCACACACACATGTGCGCTGGCTAAACTTGGGGAAAGTTTTTCGGCGAGTGTGGGACATGGGAGGAGAAATTGAAACATTTTTCGACCCAGTGGGGAAAGAGGACGACTCCCCTGAGCTAAAGGACGAGGATTGGCTGTGCGACTTTGCTTTCGGAGCGGATTTCCTGGGGCGTCTGAACGACCATTGTGTGAAGCTACAGGGGAAGGATGTTGTTACACTTCGTTTGTGGACGAACCGTATTCCAACGTGAAAGCACTTGGCTTTCAAAGCCAAGATGTAAATAGTGAAAGGCAAATTAGTGAAAAGTCGTTGGCTCATTTTCCTACACTGGCAAAGCAGGAAGTGGCGGCCCGCCATGCGGAATTCTCAGGCCGCTTCTCTGACGCAAGATTGAGGATGAACCGGAGCTTGTTTCATACCACCTGTCTCGCGACTGTGAGAAAGTACTAAATGATTGCGCAATTGGAACTAATTGACCTACAATACGACTCCATTCTGATGGACAAGTAGAACACAGTCGCACTGGACGGAAGTTTTACGCCTCACTGAGTGAAACAAAGTTACCACACATGCGCCCAGAGGATGCTGGTGTTAATCGGTTTGTGCAAACAAACATTCTCTGTGAAAGAACTACAACAAATCCCGTCACAGGGTTAATGGACCATCATCGGTCCTCTATACTACGCATCTCGACATCAAGAATGACACCAGACTTTGATGCTCTTGCTAGGAGGGTCAAGGGACACATTCAGTGCTGTCACGGTAAGATTCAACTACAATAGTGGTGTGAAAATTCAAAAAAGCGTGTGTTAAATGTTACTGCAAAAGTTTGTGATATACAATACAGTAATAAATACAATGAATCATATGCACGACCACAATAGATTATTGACAATTAAATTCCTCAGTAACATGTAAACCAACCAACCTTTTAAATTCATCCAAGGAAACAAGATCCTGGAGTTTCAAACTAGTCTGGAACGAATTCCAAGACCACGGAGCTGAGTTTTACTGCGTAAGTAATGGGACAGTGAAGCTTTTTTTCTCTTCTTCTTTTGGCTCTGTGCTCCAAAAGTTTGGATTTTAAATCAAACAATTGAGGTTATAATACAGATTGTAGAGCTTTTATTTGACTAGCTGCCGTGAGTACATAATTTAGACTGGCAGTTGCATCAGCGTGATTACTGTATATTCTGCACCTGTGGTTTAGACTAGAGCACACTAATGTTTCACCTTGAACTCAGTTGCAATGCACCTTACTTCCACTAGGGGTCATTCAAGTTGCAAATGAGTTCTGTTATACCATCAGTACGTTTACTGTTAAATGTCAGGAGTAGGTTTAGGGAGAGAGAGAGCTATTTTATTGAGGAATATACAACACTTTCAGTACACATTCGTTATCATGATATGTATTTATGGACTCCATTCACGCAACATAATTTTCTTTTGTGAACAGGGGTCAAAAAGTAAATTTGCATCTCTGTGTGTGGTCACAATAACAAACATGATGTTGGACGTTTTCTGTTTATGAGGCCCCAACGCTCCACTTAATGATGGCCTTGAAGGTGTCCTTCCGTTACAACAGGAATGCTGTTTTTAAAGTGTAGTTTTATTTATACCAGTTTGGTGATGATGTAAAAAAACAACGTTCTTATCACACGTACAGAGTCATCACAAGTCCTGCTGCCACCAACTATAGTTAGATTAATGGAATGAAATGGAAACACTGCATGAGATATCTACTATCAGTGCATGAGATATCTACTATCAGTGCATGAGATATCTACCATCAGTGCATGAGATATCTACTATCAGTGCATGCTATTGTGATGAATCTAAACATCAGAAAGGTGTTTCGAAGTACAATGAAGTCACACAGAAACAGTGTATTCAGGGATACAAAGTATTCAGGGATAGGATGGATTGGAGATACAGCTATTTTATTGAGGAACATAAAACACTTTCAGGACACATTCATTATCATTCTATGGATTTAACTTTCATAGCATGACTTTCATAGCAATGTTTTCTTTGTGTCAAGTTTTGCAATGATGATATGTTTGCCATATTTCTTGAAATACCAGACCCAAATGTCTTAAACAAATTGCATAATATATGCACTAACGTTTCCCCTCTTTATTTTCAGCTTTTGAAATTTGTGGTTAACCACATTTGAAGTAGGAAGGGAGTAGAAAGCAATGAAATTAAATCTAAGTGTGTCCTCAATCCAATCCACAAATACAAATATTTAAAAATAATGAAAAAACGGAATAATGAATAAATCTGTCTGTAACCAGGTCACCTCTGTTTTCCCTGGTCGTCAGTAGGCCTATACCTGCTCTCTCTCTCTCTCTCTCTCTCTCTCTCTCTCAACCCCTCCCCCCCCTCGGAGGGACAGATGGGGATGAGCGGGGGTTGGGTAGGTCACTTTAATTCTATTTACATGTGACTGCGAAGTGACACACTTTGAATGGTGTCGTGACGACGAGGTCAGTCCGTGGCATTGGCGTGGCCGCGGCCGTCAGCAGCCGCGGGAGCACTCGAACGGAATGGAATGTCGAAGCAGCGTCAGTGTTGCTTGTTCAGAATGCGTGTGGGACATTAGTTAGAGTAGACAAACAGTATGTGCGAATTCGTATGTTGATTCAATAACAATTCGTTATTCTTATTTCATATATTATTAGGAATAATGGGTGGGAAAATGTTTCAGGAACATGGTCAGTTTAACCCGTAGTGTAGAGGTGCACAATGATGAAGTATTAAGAAACCAGCTTGTTCGTTTCTATTTATCGAATAAAACAATGCATATACATAGTATACTTGTTAGACTGTTATCCTCTTATGTTTTGTCTCGTGGTCTTTGAATTGTTTTTATTCATATTCCTGTAAAGCGCATTGTGTTGCATCCGTGTATGCAATGTGATCTATAAATAACGTTGGATTCCATTAGATTTGATTTGCATAGCACAACATCCACGAAAACGTGGATTGCAGGCAGCCCATATAATTAGGGTTAGGGCATACGAATTGGGACAATGCAGTTTTTAGCGAACAGTTTCAGCACCACGGCCAGCTCCTTGCTGGTTTCTCCGAAGGCGCATTGACGCGCACAATAATATATAACCTATATAGCATATAACAAGTCAAGTTCAATCTCGTTCATTTGTCATTACATTGAATAAAAGCATACAAGGCAACGAAATGCCCGAGACAGAGCAGCTCTACAACATCAACCAACATCAACAATAGAATGAACAAGGATAATAGATCAATCCTAAAGTCATCTAGTCATTCCCATTAGCCCGAATTAATACTACTAATGTGTAATTAATACTATTAATACGCTACGCGTTGTACTCTACTGTGCTGTATGCAAGTGTAGAACAATCTTAAATCATACATTGCGGATATAGGCTATTGTAGGAATTTTAACGCATTGGTGTGGATTGTGACCGAGCTTCCCACATTCATTGGCGTACTGTTAAATCATTCAAAAGGAAGCTGATGTCATATTCATGGGCATGCAGAAAGCGAAAATATGCAAACATCAACTTATCATGATGTATAGGCGTAGTGGTGCTATGTAGCCTATTCTTCGGCTCTTTTGTCTGCAACATTTTGAACTCATTGAACTCACTGTCACTGGCGCTCATCGGACAGAGGGCCCCGTTATGTGACAGAAATAATTACCAGTTGGCGGTAGGTGCACGTGGCCTTCAATAAAATCGGTAGCGCGCGTGCGCGCGGTCGAATCGGGACATCACACTGTTTGTCCTTCAGCCCGAGGAGTAACAGCGGTCCAACTTTACGCGCGGGAGAAGAGGAACCGGGAAAGCTTTTCTCAAACAGAGGACACGGTTATGTTTCCCTTCTCATTAAATGGAATCCGGGGAGGTCCTGTTTTTTTGTTTTTGACACTTTTTGCCCCGTTTATCGCGTAACGGAAGAGTGGGCTATGTACAACGCGACTCCCTTGGCAAAGACCGACCCGGCGCACCGACAGGAGTTATTGGGCGCTCGAACAGTAACCGGATGCGCGCTCACCTTGCTCATCCTGTGGACGTTATTGGGGAACTTCACGGTATGCGCGGCCGTTATTCGTTACCGGCACCTGCGGACGAAAGTGACCAACATTTTTATCGTGTCTCTCGCGCTGTCAGACCTGCTGGTCGCGGTACTCGTGATGCCGTGGAAGGCGGTCGCGGAGGTGACCGGGTTTTGGCCGTTCGGCGCGTTCTGTGACACCTGGGTGGCCTGCGACATCATGTGTTCAACGGCCTCCATTCTGAACTTGTGCATCATCAGCCTGGACCGTTACTGGGCCATCTCGAGCCCTTTCCGGTACATGAGGAAGATGAACAACAAGGTAGCATATGTTATGATAGGTGTGACTTGGACGGTGTCCGTCGTCATCTCCTTCGTCCCCGTGCAGCTACATTGGCACCGGGCAGAAATTGACGACCTAACCGGGGAGCTCGCCGGTTACAACATCACACATCCCGGTGGGGACACGGCAGTTGGTATAAACTGCAACTCGAGCCTGAACCGGACATACGCCATCTCCTCCTCACTTATCAGCTTCTACATCCCTGTGGCTATCATGGTCGTCACCTATACGCGCATCTACCGGATAGCCCAGGTGCATATACGGAGGATCTCCTCCCAGGAGCGCGCAGTCGAGCACGCGCAGAGCTGCCGCTCCGACGCGCACGCACTTGCACCTCACCGGTTTCCAAAATCCCACGAGCAACACCACAACCCCCATCATCATCATCATTATCAGCAAAATAATCATCATTATAATAATCATCATCTTCATCATTATAACTCCCAACGAGCGCTCAGGACCTCCATAAGGAAAGAGACCAAAGTTCTCAAAACTCTCTCCGTCATCATGGGCGCATTCATCTGTTGCTGGTTCCCGTTCTTCGTGCTGAACTGCGCCGTGCCGTTCTGTCCGGGGCCAGAGTCTCCCGACACCGGCAAGGGCCCCCTCTGCGTCAGCGAGAAGACCTTCGACGTGTTCGTGTGGATCGGTTGGAGTAACTCCTCCCTGAACCCGATCATCTACGCCTTCAACGCGGACTTCAGAGACGCCTTTCTGCGGCTGCTGGGCTGCCGTCGGGGGGAGCGGTGGAGCGTGATGAGCACCGCCGTGGAGACCATGGTGGCGAGCAACGAGGCCGGGTCCCACACACAGGACAGATCGCTAAGCACGGACATGGGCGTTGTTTACGTTAGTGGTGTCGCTACGAACACGGTTAGGGTAAGCGAGGACGATGGGGACACGGTGATTCGGACTTTACCGTTATTTCATCGTAGAGACACGATCACGGATAACGTCTGTGACAACGAGGACTGCAAAACTGACGGAGACCTAGGCCTAAAGTGCGTCGACACACATCCCCTGACAATAATTAATTAATTAATCAATCAAAAAGTGCCACACTTTACCATTGTTGTCTGTATTGTTTTTGCATAATGATGAGAAGTGTGAAAGATGAAATGAAATTAAACCCTCCATATCGAACCATGTCGGAAAAAAAACAAAACTATTAACGTGTATCTAATCTCACAAAAAGTCATGAAAATAGATTCAAGCGGGGGCCTCGCCATGGCTATTAGGTTAATGCACCAGTCTGGGCCAGGCATGCGTTATTAAACTACAGGAGAGCGTTTAAACTATAAGAGTTATACGATTTTCTTTGAGCTGCGCGCGACCATCGGATGTTTACTGTAGCTGCTGTAAGCCGCTGTTGTGGTCACAAACATCATTACGTCATCTCTTCACTGGAGGCCTAACCTCTAGGCTTATTTATTACGAGGGGAAAATGGGACTCGCTATTTCTCAGAATGTGCGGGATTACAGTATAGTCCGCCCACGGTCATGATGCCCGCCATTGAGCGTCTCTGTGAGGGCTCTCGCTCTCTCTTTCTCTCTCCCTAACTCTCGCTCGCTCTCCTCCCCCCTATCTCCACCCCCATCATGCAAAGAGTCATTAATAATTGGCGATTTCATGTTCGCCCGGATAGCTTGACCTGGTTCATGCGTGTAGCGGAGAGCCAGCGCTGCACTAGTTTCGACAGCCGCTATGTGCCGACATCCATTCTCCGTGCCCTACACGCGTTAACAACGGGGACGGGAGAAATTGGTATACAACCATTTGCGCGCTGATTTCCTAAATGAATAAAATCTCGCCGATCCATAACCGACCGTGCGGAACGCCCGTGCGTGCCTTGACGTGTTGTCGAGAGAGAGATGAGGGAGTGATAGGGACTAGTGGCTGCACACAACTTCCACTTATCACTTGCATAAGCTCCCATCTGTGAATTCAACATCTCTTGTGGGGACGCTTGAGAGAGAGAGGGAGGGAAAGAGTGAGAGAGAGAGAGAGTGAGGGAGAGATCTGAAGAGAACCTCACATGCATCACACTCACCGCAACAGGCCCTCAACAGTGTCTTGGTTGACATATTCAGGCTAAGGGGGGGGTCTTCATTAAACAGCAGAGGTGTAAATAAAACATAACAATGGGTTGGAACAATGTCTGACATCTCTTATTGAACACCTCATCTCAGTAACTGTTAACTGAGTAACTGCTCTTGGCAATTCAACTGGATTGCCTAATCTGTTGTGAGAGTTCTCCATTGTAAATTATCTTTTGTCAGTTATCTTCTTTTCTTTTTGTCTTTACCTCAGGCTAAAGATATGGTAGCTGTTAGCCTCTGTGCACCTACTGTCTAATGAGGGTGATGTGTGTGAATAGAGTACAAATGTAACAGCCGACTTGGGTCACTCGGCTTCTTTTAAAAGGGGCTTTTTTTCTTTTGAAGGTGTATATTGTCTGGGGACCATTGTAAAGTGATTACAGCTATTAATACATGCAGAGTAGTAATGACTGTCCTTGTTCTATCCTTGCCTGAATTAACTCTCGCATCACCCACGGGACAGCTCCGTTTCCAGGGATGAATCTCCAAACTCCGTCCTTGATTCCTTGATTCCTCTCTCCTCGACGCCTCCTTCTCAAAACACACTGAGGGAGGAGGCAATGAGAGAGAGGACACAAGGAATCAAGGAAAGACTTTTGAGATTTAGCCTAAAATCCTTGCATGGATCAAGGAATGTGTTTCCTTTTGGAACACTTCTGAATGGCGCGCATGCACAGCCACTTCCTCCCACTTCCTGGGTGTGCGACAGCTAAATGGGCCCTGTGGGCTACGGGTGCCACAGATATGGCATGACAGGATTTTGCTAATTGATTTTGGTGGTTGAAATGTTTTGCCTCTTTTGATGTTGAAGGTGAGAAGAAGAGCTGGCGTGTGTGTGTGTGAGAATGGAAGAGGGGTTTATGTTGATAATCATTTGTTTTTAACCACATTGTTTAATATAATATATGCCATTTAGCTGACGCTTTTATCCAAAGCGACTGACATTGCAGTGAGTGCATACATTTTTCAGCATATATGATCCTAGCAGGAATCCCAGTTTGTGAACATACACACTTCTCTGCCTCAGACAGCTAAGCTTATGTCCATGTGTTAGTGCATGCTCCATGTTGTGCTCATGTGAAGTAAATCAGTGCTGTTCATATGCTTGTATATGTGCGTGTGTGTGTGTGTGTGTGCGTGTCAAGCCTGTATGTGTGCGTGTCGAGCCTGTGTGTGTGTCGAGCCTGTATGTGTGTGTGTGTCGAGCGTGTCTGCACTGTATATGTGTGTGCATGAGTGGTGACCTCATGCATGACTGTCATGCCCAATAGCAAACATGTCATGTATCCTCAATCCCTCCACGCAGTCCCATGTCAGTCTCATGTCAGTCCCACATCAGTCCCATTGGGCAATCAGATTACCTCTAAAAGCCTCAGGGAACCAATCACGAGTGTGGTTCTGAAAATACAGTATATGAATTGTAAAATGAGAAGCAAGATGCACTAACCTTTATAGAAGGAAAGGACAGGGTTTTCAACCTTTGTCCGCTTAGCAGGTAAACAAAAGTTTGAGTTATGCATATGTCTTACCAAACCATGTGATTCATCTTTTGGACACAGCAAAAATATATGAATAATAAATATAAAAAAAAACAAAAAAAACAACGTAACTGAATGAACTCAATCTCTGAACTCTCTTGTTTATATCCTGAGGTGTATGTGGGCCTGTGTTTTATTTATTTTCAAAAGAGATAAAGTACTACTTTTATCTACGAAGCTTTCAGGAAATGCATGCCTGAGGAGTCCTGTTTGTTTGTATGTTACAGTGTGTGTGAAAGCTCTGACCTCAACCCTGACCTTTCCTGTCTTTCACGACCTGCTTCGTGACTCCCCATCCCCTGTCATGACCAGTTGAGGCTGGTGGAGGTAGAAATCAGAGGACGGGCTCATTGTAATGCATGGAATGGAATTAGGAATGGTATCGTCATGCATGGAACGGAATGAGGAATGGTATCAAATCAAATACAAGTTTTTTTTTTTAAATCCTCTGATTTCTACCTCCAGCAGCCTCCCCTGTTAATGTGGTATTAATAGACATAGCTGTTTCACCTCCCCCATTAATTTCTCTCTTCTCATCTTCAGAATCCAGAGGGAAAAACATTCAGTTTCTCCACTAAAATGATTGGTATGGAATGGCATTTGTAACCCCCCCCCGATTTTTATTTGTTTTCGTTTAGCAAAATTCAGCTGACCAGGGCCCAGGACACGTCAATCAACATTTCAGTTTACAAGTCAATGCAAGTGTATTAGATACAGCTACAAAGCTAATGGCTAACATCTACAAAGTTAAGAGTTTTGCTTTGAAATGCGGTCCAACAGGATACAAGACAAGGCGCTTCAGTGGTGAGACCAAGAGAAGAGACGTGTGTGTGTGTGTGTGTGTGGGGGTGTGTGTGTGTGTGTGAGTTTAATTATTGGCTGTGGAGCCACTGGAAATTAATTAGATCCATTTAAACGAGTGGAGAAAAGACGTGTTCAAAAGAAGAAGCACGTTGTTTGGTTTCAACATTGGTTTGATAACAGTAAGCGGAGAGAGAAGGGAAGAGTGGGACGAAGAGGAGATGAAGGAGAAAGAAATGGTGAGTTTTATTCATACTAATATGCACTGAAGGAAAGAGGAGTCCGGTTGTATGTTGCCTAAAGGGACAGGCAGGTTGCCAGGTCAGGCTCTGGCAGTGAGACAGACGGGTTGCCAGTTCTGATTCCTGCAGCTGTGGGGAACAGCTGAATTTATTTGTGTCCCTCTTTTGAAGACCCACAGTGGCCCCATTAAAAATAGACTGGTCATCTTCAGAGTCAGTCGCAGAGAGAGAGGGGGGAGGGATTGTATAACCAGAGTTTTAGGATGTGTGTGTATGTGTGTGTTTGGTCATCTTCAATAGCAGAGTCAATAGCAGGGAGAGAGATAGAGAGGGTTTTAGGATGTGTGTGTGTGTGTGTGTGTGTGTTTTTGACTGGTCATCTCAGAGTCAGGAGCATAGAGAGAGCGAGAGAGAGGGGGGGGGGGTGAGGACAGAGGGAGAGAAAAAGAGGGAGAGAGAGAAATGACCACATGTTCCGCAGATATTGTATAATCAGTTGTATAATCAGTGTTTTAGGACATTTGTGTGTGTGTTTGTGTGCGCGCATGTGTGCGTGCGTGTGTTCCAGTTTAAGGTAAAAAAAATAATCAAGTGAATTATTAAACAGTGACATCATGTTATATTCAGTATCGGTGCCCTGTAACCAGTATGGTTTTGTTGAGTATGTATGCGACTTCACATGCAGCGTCGGTTCACTACGGACAGACCATTCTCAGAGCACTGCGAGGGCTATTTTCTCAGGCTGAGATTAGGACTATTCAATAGAGAATCTCCATTGAAAGTAAGATTTAATCCAGGACTTGGCTTAATCTGGCAGGAATCCGGCCACATATGTCAGTGAGGGGGTCAGGGGTCAGGGTGAAGTTCCCCAAAGCACTGGTCCTCAGTCAGTCTGTTTTTCATTTCCCCCACTAATGGTCAGAGTACGGATTTAAGGGAGAAGATAATCTTGTTCCCAGACACTTCTGCCTAAATGCGAGAGGTTGATCAGCCACGTAACGCAGGGAAGGGCCGAACGTTCAGACTGCGACCTATTTAGTAGCCGTTTTTTTTAGTATGCAAGATTCAACATTTTTGCAGTTTTTGCAATTGATGAAAATTTAGCACGCTCTGTCTGTTAGTCCCCCAATTCGGGGAGCGAAATGGAACCAATTGCCATGAACAGCATGGTTGACCTACAGTTGCCGGTTTCTCAGTATGAATGAGGTGTAGTATGTTGAAATGTGTCGCTTACTGACTAAACAGTAGACTCTAAACAGTATGTAGTATGGTTAGTATGCTGTATATAGTAATCAGTAGGCAGTATGAACGTTCGGACATGCCCAATGAACACTGTTCTTTGGTCATGACAAATACATGAAGTGCACAGCATATGCCTCCCTCTAGTGGTATACATTGGGTACTGCATTTGTTATCGCCAGCCTGCACTCTGAACATGTAAGGGCAAAGAGCTCGGAGGGAACAATGGTGTTAAATGCTGAGCTGTGGCCAGTGTACAGCATTCTCACATAGGTGGTCCTCTTGTCCAGGTGAGACACAGCAGTGTGCAGTGCGATGGCAATTGTGTCGCCTCTGGATCTGTTTGGGCGGCATGCAAAATTGGAGTGGGTCCAGTCGTGTGTCAGGTAATGTGGAGTTGATGTGGCCCTTGACCATTTTTACATTCACACTTAAGTCATTTCAGCGACTTACATTTGTCTAAGTAAGTGAATCAACTATACAACAGTCAGACCAGTGCTACAGGGTGATAGTCATTTAGGCAGGTTACCTTGGACTTTTTGGGCACAGGAACAATGGTGGTCACCTTACAACAGGTGGGGACGACAGACTGTTGAATATGTGTATGTATCACCAGTATGCACCAGGGGAGGCTGGTGGAAGTAGAAGTCGGAGGATGGGCTCATTGTAATGCATGGAACGGAATAAGGAATGGTATCAACCATTCTGTTCCATGCATTAGAATGAGCCCATCCTCCAATTTCTACCTCCATCAGCCTCCCCTGCTCTGAACGTGTAAGGCCAAGGCCCCTTTCTGTGTTGACATATTGGTAACTATCACTGTGTCACATTTGGCATTGATTTAACAGCATATGGATTGGTTTAAGCATCGTCTCTTATACCAGTCTTTTCCGATGTAAATCCATGTGGGGAGGTGCACAAGTGTACTCTTCAGGAAAAGGGTGCAGACTAGGACGCAGCAAGCAGTCTCTCTGGGGTTGTGGAAGAGCAACGAAGGCAACCATTTTAAAGGCTTTTAAAACAATGACTGAGATAAACACTGGAAAAAAAAAAGTGTATTTATTTTACAAAAAAATAACAGGTGCTCAATCATCTCAATTAAAATCAGCTGTGTCTGGGAGCCACAATCTAGCTTTAGACAATGGGAAGACAATACAACCAACACATGACTGCAATGGATAGAATGACACTACCTTAAAACTGAAGAGTTAGCAAATGATAAGTGAAACACAAAACACTCACTCTTTACACTTTGAAATCATTGAATGGAACAGTTTAAAATGGTGACAGACTTCAGTGAAGGGCCACTCCTTGACAACGGTTAAGGGTCCAAGTCGCAATAAAGGAATGTGATGATCTAGGCTCTGAGGATCTTGGGCTGTGCTGAGGCTCGTAGGGGATTATAAGGTCAGAAATATAGTCTGGTGCCAATCTTTATTACGACGTGATAAACATCACAACGTGACTCTTTGAATGAATTGGATTCTTGAAAACATAAAGCCCTAAACTGTTTTAAGAAATACACGTGCAAGAGCAATATCAATCAAGGTTAAAGTATGGCTCTTGTAATCTTTATTATGACTGCATTATGATGTGAATATCAATAAAATCAGTCCAAGTTAATGTCTGACTTGTCTGCCTTTCAACCCCTTATGCTGCTGTATCCCCATGTAGTGGGAGGACTGTCCTGTTTATGCCCTCACACACAATTGTTATTGAATACAATACTTCCTTATTGACAGTTCAACCGCTCAGACATGACAGATAAGATCAAATAAAAAAATAAAATAAGAAATCCCCCCCCCCCCCCCCCTGTTGTGGGAGAACTTTCCTGTAAATACCATAAAATACAATGATTATTGATTACAATACTTCCTTGTTTACAGTTTTACCGCTCAGACACAGCAGACAAGAGCACGTGGGTGTGTGATAGGTGACTGATGGATATAAATAGAAGCGTCGCCTGCGGTCGGCATCACACCTCCACCTGGACACAAACACTCGACAGGTACTTCTCTGAGACCACCTCAACACTGCAGGTAAACACTTGTTTTATTTGACCTTTTGTTTATCCAGGTTAGTCTCATTGAGAGAGTGTTTTTCAAGAGACCTGGTATTCTGTTACTTTTAAGGGAAGACCTCAACAAGCATTACCGGGTTTCTTAACCTCATATGCACAATTTGCCTCTTATTTTAATTTAATCTTTCATTTGTTATTATGTGTGTGCAAATCCTAAATAAATAAAATACGAAAAAGAACATGAAAGGTACAAGGTTGTATGTATAAGCCTCCGTTAAGGGTGTATCTGACAGTATGTATTCTGTGATTGGCTGATGGATCTGTTCTCCCCTGGTTTGACAGACATGACGAGCAGCTCTCCCCTCCTCTCCTCTCCTCCTCTCCTCCTCCTCCTTCTCCTCCTGGTACCGCTAGTGATGGTGCAACACGTGTCACCCACAACCATTTCTCATCCTGGTATGAGATTGCACCTCTATGGCTTGTTAATAATGTCCAGCAATATAATATATTTAAATGCATGTTGTAATGATGCATAAAGCTTACCGATACCAAACCATGTTGTTGATATTGTTAACACGTCTTTCTCCACTCATGTAAACTGATCTAATTATTATTTTTTAGTTGCTCCACAGCCGATAATTAAACTTACGAGACATTGACATTGACACACACACACACACACACATACACACACACACGCACACGCACACGCACACGCACACACACACATACACAATGACCTCCATATTTTCTTAAATATTTTCAGAAGTTGTCAGGAATGCAGGGGTACGAGTAGTTGCCAGAACAAACTTTCACCTTTTGGAGAAGCTGAGAAACAGGACCCATTTTGTTGCCAGGAGCTGTAAGGAAATAAAGGACCTTTATGAACAACATGAAGGTAAGGGACATGTTCTTGTGGAATGATACCTGATCAATCTGTGACACTGATCCATGCCTTTGTACTCTATACTGTGTATCTGTCGCCACCCAGTGGTATTGATTGGTGGAAGAGAAAAGATCAAGAATGAGATCAATAGTTATGTCTTTACAAACAAGTATAAATGGTACAGTTTCTCAAGGACTTTATTTTTGATTTATTTTATAAATACCCATAAATTATACATTTATTATATATATATATATATATATATATATATATATATATATATATATATATATATAAATAAAGAAGAAGACGACTCTCTTGCTCTCTCAAAAATGTTTTATTTGAAAATGTAAGAACTTGAATATTGGAACCACCGTAATCTGTTAAATGCAAATCTGCAGCGATTGCCATTATTGGAGCACAGCAACTTTGGGATGTCGCTTAATTTGAACCTCTGTCTCTCAGACGGGCTGTACTACCTGACCACGGCCAGCGGGGTGGTCTACCAGACGTTCTGTGACATGACCACGGCGGGCGGCGGCTGGACACTCGTGGCGAGCGTGCACGAGAACAACATGTATGGGAAGTGCACGACGGGTGACCGTTGGTCCAGCCAGCAGGGTAGTAACCCCAACCTGCCAGACGGGGACGGGAACTGGGCCAACAGAGCTACCTTCGGAACACCAGATGGCGCCACCTCTGATGACTTCAAGGTAGAGCAGCTCCACTTGAAACAGCAGAAAGACTAATGGCATGGTGAAATGTTTGATCAACTTATACCATAGAGTTGTAACACTAGAGGGTGCACCCCCTTAATTCAACTATGATTACATGGGGAGTATTTTGTAGGATGAGGTTCAGTCAAATTCACGAAAGTAAAAACAATAAAAATAATAATAATAACCGTTTTGTTAAATAGGGATACTGATACAAAATGTAATTCTCAAGAGTCAAATGCATTGCACCTTCATGCGTTTACACCATCAGTCCCAAGATGGAATTGGAATTGGAATTGGGAGGGTCGTGTAGGTAGAAATTGGAGGACAGGCTCATTGTAAAGCCACCAGCAGCCTCCACTGGTGCACACCTGGTCTGCAATTACCTTTAGTCATAACATTGTTGGGCTAAATAACAGACCTTATAAAGACGCTAATCCACACTTCCTGTTTTCCCCTCAGAATCCTGGGTATTATGACATCAGAGCAGAGGACGTGTCGGTGTGGCACGTTCCGAACAACTCCCCCCTGGAACACTGGAACCTGGCCTCCATCCTACGCTACCACACAGAGAGACGCTTCCTCACTTTACATGGAGGAAACCTCTATCAGCTCTTCAAGGTACGATCTCACTGTCTCACTATCTCCCTTAAACCCGCACGCACGCACGCACACACACACACACAGACGCAGCCATATTTCCTTGGCTTATGACCTGACACAGGTTGTGTCCTGTATTCCAGCGCTACCCAGTGAGATACAACGTGGGTTCGTGCAGCAACAGAGGCCCTGCCATCCCCATAGTGTACGACCACGGAGACGAGGAGACCACCAGAAACTTTTACGGACCCAATCTAAGAGGTATGATGCTCTTAAAGAACAACATTTAACCTAAAGGAACACCATGTAGCTTTAGCGACCCCTGGTGGCCACAAGGTGCAACAGGCTCCTTTAATACCCAGCTGCATGCTCAATGTTTGTGAGTTGTGAATACAAATGGTGTGATTCTATTAAAGGTGAATTCCAGCCAGGCTTCATCACATTCAGAGCGATAAATTACGAACGGGCCGCATCGGCCATCTGCTCTGGTGTCAAACCTACTACTGGCTGTAACACTGAACATGTGAGTCAACATGTAACCCCACAAGAGACATTTTGTGAATAATGCAAAGTGTGTGTGTGTGTGTGTGTGCGTGCGTGCGTGCGTGCGCCTGTGCCTGTGATGGCCAGTGAATGTACATGCACGTTTGTTTGCTTCATACCCACTGTGTATGTGTGTTTCTCTCATTCCTTGTGTGTGTGTGTGTGTGTGTGTGTGTGTATGCAGTACTGTATTGGTGGTGGTGGACACTTCCCACAGGGCGCCCCTAAACAGTGTGGTGACTTTGCTTCCTTTGACTGGGATGGCTACGGCACCAACGCCGGCTGGAGTTCATCAAAGGAGATCACTGAGGCAGCTGTGTTGCTCTTCTACCGCTGAAGACCACATTAACTTCCCTATGGGGATGTTGTGAAAGCATTTCATCACAATTGTATTTTTTTTAGAACCAGTCAATGCCATCAAATCCATGTAAATATCGATTGTTTGTTTATATTGTTTATACTTTTGTAAAAAAAGACTAAATCTGACCGATGGCTCCTGCTACAGTAGCTTTGTTGGGCTACTGTACATCAAACCACAAAGGCTAACCTGGGCATGTTGTTTGCATCTCTCAAACAGCCTAATACTGTACTTACTCTTCAGAGAGGTAATAGACTGTACAGTGGACTGTTTTCAGAAGAATAGCCTCTCTAGGTTCTTATTTGGTTGATATAGGTCATCGTAATGTTGCTTACATTTGTCTGAGTATGTTAACTAATGTTGTAATGTATTTACTATCGATTAGCATAGACATGTTATCCATTGACTTAATATGGGAAGGCAAAAATGCAAAAGATGGACTTTAATGAAAGCCGCAACACATTAAAACTTCTAGACATTTCAGTGCACTACTTTGTTACTCCCACATTTTTCAGGGGACTCTCGTTGTAAACAAAGTTTGCTTATTATTAGTTATTGTGGGGCAAAACATTTGCTCTAAAAATGCTACATTTTAACACAATCTGTTTGAATGAAAATGGCTGAAAGGATGTTTCTGACAATTGGCCTATATATAGTCTGTCACTCCTCAAGTAGACGTGCCAAACGGCTTTGAGAAACATTCAGTAACAATAGGAAAAACAGCCTTTTTCAATGCAATGTCAAGGCACTCAAAATACAGAGACACACGATAATTAATTAATCATTAACACAAATGTCCGTTGAACAGGTGTTAATATTGCAGATTATACATTAATGTAACTCTATAATGCAGCATTGTCTGCCAGTGTAGAATTATGCCAGATCATGTAGTTTGGCTAAACTGTCGTTCGGCATGGTGAAGTCCGGCACATGTACATTATTCCCCCCTCCCCCAACGATCTGCATACATTTCCTGTGTCCAACAATTCTGTCTGTCCCCCCCCCCCCCCCCCCCCCCCCACCCCCACTAACTCTAACCCTGGAAACATGTTAGACATGTTCCTTATCACTCTGGCACTTAAAAATGCATTTCCTGCAAAACTTGCAAAAGCGTTTGGAACACATTTCTGGGGTGTCAGGTGCTTAAAGCCAAAAATCTACAGTATCTACCTATAGCTATACAGTATAGTCTACATTAAGCCTGTTATATTTAACATTTGAAAATAATTTAAAAAAATATATAAAAAACCCACTGATAATGCAGTGAGAGGGGACTTTGACCCTTCAAAGACGAGGTTAAACATTCAAAAATAAGTTTGAATCATCATCCTTGCACTCAGATGGACTCAATTGAACTTATTCAGTAACTTGGTGAAATGTTTGTATATGAGCTGGTTTTAGGAGAGCCACAGCAAGGGGGGGGGGGGGGGGGGGGGTGTAGACTTTGGCAAACAGGTAATTTTTTGTAATTTAAAGTTTCCAGTAGGATGTGCCGATCCGCGCGAAAACTAATCATAATTGAATGTATTTCGATTCCAGGCTCTGGTGCAAGAAATGATGAACATTTTGAAATGGGGTGCCCATCGTCCAATGATATTAAACATGGAGGTCAGTCAGGGCAGGGGTGATCTAACCCTAACCCTAAACATGGAGGTCAGTCAGGGCAGGGGTGATCTAACCCTAACCCAAAAAGATAACAGGAGGAATCTAAATTCAGGAAATGTTGACACATTGAAACGTTGCTGCTTATATCACACGACTGAGCATGTCAGAGGCAGGGATTTGGACTCTTTGCACCCAGGCCCATCGTGACTAGATTCTGCCACTGATGCCATCTTCACAGATAAAGCCTTTATTTCCTTGACCTTTCATTCATCACTTGAGGAAAAGTACAGTAACGTACTATAACTAATGTGCTGAATGTATTCCACCTAAAAGTACCTCTAATCTCCCTCATGCCATCTCCCTCTCAAACACACACACACACACACAAACACACACACACACACACACACACACACACACACAGAGAAATATAGTCTGGTGCCAGACCCAGCCGAGCCTCCGATGACCTTTACTCTCAAATTAACCTTTTCTGATAATCAACCAGGAAGGCTATCTTTATTACGACGTGATAAACATCACAACGTGACTATTTGAATGAATTGGATTCTTGAAAACATAAAGCCCTAAACTGTTTTAAGAAATACACGTGCAAGAGCAATATCAATCAAGGTTAAAGTATGGCTCTTGTAATCTTTATTATGACTGCATTATGATGTGAATATCAATAAAATCCAAGTTAATGAGGTCGCAAATAATCACAACGTGACTATTGGAATTGCAGGAATTGCATCCCAACACCCCCCCCCCCCCCTCTGTTGTGGGAGAACTTTCCTGTAAATACCATCAAATACAATGATTATTGATTACAATACTTCCTTGTTTACAGTTTTACCGCTCAGACACAGCAGACAAGAGCACGTGGGTGTGTGATAGGTGACTGATGGATATAAATAGAAGCGTCGCCTGCGGTCGGCATCACACCTCCACCTGGACACAAACACTCGACAGGTACTTCTCCGAGACCACCTCAACACTGCAGGTAAACACTTGTTTTATTTGACCTTTTGTTTATCCAGGTTAGTCTCATTGAGAGAGTGTTTTTCAAGAGACCTGGTATTCTGTTACTTTTAAGGGAAGACCTCAACAAGCATTACCGGGTTTCTTAACCTCATATGCACAATTTGCCTCTTATTTTAATTTAATCTTTCATTTGTTATTATGTGTGTGCAAATCCTAAATAAATAAAATACGAAAAAGAACATGAAAGGTACAAGGTTGTATGTATAAGCCTCCGTTAAGGGTGTATCTGACAGTATGTATTCTGTGATTGGCTGATGGATCTGTTCTCCCCTGGTTTGACAGACATGACGAGCAGCTCTCCCCTCCTCTCCTCTCCTCCTCTCCTCCTCCTCCTCCTCCTCCTTCTCCTCCTGGTACCGCTAGTGATGGTGCAACACGTGTCACCCACAACCATTTCTCATCCTGGTATGAGATTGCACCTCTATGGCTTGTTAATAATGTCCAGCAATATAATATATTTAAATGCATGTTGTAATGATGCATAAAGCTTACCGATACCAAACCATGTTGTTGATATTGTTAACACGTCTTTCTCCACTCATGTAAACTGATCTAATTATTATTTTTTAGTTGCTCCACAGCCGATAATTAAACTTACAAGACATTGACATTGACACACACACACACACACACACACACACACACACACACACACACACACACACACACACGCACACGCACACACACACATACACAATGACCTCCATATTTTCTTAAATATTTTCAGAAGTTGTCAGGAATACAGGGGTACGAGTAGTTGCCAGAACAAACTTTCACCTTTTGGAGAAGCTGAGAAACAGGACCCATTTTGTTGCCAGGAGCTGAAAGGAAATAAAGGACAGATATGAACAACATGAAGGTAAGGGACACGTTCTTGTGGAATGATACCTGATCAATCTGTGACACTGATCCATGCCTTTGTACTCTATACTGTGTATCTGTCGCCACCCAGTGGTATTGATTGGTGGAAGAGAAAAGATCAAGAATGAGATCAATAGTTATGTCTTTACAAACAAGTATAAATGGTACAGTTTCTCAAGGACTTTATTTATTTTATTTTATAAATACCCATAAATTATACATTTATAATATATATATGTTTTATTTGAAAATGTAAGAACTTGAATATTGGAACCACCGTAATCTGTTAAATGCAAATCTGCAGCGATTGCCATTATTGGAGCACAGCAACTTTGGGATGTCGCTTAATTTGAACCTCTGTCTCTCAGACGGGCTGTACTACCTGACCACGGCCAGCGGGGTGGTCTACCAGACGTTCTGTGACATGACCACGGCGGGCGGCGGCTGGACACTCGTGGCGAGCGTGCACGAGAACATGTATGGGAAGTGCACGACGGGTGACCGTTGGTCCAGCCAGCAGGGTAGTAACCCCAACCTGCCAGACGGGGACGGGAACTGGGCCAACAGAGCTACCTTCGGAACACCAGACGGCGCCACCTCTGATGACTTCAAGGTAGAGCAGCTCCACTTGAAACAGCAGAAAGACTAATGGCACGGTCAAATGTTTGATCAACTTATACCATAGAGTTGTGACACTAGAGGGTGCACCCCCTTAATTCAACTATGATTATATGGGGAGTATTTTGTAGTCAACCATCTTCCATCTTCTGTGTTTTGAGTGGGCCTAGATCTAAATTTTGGTCATTCACCTGCTGTGCTGGAGTGTTCGGATAAGGTTCAGTCAAATTCACGAAAGTAAAAAAAACAAAAAAAAACAAAAAAAAACAGTTTTGTTAAATAGGGATACAGATACAAAATGTAATTCTCAAGAGTCAAATGCATTGCACCTTCATGCGTTTACACCATCAGTCCCAAGATGGAATTGGAATTGGAATTGGAATTGGGAGGGTCGTGTAGGTAGAAATTGGAGGACAGGCTCATTGTACAGCCACCAGCAGCCTCCACTGGTGCACACCTGGTCTGCAATTACCTTTAGTCATAACATTGTTGGGCTAAATAACAGACCTTATAAAGACGCTAATCCACACTTCCTGTTTTCCCCTCAGAATCCTGGGTATTATGACATCAGAGCAGAGGACGTGTCGGTGTGGCACGTTCCGAACAACTCCCCCCTGGAACACTGGAACCTGGCCTCCATCCTACGCTACCACACAGAGAGACGCTTCCTCACTTTACATGGAGGAAACCTCTATCAGCTCTTCAAGGTACGATCTCACTGTCTCACTATCTCCCTTAAACCCACACACACACACACACACACACACACACACACACACACACACACACACACGCAGCCATATTTCCTTGGTTTATGACCTGACACAGGTTGTGTCCTGTATTCCAGCGCTACCCAGTGAGATACAACGTGGGTTCGTGCAGCAACAAAGGCCCTGCCATCCCCATAGTGTACGACCATGGAGACGAGGAGACCACCAGAAACTTTTACGGACCCAATTCAAGAGGTATGATGCTCTTAAAGAACAACATTTAACCTAAAGGAACACCATGTAGCTTTAGCGACCCCTGCTGGCCACAAGGTGCAACAATCTCCTTTAATACCCAGCTGCATGCTCAATGTTTGTGAGTTGTGAATACAAATGGTGTGATTCTATTAAAGGTGAACTCCAGCCAGGCTTCATCACATTCAGAGCGATAAATTACGAACGGGCCGCATCGGCCATCTGCTCTGGTGTCAAACCTACTGGCTGTAACACTGAACAGGTGAGTCAACATGTAACCCCACAAGAGACATTTTGTGAATAATGCAAAGTGTGTGTGTGTGTGTGTGTGTGCGTGCGTGCGTGCGTGCGCCTGTGCCTGTGAAGGCCAGTGAATGTACATGCACGTTTGTTTGCTTCATACCCACTGTGTATGTGTGTTTCTCTCATTCCTTGTGTGTGTGTGTGTGTGTGTGTGTGTGTGTGTGTGTGTATGCAGTACTGTATTGGTGGTGGTGGACACTTCCCAGAGGCCGCCCCTAAACAGTGTGGTGACTTTGCTTCCTTTGACTGGGATGGCTACGGCACCAACGCCGGCTGGAGTGCATCAAAGGAGATCACTGAGGCAGCTGTGTTGCTCTTCTACCGCTGAAGTCCACATTAACTTCCCTCTGGGGATGTTGTAAAAGCATTTCATCACAATTTTATTTTTTTTAGAACCAGTCAATGCCATCAAATCCATGTAAATATCGATTGTTTGTTTATATTGTTTATACTTTTGTAAAAAAAAGACCTCAAACCACAAAGGCTAACCTGGGCATGTTGTTTGCATCTCTCAAACAGCCTAATACTGTACTTACTCTTCAGAGAGGTAATAGACTGTACAGTGGACTGTTTTCAGAAGAATAGCCTATCTAGGTTCTTATTTGGTTGATATAGGTCATCGTAATGTTGCTTACATTTGTCTGAGTATGTTAACTAATGTATTTACTATCGATTAGCATAGACATGTTATCCATTGACTTAATATGGGAAGGCAAAAATGCAAAAGATGGACTTTACTGAAAGCCGCAACACATTAAAACGTCTAGACATTTCAGTGCACTACTTTGTTACTACCACATTTTCCAGGGGACTCTCGTTGTAAACAAAGTTTGCTTATTTTTAGTTATTGTGGGGCAAAACATTTGCTCTAAAAATGCTACATTTTAACACAATCTGTTTGAATGAAAATGGCTGAAAGGATGTTTCTGACAATTGGCCTATATATAGTCTGTCACTCCTCGAGTAGACGTGCCAAACGGCTTTGAGAAACATTCAGTAACAATAGGAAAAACAGCCTTTTTCAATGCAATGTCAAGGCACTCAAAATACAGACACACACGATAATTAATTAATCATTAACACAAATGTCCGTTGAACAGGTGTTAATATTGCAGATTATACATTAATGTAACTCTATAATGCAGCATTGTCTGCCAGTGTAGAATTATGCCAGATCATGTAGTTTGGCTAAACTGTCGTTCGGCATGGTGAAGTCCGGCACATGTACATTATTCCCCCCTCCCCCAACGATCTGCATACATTTCCTGTGTCCAACAATTCTGTCTGTCCCACCCCCCCCCCCCCCACCCCCACCCCCCCCCCCCCCCCCCCACTAACTCTAACCCTGGAAACATGTTAGACATGTTCCTTATCACTCTGGCACTTAAAAATGCATTTCCTGCAAAACTTGCAAAAGCGTTTGGAACAGATTTCCGGGGATGTCAGGTGCTTAAAGCCAAAAATCTACAGTATCTACCTATAGCTATACAGTATAGTCTACATTAAGCCTGTTATATTTAACATTTGAAAATAATTTAAAAAAAACAAACAATAAAAACACTGATAATGCAGTGAGAGGGGACTTTGACCCTGCAAAGACGAGGTTAAACATTCAAAAACAAGTTTGAATCATCATCCTTGCACTCAGATGGACTCAATTGAACTTATTCAGTAACTTGGTGAAATGTTTGTATATGAGCTGGTTTTAGGAGAGCCACAGCAAGGGGGGGGGGGGGGGGTGTAGACTTTGGCAAACAGGTAATTTTTTGTAATTTAAAGTTTCCAGTAGGATGTGCCGATCCGCGCGAAAACTAATCATAATTGAATGTATTTCGATTCCAGGCTCTGGTGCAAGAAATGATGAACATTTTGAAATGGGGTGCCCATCGTCCAATGATATTAAACATGGAGGTCAGTCAGGGCAGGGGTGATGAAACCCTAACCCTAACCCTAAACATGGAGGTCAGTCAGGGCAGGGGTGATCTAACCCAAAAAGATAACAGGAGGAATCTAAATTCAGGAAATGTTGACACATTGAAACGTTGCTGCTTATACCACACGACTGAGCATGTCAGAGGCAGGGATTTGGACTCTTTGCACCCAGGCCCATCGTGACTAGATTCTGCCACTGATGCCATCTTCACAGATAAAGCCTTTATTTCCTTGACCTTTCATTCATCACTTGAGGAAAAGTACAGTAACGTACTATAACTAATGTGCTGAATGTATTCCACCTAAAAGTACCTCTAATCTCCCTCATGCCATCTCCCTCACAAACACACACACACACACACACACACACACACACACACACACACACACACACACACACACAGAGAAATATAGTCTGGTGCCAGACCCAGCCGAGCCTCCGATGACCTTTACTCTCAAATTAACCTTTTCTGATAATCAACCAGGAAGGCTATCTTTATTACGACGTGATAAACATCACAACGTGACTATTTGAATGAATTGGATTCTTGAAAACATAAAGCCCTAAACTGTTTTAAGAAATACACGTGCAAGAGCAATATCAATCAAGGTTAAAGTATGGCTCTTGTAATCTTTATTATGACTGCATTATGATGTGAATATCAATAAAATCCAAGTTAATGAGGTCGCAAATAATCACAACGTGACTATTGGAATTGCAGGAATTGCATCCCAACACCCCCCCCCCCCCTCTGTTGTGGGAGAACTTTCCTGTAAATACCATCAAATACAATGATTATTGATTACAATACTTCCTTGTTTACAGTTTTACCACTCAGACACAGCAGACAAGAGCACGTGGGTGTGTGATAGGTGACTGATGGATATAAATAGAAGCGTCGCCTGGGGTCGGCATCACACCTCCACCTGGACACAAACACTCGACAGGTACTTCTCCGAGACCACCTCAACACTGCAGGTAAACACTTGTTTTATTTGACCTTTTATTTATCCAGGTTAGTCTCATTGAGAGAGTCTGTTTTTCAAGAGACCTGGTATTCTGTTACTTTTAAGGGAAGGCCTCAACAAGCATTACCGGGTTTCTTAACCTCATCTGCACAATTTGACTTTTCTTTTAATTTAATCTTTCATTTGTTATTATGTGTGTGCAAATCCTAAATAAATAAAATACGAAAAAGAACACGAAAGGTACAAGGGTGTATGTATAAGCCTCCGTTAAGGGTGTATCTGACAGTATGTATTCTGTGATTGGCTGATGGATCTCTTCTCCCCTGGTCTGACAGACATGACGAGCAGCTCTCCTCTCCTCTCCTCTCCTCCTCCTCCTCCTCCTTCTCCTCCTGGTACCGCTAGTGATGGTGCAACACGTGTCACCCACAACCATTTCTCATCCTGGTATGAGATTGCACCTCTATGGCTTGTTAATAATGTCCAGCAATATAATATATTTAAATGCATGTTGTAATGATGCACAAAGCTTACCGATACCAAACCATGTTGTTGATATTGTTAACACGTCTTTCTCCACTCATGTAAACTGATCTAATTTTTTTTTTTTAGTTGCTCCACAGCCGATAATTAAACTTGACATTGACACACACACACACACACACACACACACACACACACACACAATGACCTCCATATTTTCTTAAATATTTTCAGAAGTTGTCAGGAATGCAGGGGTACGAGTAGTTGCCAGAACAAACTTTCACCTTTTGGAGAAGCTGAGGAACAGGACCCATTTTGTTGCCAGGAGCTGTAAGGAAATAAAGGACAGATATGAACAACATGAAGGTAAGGGACACGTTCTTGTGGAATGATACCTGATCAATCTGTGACACTGATCCATGCCTTTGTACTCTATACTGTGTATCTGTCGCCACCCAGTGGTATTGATTGGTGGAAGAGAAAAGATCAAGAATGAGATCAATAGTTATGTCTTTACAAACAAGTATAAATGGTACAGTTTCTCAAGGACTTTATTTTTGATTTATTTTATAAATACCCATAAATTATACATTATATATATATATATATATATATATATATATATATATATATATATATATATATATATAAATATATATAAATAAAGAAGAAGACGACGACTCTCTTGCTCTCTCAAAAATGTATTTGGAAATGTTTTATTTCAAAATGTAAGAACTTGAATATTGGAACCACCGTAATCTGTTAAATGCAAATCTGCAGAGATTGCCATTATTGGAGCACAGCAACTTTGGGATGTCGCTTAATTTGAACCTCTGTCTCTCAGACGGGCTGTACTACCTGACCACGGCCAGCGGGGTGGTCTACCAGACGTTCTGTGACATGACCACGGCGGGCGGCGGCTGGACACTCGTGGCGAGCGTGCACGAGAACAACATGTATGGGAAGTGCACGACGGGTGACCGTTGGTCCAGCCAGCAGGGTAATAACCCCAACCTGCCAGACGGGGACGGGAACTGGGCCAACAGAGCTACCTTCGGAACACCAGACGGCGCCACCTCTGATGACTTCAAGGTAGAGCAGCTCCACTTGAAACAGCAGAAAGACTAATGGCACGGTCAAATGTTTGATCAACTTATACCATAGAGTTGTAACACTAGAGGGTGCACCCCCTTAATTCAACTATGATTATATGGGGAGTATTTTGTAGTCAACCATCTTCCATCTTCTGTGTTTTGAGTGGGCCTAGATCTAAATGTTGGTCATTCACCTGCTGTGCTGGAGTGTTTGCATGAGGTTCAGTCAAATTCACGAAAGTAAAAAAAATAATAATAACCGTTTTGTTAAATAGGGATACTGATACAAAATGTAATTCTCAAGAGTCAAATGCATTGCACCTTCATGCGTTTACACCATCAGTCCCAAGATGGAATTGGAATTGGAATTGGGAGGGTCGTGTAGGTAGAAATTGGAGGACAGGCTCATTGTAAAGCCACCAGCAGCCTCCACTGGTGCACACCTGGTCTGCAATTACCTTTAGTCATAACATTGTTGGGCTAAATAACAGACCTTATAAAGATGCTAATCCACACTTCCTGTTTTCCCCTCAGAATCCTGGGTATTATGACATCAGAGCAGAGGACGTGTCGGTGTGGCACGTTCCGAACAACTCCCCCCTGGAACACTGGAACCTGGCCTCCATCCTACGCTACCACACAGAGAGACGCTTCCTCACTTTACATGGAGGAAACCTCTATCAGCTCTTCAAGGTACGATCTCACTGTCTCACTATCTCCCTTAAACCCGCACGCACGCACGCACGCACGCACGCACGCACGCACGCACACACACACACACACACACACACACACACACACACACACACACACACACACACACACACACACACACACACACACACAGACGCAGCCATATTTCCTTGGCTTATGACCTGACACAGGTTGTGTCCTGTATTCCAGCGCTACCCAGTGAGATACAACGTGGGTTCGTGCAGCAACAAAGGCCCTGCCATCCCCATAGTGTACGACCATGGAGACGAGGAGACCACCAGAAACTTTTACGGACCCAATTCAAGAGGTATGATGCTCTTAAAGAACAACATTTAACCTAAAGGAACACCATGTAGCTTTAGCGACCCCTGGTGGCCACAAGGTGCAACATGCTCCTTTAATACCCAGCTGCATGCTCAATGTTTGTGAGTTGTGAATACAAATGGTGTGATTCTATTAAAGGTGAAATCCAGCCAGGCTTCATCACATTCAGAGCGATAAATAACGAACGGGCCGCCATGGCCATCTGCTCTGGTGTCAAACCTACTGGCTGTAACCCTGAACATGTGAGTCAACATGTAACCCTACAAGAGACATTTTGTGAATAATGCAAAGTGTGTGTGTGTGTGTGCGTGTGCGTGTGCGTGCGCCTGTGCCTGTGCCTGTGAAGGCCAGTGAATGTACATGCACGTTTGTTTGCTTCATACCCACTGTGTATGTGTGTTTCTCTCATTCCTTGTGTGTGTGTGTGTGTGTGTGTGTGTGTGTGTGTGTGTGTATGTATGCAGTACTGTATTGGTGGTGGTGGACACTTCCCAGAGGCCGCCCCTAAACAGTGTGGTGACTTTGCTTCCTTTGACTGGGATGGCTACGGCACCAACTCCGGCTGTAGTGCATCAAAGGAGATCACTGAGGCAGCTGTGTTGCTCTTCTACCGCTGACATTCCAAGAGTGAGATCCTGTGAAATGTTGTATTCTGATCAGGGAAAATTCATGCCTTTGATTGGCAAAATCAAAATATTTCAGACAAAAAATGATCAAACACATGATTTCAGAAATAGTTGAGAAGGAAAAAAGGTGAGTGTTGTCTGCTGCAATGCAGATTGTTGGCCAGTAGGGGGCAATGTTGATCCAGGAAGAGATTAAGAAGTGAAAATCAAAGCTATAAAATCAATGTTGTGGTATCTAATCAATTCTATGACTTTTGTTGTAATCAACCATTTATCTGTTTTCCTCCTCCTTTCTATGTGCATTTGTTTCACTGCAGATTGTCAAATCAGTTTGTTTGTGACAAATTGCACCAACAAAAGATCAATAAAAAGGTGCAGCATACATTTCAATTCTCAGTTACTTCTGTGCAACCTTGATCTACAGACGACACTGCTGGTGATTAAAAGAAGAAGAAATTGCATTGTTTGTAGCAGGGTGGAGGCAGAAGGACAAAGGACTGGCTCATTGTAATGCAAAAAAATGGAATTGGGAATGGTACGCGTGTTTGATACCATTCCTCATTGCATTCCATGCATTACAATGAGCCCGTCCTCTGATTTCTACCTCCACCAGCCTCGACTGGTTTGTAGGTGCTTTCCCCTCACACTTCACTGCATGTACTTTAATCAGTCAGGCTGGGGTTTAATGTATCAAACTTTATGTGATTGAGTAAATCGAAAGTTTGTGACGTTTGTGTTGACACACACACACACACACACACAGAGAGAGAGAGAGAGAGAGAGAGAGAGAGAGAGACCTGCCTCGACGTGGCGGATTCACGTGGCTACCATTCTCAGAATATCTGACACACCGACGGCTCTACGCCATAGCAGTGCCACCTTGAGGATAAGCTTTGAATTACATGTGGAAGTCAACAATTTCCCAGGTCCTTCATAACAGTAAATACTCTCCACCTCAGAAGTTTGAACGAGCCTTTAATGTCAAAGTCAAACTTTTACATGTGTCATCATAGCAAACTGCCCGGCAACAACTCGTCATCTCCATCACAACAAATGCAGTTAGTTCATGAATTAGAACATGAGAGTGGCGAAGATTCGAACCGCTCCCGCCGTAACCAAACAAAGAATCAAGAGAAATAAAAAAACAAAACAAAAAACATGTTTTTTCATTTTTTTTTCTTTTAAGTGCAGAATTGAAGACCTTAAACATGCCGTTGTCCTTTATCGTTCTGAGTTCCCTGTTCTACACTTCCGTGTTCAGAGTTCTGTGTTCTACAGTTCTATGTTCCAAGTTCTGTGGTTATCTGAAGACGGAGCGGAAGTCAACCCATTAGACAAGTGTCCCGATAAGTGAAAAAAAAGTCTTGACAGGAGAAAGTCAATATCATCCCCTTCCTTCAGTTGTTCTCTCTCTCTCTTTCTCTCCATTTTGCTATAAGTGAATCAATTTGTCATTAAACATGCAATATAAAAAAGACACACAACCACACAGATTTGTGTTCTCAGTCCCTGTTCGTCCTGCTAGGGGCCAGAAAGGTGCAGTTATATATGGGACTGCCTTAAAACAGCACTTTGACTCCCAAGAAAACATCGTCCCCATAGAAAGGAAGGGCTGAATCAGTCAGCTGTCTCTCATCCATGTCCGGGCCTAAGTTCCTCAGTCCAGATCCGGCAGGCCGTAGAGGCCAGCTCTGGGATTTCTTTTTGTCCTTCGGCAGGGGAGGAACGGACTATTCCCATGCTTTTGAACAGGCTCAGGGCTCAGTGCTTGCGTGTGTGTGAATGCGTGTGTGTGTGTGTGTGTGTGTGTGTGTGTGTGTGTGTGTGTGTGTGTGTGTGTGTGTGTGTGTGTGTGTGTGTGTGTGTGTGTGTGTGTGTGTGTGTGTGTGTGAGCTGGAAAGACCCTGTAGGACGTTGGCATTGCTTGACCAATCCCCTTTTGAGCATTTTATTTTTTTCAAGGTTCCAACAGTGAAGCTCTGGAACTATGGAACATCTGGGGCAAACTTGCGGCTCATTGTGACATCAGTGCTCAGGACGAGTCCAGTCCACCAATCACAACCACAGGTTAGGAGAAGGATGGGGGGTGGGGGGGTGAGTGGAGGGTGGGGGGTCAAATGCAGTGTGTTGGATGCACAGCATGGCCAAAGTGAACACAGGGAGAGGAGCAACCAGTCTGGATGGTTTGAGGATACCTGGGGAGGCTGGTGGAGGTAGAAATCGGGGGACGGACTCATTGTAATACATGGAGCGTAATGAGGAATGGTACCAAACACGTGTCCTCCGATTCCTATCTCCACCAGCCTCCCATGTCCACCACAATGTTTATTTTATTTTGAAGTCAGCTGTGTTGAGTCTGTAACTTTTAGCAGGACAACTTGAATAAGGGTTGCTATCTCTCTCTCACTCCAGGCCTCAATTTAACAATTGATGCCCCCAAACCCCAACCCTGACCCTGACACCCCCCTCACCCCCCTCCCCACACCTCCCCCCCTTTACACACACACATACAGTACACATGTATTCAAAGAGGCGTAATATCACAAAAAAAGGCGTCTGGTTTTTCAAAAAAACCTAATTAGCATTAGCTGTCTTTCATGCAGAGTGTCTTTTTTTTTTTTTTTTTTTTTACAGAAATTTGGTTTGTCTATGAGTCCTACTTAGAGAGTTAGAGGAATATTTAATATTCCTAAATGTACAGTATATTGTTATATAGATGTAATCAAAATTCCCTTTAAGCTCCTCCCGCACCCCCCCCCCCCTTCCCCATAAGTCATTAGCAGTCTGAGAGATGAATAATTATTCAAATATATTTTATGCTTAGATACTAACTTGAGGGGGGGCAGAGGGTGGAGGGGGGGGGGTGGAGTTGGGGGGGGAGGGGCAGAGGGGGGGAGCAGGCAAAATGCTACAGCTAGTTTTCTCAGAGGCAATATGTTAAAGTATGGTTAAGAACAAGTACACACACAGTGTGCGTGTGTGTGTTTGCACGTGTGTATGTTTGTGTGTGAATGTACATTTTCGTCAGTTCTGTATAGGCATGTGCTTATGAGACAAAGCCGGTCTGCTTCTGTGTGAACGGTGTGTATGTACTGTAAGTATGATGTGTGTGTGCGTACGCGTACTGTGTGTTAAACATTTGAATGTCTTGTGTGAAGGGGGGAATTATGTTACATGGCTTCTTTGTATAAACTATGTAAGTGTGTGTGTGTGTGTGTGTGTTTGTGTTTCAACCATGTGTGAGAAAGTAGGGAAGTATGACATATAAACTGTAGTGGTGCATCTGTTGAAGTGTGTGTGTGTGTGTGTGTGTGTGTGTGTGTGTGTGTGATATATACAGTCTCATGTTGAGAAGGCATAGACAGAAGCATCATGATAAACGTCGTTGGAACACAGCGGCACTGATACTATGAACCTTGTATTCCGAATGCTTACAACTCACAACTGTAAAAAAAAAACGGTCACATTTCTGTTTCTTTTGTGTCCCTCTTAGTCTTTTTGCATTTATTTTTTAAAAATACCTGATGTTTGCAATCAGTTATCTTTTCAGTTCTTGTCCTCAGTCAAGGAACCTGATTGGTTGCAACTCTGAAACTCCTCCATACATGATTGGTTAGATTTGGATCATCGTCGTCGAATGATTGGTGGTTAATATCTTGTTGTCACTTCCTGTTGCCATAGGATCGACGTTAGACTCATTCGACGCACATTGAATTGATTAAAATTGGATCCATAGAATTATTTTTATTAACACTGTTTTATTTTGTTCCTCTGGTTTGATTGGTTAGATCTCAGTGGCATCTGAACATCGTGCCTTAGGATTGGTCAGATTCTGACTAAATATTGTTCTCTGTCACCTCAGTGACTGTCCTCGTTGGGTCCTGAGGCGTTTATGGCATTAGGCTGGCTCCTCAGTCTCTCTCTCATCTCTCCACAGCTCCCCCCACTGGTGGGAGGTCAGGCATGCATCTGATCAAGATTAAGTGTATAAAACAAGAAGAGCAAGAAGTAGCCTCTTAACCAGGGGAGGCTGGTGGAGGCAGAAGTCGGAGGACTGGACTCATTGTAATGCATGGAATCAATGAGGAATGGTTTTAAACACGTTTGGTTTGATACCGTTTGTCATTCTATTCCATGCATTACAATGAGGCCGTCCTCTGATCTCTGCCTCCACCAGCCTCCCCTGGTCTTGACACTAATCTCAGGTCAGTCTTGTGTGTTTCCCCTCATATAGTGTTAAAACTGGGACATTGGGGAATATCTGACTCTAGATCTGTGCCTTAGGGTGACCTCTACTTCTAATTATAAAAAGAAATTTTAGATTAGACATTATCTATATCTGTAATCCATAACTCCAGAGCAAAGTGACTGCTCTCCTTTCCCGAAGGGATAATCAAACCCTCAACCTTCTTAAGCTCATATAAATATTAATTAGCATCCAAAAGTTCCCATTTGATGAATACATTTTTTTTGGCAAGGAGTTCACACCTGTCCTTTCTCTCTCTCTTTTTTTTTTGTTTTACATTCCCCCCCCCCCCATTCCTACCATCCCCCACCCCTGTAGTCTTTATCATTTTTGTATCCTCTGCTGGTCTTTTAAAAAAAAAGAAAAAAAACCTGGAACGATCCATTCTTCCAAAACAGGGGTGCAGAGGACCGTTCCACTGGTCTGCCCTCACAGGTAGACCTCTCTGCGTGAAAGCGTGAGGCACGACGTGGTCTTGTACTCCCCTCCCGTCCGCGTCAGTGGT
>NC_139675.1:7860730-7880730 GCF_951799395.1 Argentina silus
TGTGTGATGAAGAGAATCAGGTCACGTACGTCTCTGCTCCATACTGAACCTGTCGGTCTTCCATGGGGGACGTGTGACGTCACAGTTTCTCTTTTCTGGAGCTCTACTGCTCAGTTGGGATTCTTCTTCATCTCCTTTCATTTTTCTTTGTCTTGCTTTCTTTTGTTTTCAATGACTTTCTCTCCTCCTTCCCTCTCTCAATGTCTGCCTCTATAAATTCAATTTCCCTCTCTCTCTCCCAGAGCCCCCTTCTCTCTCTCTCTCTCTCTCTCTGACATGGTTATGATGTAGTGATCGATGTGTCCTTGACCTCGTTATGTGTCTCTCTGCTCTTCCCCACCAACACTTTTATTGACCCATTACTCCTCTCCACTTTCCCTCCCTCCCTCTCTCTCTCTCTCTCTCTCCTTCTTTCCTCATTCACCCTCTCTCCCACCACAAGAGTAAAAATAATAGAGAGAGAGAAAGAGAGAGAGAGAGAGACAGACGTGTGTGTGTTTGTGTGTATGTGACCTCTCTGACACTCACCTAGTTATCTAGCTAATGTCTCTGTTCCTGCACTACTGTATCTGAAACACACACACACACACACACACACACACACACACACACACACAGAGACTTGGCTGAGGTCCAGCGTGGCCCACATATTCATGCCTGATGGAATATTAATTGAGTTTGACGGCTAACATAAAAAACCTTCCCTTTAATCTGACACGGACCATTAGAGTTCACTCCTGACATGAGGCAGCCAGACATCTGAACAGTGCAGTGTGTGTGTGTGTGTGTGTGTGTGTGTGTTAACAAGTGTGCATAAAGTAGATCAATGCCAGGATTTCCCTCTCCAGTGGCGCTGCGTCTATAGTTTGATTGACATCCCTCTAACCCAATCAATCCATCCAATCTGACCTTCAACCAATGGGCTTCACTGACAGGCCAGGTATAAAAGGGACTGAGACGCACCCCCAGCAAGTCTTTTGCCGGTGGAGTTTTTTTGCTCTACCAATTGCTATCTTGTAAAGTGGAAGCATTAGCTGGTTTTGAGGTGTTTTTCTGTCTCTTTGGTGCCTCCAGTAAAAACGTTTAGTTCTGCAGTTGAGTTTTTAGCCATATTTGATGTGTCACTGTGTCGTGTTTTAACCATCTGTGCACAGTTTTACATGCCATTCCTTTATTTAACGTTGACAGATTTTAAAGCCATGGTTTTCCCTCGCTGGCCATGCGTGGCTTTTTCACAGTTTTGTGTTTTAAATCTGTATGCTTTACTAGGCATGGACATAATAACACACTCTGTATTGTGTTCCATATAAATCGTTTTGTTTTGTTTTCAGAAACTGAGTATCACCAAGTGGTTGGTTCAATAAAGCCACTTCCTGGTTGAGTAAAGCCGTTTTTAGCTGCCTCAGGCCCCTGTTGTTGATGTGGCGTATCAGGGCAACTTCAATGAGCTTTAGTCTTACACACATTTTGTGTCCACACCTCTGTCTGTGTGACGTGTGAGCGATTGTACACGCTCACCAGTGTGTATGTGCAGGTCAGCTCAGTCATCAAGGTAATTAATGTGCAAACCTCTGCGCTGTCGGTTCAAAGAGAATTAACGAGGTAGAGTTAATTAACAGTCGTCTCCCCCTCTTCTTGTTACACCAGTCTGCATATTCAACACACTAGTGTGTGTGTGTGTGTGTGTGTGTGTGGCTGTGTTTCCTAGTTACACCAGTCTGCATACTGAACAGACTGGAAACTGCTTACTGCATAAACCAAAGCTACAAATATCCTTGCGGGACGAAGCAGCAGTACCTCAAACACAGATCCTATTTTATACATGATGGAACTGTTTGAGTCGGAGTGTAGAACTCTGGCTGTGTTCTGACAATCTAGAACAATCTACTTGAACTTTAGATAACCCTGAGATACATTTGTCATGTGTATGGTGTTTGAGGCCTTAGATAACCCTAATTAAGATGAACCCTGATTATACTTCCAAAATGCATCCTTCCTCCCGTCCTTGAAGTAGTCACAGATCTAACATGATGGGATAGATCATAGCAAGCTTTCTACTGCACTGCGTTCACCTATCCAGTCATGTCAGATCAGTGATTACTTCGAGGGAGGGTGGAAGGGAGGATGTGTTTTGTTAAAGTATTTAAACTGGGCTAAAGCAATGCTAACCTGTGTTACATATCGTAGTACATATCATATCTGCAACATCAATAAACAATATGTAAATGGCATTGATTGTTTTAAATAATAATACACAGCCATGCACAACCAACTTCAAGTGTTTTCTAGTGATGTAAACAGAACATCTGTATACAGTAGTATGATGGTGATTCTAGAGGGATGAGCTATGGAAAGAAATATGGCATTTGCTGACGAGGTTCGGTGTTTCATTGGAGATGGAGAACTTTGATATGACTGCAGATCTGTGAAAATTACCTTTGCGGTTCTGTTATTGCTATATATATATATATATATATTTGTGTATATATGTAATGTTCATGGAACCAGTTTGAGATGACTTTTGCTTTGTGACATGGTGCATTATCATGCTGGCAGTGTGTGTGAGTGCGTGTTTGTGTGTAAAACGAGCCCGTAGTTATAGCAGGCGTTTTGAAGGAGGGGAGGGAGGGCGAGAGAGTGAGAGAGGGGAACAGGGGGAGTTGGAAGGTGAGCAAAAGAGGGATATAAATTGGTAAATGAAAAGATAACAAAAAGACAAAGCATAAAAGATCCACTGTAGAGATGGAAATAGACACATTTCCTGTTTTTCATCTTGGAGTCGGTCCATGTTTGTGGCTTGTGCTATTGGGAGGTCACAGTAAAGAGGTTAAGGTAAGGTATTTGGAGAATTTGGTGAGCACACGGCTGGTCGCTAGGCAGGTTGAGACTCAGCAGCTGTGAAGCAATATGAACAGAATTCTTCAGCGATGTGACTGACACACAGATGAGCCAGGACACACACACACACACACACACACACACGCACTCGCACTCGCACACACACGCACTCACACACACACACACATGCACTCACACACACGCACACACACTCTCACACTTTCACACTCACACACACACACACGTGTTGCAGTGGGACCACCTCTGCAGTAAAAGCAATCCTGCCTATCCTCTCCGCTGTACTCTGCCCTCCCTTCTCTTCTCTAGTTTTCTCCCTGCTGTTTTCTACCCCCCCCTCTTCTTTCCCTCTCACTATCCCCCTCTCCCTCTGCCCCATGTCTTTCATTCTACACCCCTCTCTCCCCTCCCCTCCCCCCTCTTTATCTTTCCCTCCCTCCTTCCCTCTCTCTCTCTCACTCCCTCTTTCCCCCCTCTGTCAATACCTCCCCCTCCACCCCCTCCCCCCTCCCCCCTCCTCCCCCTCGCTGCAGAAGCAGGTGATGTAGAGAAGGGTGCTCAGCAGTATCTGACTATCAGGCCTGGGTCTGTGAGAGGAATACCAATCACTATGCAGTACTGCAGAGAGAGAGAAGGAGAGAGAGAGAGGGGGGAGGGGGGTGAGAGAGAGAGGAGAGACGGGTGAGAGAAGAAGGGGAAGGCAGAGAGAGGAGGGGGGGGAGAGAGGGTGAGAGAGAGAGGGAGGGGGGAGAGAGAGAGGAGAGACGGGTGAGAGAAGAAGGGGAAGGCAGAGAGAGGAGGGGGGTGGAGGGGGGGGAGAGAGAGGGTGAGAGAGAGAGAGAGGGGTGCAGGAACAGAGAGACTGAGAGGGGAAAGTGAAAGAAAGGGAAGGAGAGAGAGAGAAAAAATAGAGAGAGAGAGCGAGAGGAGATGATAGTAGAGAAAGAAATTAAATGAAAGATAACTGTGTAGAGAAAGAAAGTACCCCCCCCCCCCCCCCAGCAGAGTGAGCCGAGCCCTAGCCTCCTGTTAAGAGCAATACAGACCATTAAGTGCAGCAGGGAGGTCGTCTCATGAGCTCAATGTGGTTCTCAATACTGCTGCAGTGGGCATGCTGCCCTCCGGTGGGCACAAGGAGAGTTACAGGACCGGCTGCATATTGCCCCTTGCACCCCCCCCCCCCCCCCCCCCCCCTCCGCCCACACATTCGCTGCAAACGTAATCGGTGGATGGTTATGGTACTATGGGGAGGGTTTTGTTTTGTTTTCAATGTAACCTACATATTAAGCTTATTAGAGTTAGGAGCTAGAATAAGGGACACCTCAATTCCATTCTTTTGTTCTCGGACCAGAAAGACACAACCGCGTCACAAAAGCGGCATTAGGATGTTTCCACCCACTCGGTGTGTGTGTGTGTGCGCGTGTGTGTGTGTGTATTGGTTGACAATTTCATTCACTGCAAAAGAGCAGCACCATTATTATTTAGCTAGCTGTCCACTCTAGTGCTAAGCTCTCTCTCCCATCTGGGATATCAACCCTGCCACCACACAATCAAACCCTGTCACTCAGTGTGTGTGTGTGTGTGTGTGTGTACACCCAGTCACTCTATTCACAGAAAAAAGGGCTTTTATAGCGTTTATCCTGTTGGGTGATAGTCCATTTATAGGGCCAAACATAACAGAGACAATAGCAGAGAGACTTAGAGATTTACCAGGACAAATGCCCATGGTTCAGCTTAACTGCTCTTTGTGTGTGCGTGCCCGTGCGCGTGTGTGTGTTCACTTCTGGACTGCAGCTGGGACCTCACACTGCCCAGTCCTTTTCCCTCCCAAGCCGCTTCCTACCAGTGTTGAAAGCTGCTACTGCCTCCACATCTACAATGACAGCCGAATATGTACTGAACTGTTTTCGGTGTTCTCTAGTACGTAGCCAGTATTGATGGCTTGGTGTCATGAAGCTGAATCCTCCCAGGTTTGAGAATGGAAGAGGCATGGGTGGTATGACTGTCACGAGAGATGATTGGTTTCAAGAAAAATGATGCACCACAGCTGGTATACTGGCACTATTTTCATGAGAGTGCACACGGCGGAAGAATACTAGAGAAGCGGTGCTTCATATAAACCATATTACTACATATTAAAACAATTATCTTGGGCAAGATCTGCAAGTCATGTCCTGGGTAACTTAAATAGTGAGTTTCCTTGAATATGTTAATGGTTTATTTGAATGAACTTTGTGGTCAGTTTACTGGTTTGACTGTTAATTGTTTAAATTGGTTCTGGCTCAGTTTGTAAAGCCACGAGTTAGCTTGCAGCAACTTAAGATAGGTTGCATGCTAATGTTATCCTCCTTCCATGTTTCATTTTCACTGAAGTCACACTATGAGTCAGTCTGACTCACTGCGCGTTCTTATATTCGGCGAAGAGGTTATTTTTAAAACTGTAACGTTTATTGAGGCACTGTGAAAATGCACCCTAAATAAATAAATAAATAAATAAAGGCTGGTTTCTGGGGATGATTCTAGACTTGAGGGCAAATCTCAATCATCCATCCATCCATCACTTCTTGCTCTGTGTGGCCTATTGTATGGTTGGTGTGCCCACACTATGCCGTGTGTGTCATTAGTTGTGTGGACAGCTGTCTAAAAAGCATCATTCTATCAAAATGTTTTTGTTTTTTTGATGACTGCAAAACATTTCTAAATCGTTGTTGATTCATTTTGTGAATGTCTGTTTTCCCTAATACAAGTAATGAAATAATAATAGAAAAAAAGACGTGCTTGTAATTCCTGTGTTAGAATATCTACAGTAGTTTCAACATTGATTCAATAGGAAACTAAGTTCTCAAAAAATCCCATCTTTGATCTGTAACCAGCTATATTCAGTGGATGGGTCTTAAGTAACAAGATTGACTCCCCACAATCCCTTTGGCCAATCAACAAAATAAATAGATCAGGTGTGTCGGTTAAAGTCCATTTCTTCAGACCCAACCACATGAATGAGAGGATAGAAACAGTAGATCTGTTTCTAACATTAATAGGCACTAGTCAATATCAGTCTGACAACTGATCAATATTCGTTGTTTAACGTCGTTGCCATTTCATGCGTTGAAGTCAATTGTCTCTGGAGCCTTGCACTCTCGAGATTGTGTTCAATTCTCACCTCTTATGCTTTAGATTGACTTCCATCCATAGTCTTTGTTAAATAGTGAAATACCTGATCCTGCTTTCGAACATGTTTCAGCAAACCTTAATGTCAAAGTTAGAAAAAAGCATGAAAAATGTGGGAGTGGTGGTGCCTCTGTGCTAAGAACTCTGATTCATGGCTCGGTTTAGAACTTGCTTTGGAACATGTTTCAGCAAACCTTCATTTCAGGTGTACAGACCGAAGCATGTAAAGTGTGAAGGGGTCGTGGCTGTGTTCATAGCGTCTTGTCTCATCATTACGGGGTTAGAGGTTCAAGACTCTGGAGCTCCTCGTTTGAATATGTTCCCACAAACCTTGATGTCAGATGTACAAAATGAAGCATGTGAAGCGTAAAGCGGCTGTGCAGTTAATACCTCACCCCATCATTACGGGGTTTGAGGTTCAAGACCTGGTCATGGTTCATGGTCATGGCAAAGAGCATGGTGTAAGACAAATGCATCACCATAGTGCAGCTGGCTCGGAAGATGTGGCCAAGGCTCAGACAAAAGGGGAGGGGGGACCTAATCTGATCTAATGCAAAAATCCCTTTTGTTCTGTAATGTGTATGTGCAATATATTTTATACTAACAAGACCAATTGCCCAAGTGTGGGACAATCAACCTTATCTGAATCTCAAAGATGATCATTAAGCAATATTGTAAAGAGCCATGGGAGTCCAGTACATATTTGGCTGTCATTGTAGATGTGTACATGGCAGCAGCTTTCAACACCGCTAAGATGCGGCTTGGGGGGGCTGGTCTGGGCAGTGTGAGGTTCCACGCAGACACATGCACCTAAGTGTTTAGTGTACATGAAATAGATCAATTTCCATCTGCCACAGTAGCACTGCACCTATAGTTAGATTGACATCGCTCTAACCCAATCAGTCCATCCAATCTTGCCTTCAGCCAATGGGCTTCACCGGCAGGGCCAGTATAAAAGGACCGGGACACACCCCAGCAAGTCCTTTGCCGACGGACTCCTTGCTGAAAGCATGTGGTTTTAGCTCTAGGAATAGCTGTTTTTCCGTGCAACCAGTAAGTGCTTTTTTTTGTTTGCTAGCTATTTTAGCAATATACTTTTTTGACTTTGTGAAGTTACAGTAACTTTTAGATCGTTTGGGATTTGAACCATAATTGCAGAGAAGTAACAAATGTAGTGCACCACACATGCTCTCAGGAAACATGTGCTTTTCCAGAAATGTGAATTGAAATAAAGACAAAGCAGTGTTTTTTACTGTGTTTAATTGTCCCACAGCAGTTCAATTATGGTACAAAAGATTGTTAGTAAGTAGAAAATGTAATATTTAGTTAAAGTTAGTTTCAACGGGACCTTATAGACTTCACACACAGGTGTTAACCACATGACCACTGAGGTGTCAGCCATCTTCCCAAAAATGTGAGACCATGAACTCACTTTTTGTTAACCCTCTGAGTTCCCCAGCAGTGTTTGACCCCACCCCCCTGCCACACCTGTCCAGCCAGCCAATCACTCAGCCCCAACAATGGCCTTTGAAGAAGTTGTTGCCTTCACCAAACAAGTCACAGTAAGAAAGAATTGTTTTTATTTAGTTTGATTGTGTTTTAGATTTGAGTTTACATGAGTTACCTTTTTATCTGCGGTTTTGGCTTCTGGGAGTTACATAAAAACCCTTGGCTGCTACCTGCATATCTGCTGTTCCACTCAAATGTGTTGTGAGATGATTGTACACAGTGTAATTGTATGTGGAGTTTTCCACACTAGTGATGCATTGCCAGTCATGGTTCATACAACCTCTACTCACAGTCTAGGATTCAACTCCATATTCCAAAAGTCAGAACATAACTTGGTAGAAAAGGTTTTTGACTCTCCACCACTCACAATGTCTGCAACTACATGTGCAGTAGTGAGTTGCTCTGGGGTTAGATTCCTGCCTTGTCTATAAGGTTGTGAAGAAGTCTGAGCCTCTGAATGTAAGGATTGAATCTGGGCACAGTTTTCTGAAAGCTTTGTAGTGAATGCAATACTTTATCAGGCCTACTCTCTCCTAGATCAGCAAAGTTGTTAATTGTCAACTGTTTTAAGAACAGATGTAGCTGCTCCACGGTTCTAGTTTTTCTTGAGCACATAACAGTTAACACATTTGCCAAAACACCACAACAACTTGTCACAAAAGCTAATCAGTGCATCAGTACAGTATCCTTTGTCATCGAATGAAAAGTTCAATCCACCATTCATTTCATAATGACACACTAAATAGTAACTATAACCATCAATATTCATTGCAGGTTGGAAAATTTTTAATTTGAAAACAAATGTGAAAAACAGTAAGAATTTCACTGAGCAGAAAAACATTGTACTTTATAGTGTATGGTAGTACTGTGTCTGTTAGAGAGAATATGATTGCTTACTATAAATATAAGTCAAGTAGGTAGTTACAACAACAAAAATGCCATTACTGTAGAACACAAAGTGCCAAACCATTTACAGTAATCTATTTTCTCCTGTATGCTTGGCTACATGTTATATTACTGATTTCAATGGTGATTACATGTATGACTCCAGAGATTAACTATAATGGCAGAATGCAACTACATACCACTGCTCTTCTGTACATATCTTTATATTTTTCTTTTAATACAGCATTCCATATTTATTCTGCTATTTACTCTAATGTTACTGTTACTTCTCTGCACTATGACAATAAAGTTGAATCTAATCTAATGTAAAATTGTGCTCATGTATGTTATTGCTGTGTGTATGTGACCTTTGGTTTCATACAAGTAGTTAAAGAAATAACCTTCTGCAAGGTTAAGTATTGCATGTTCCTGAGTTGGTGGCATTGGAAATGTGCTTTTCCCTCCAACCTGAATTTTCCTGAAATGTGAACTGAAATAAAGACAAATCAGTGTTATAACTGTCTACTTGTAATTCTTATTGACTTTATTTCACCATGTACTGGTCATTGCTACAACACCAGTGGATTTGAACCCTCTACCTTTTTGATCATATCATCATCATCAACTTAGATGAAGTTAGTTGTTTAGCAATCAATCAGATACGGTTTGATTTCAACCAGGGACCTTGTAGACTTGACATGCCCCATGAGCAGAAGGTACCTGGTTCAAATGTTCATGTTTCTAAATGTCACGAAGAGATGTGTGTTTATTGAGCAGCTGGTTAAAATTGCAGTCATGTGACTGATCTTGTTTTTTTTTCTTTTAAACCTGTCTGCAGATGTCAAAATGATGAAGAGATGTGTGTTTATTGTGAGCAGCCCGGTGGTGCAATGGTAAAGGGCATGCCCTGTAAGCAGAACGTTGGTGGTTCGAACCCAGCTGAGGCCATGGTTTGCCTTGGAAGTGGCAAAAGCTTCAGACAGGTACCTTTAGTCAAATTTCTCCTTAAATCCCTTTAAGTTAAGTTATTTAAAAGGTTTTCGTCTGTTCTCCATAACTGCTGGTGGTGCAATGGTAAAGGACATGTCCTGTAAGTCCTTTTACCAGAATGTTGCCGGTTCGAACCCAGCAACATGGAAGTGTCAAAAGGTGACTTTTTTTTTTTTTTTTTAAATTCCCCTAAGTAATTTTTGAAAATTTCTTGTCTTTTCTCCATAACCGCTGCTGTACACTGTTCTGGGAGGGCGGGGGGGGTGACCCCTTAAATCACCCCCCACTTTTGTCCGAGCCTTGTCCGCCCGATGGTTTCTGACACAGCGCTGGTCCGAGCCTTGTCCGCACCTGTTCCACACCTTCTGACCCTGCACCGGTGGCTCCTCTACCTTGCGGTAGCAGCCACAGGGTCTTGCACGTGTTCCAGAGCTGTGAGCAGGTCTTGAACCTGTAACCTCCTGATCTTGGAGGAGCGGTATTAACCGCTGAGCCACAGCGCCTTCACACTTTACACACTTCGTTTCTTATACTTGACTTCAAGGTTTGAGGAAACACGTTCAAAAGCATGTTCCAAGCCTAGCTCCAGACCCATGACCGGGTCTTGAACCGCCAACCCTGTGATGACGGGGTGAGGTACTAACCGCTGAGCCACAACTCCTTCATACTTGATGTACTTCGTTTCTTATATTTGACTTGAAGGTTTGAGGAAACATATTCAAAAGTGTGTTCCAAACCCAGCAACCCCCTGATCTTGGGGGCGAGGTACTACAGATTCAATAGCAATCAATCACCGGGTCTTGAACCACCAACCCTGTGATGACAGGGCGAGGTCCTAACCACAGAGCCACAGCTCCTTCACATTTTACACACTTAGTTTGTTATACTTGACTTAAAGGTTTGAACTAAGCCTGTAAACAAACTGGTGATCTCTTACAAATGAGGCAGAGTTCATTGCCACCGCCACTTCTACATTTGTCAAGCTTCTTTTTGAATATTTGTCAACAAGGTTCGAGAAAACATATTTAAAAGCAAGCTCCAAACTTAGCCTTGAACCGGTGATCTCTTAGAGATGAGGCAGAGTTTGTTGCACAGAGCCACCGCTTCTACAGTATACTATACACCGATAGTCACACTCCAGAGCAGGTCAAAGATCTTACTGAAGAGCCACAATTACTTCATGTTGCTGGTGCTTCTATTTATGCTTCAGATATTGAGAGTTGATCAATAAGAGGAGTGCTGGAGGTCTGGTTCATGCTTTACATTTAAAATACAGTTGTTGAGATTAGGCTTCTTGGGGAATACAGAGTTCTTTGCACAAAGCCACTCCCACAATTGTCAAGCTTCTTTTTGTATATTTGACATCAAGGTTTACTGAAACATATTCAAAAGCAAGTTCCAAACCAAGTCTTAAACCAGTGATATCTAACAGATGAGGTAAAGTTCTTTGCACAGAGCCACAATTCTCATGCAACCCTGTTAATCTTTGACATCACAGTTTGTGAACACATGTACAAGGGTACATGGTTCAAGGCTAGGTTTGAAAGGTTCCTTTTCAACATGTTTCAGCAAACCTTAATGTCAAAGTTACAAAAAGAAGCACGACAATTGTGAAAGTGTGGGTGGCTGTGCTAAGACCTCTGCTGCATCTGGAAGAGAACACTGCTTCTTGGTTTGGAACTTTAGATTAGATTCATCTTTATTGTGCAGTATATGAGCAGTATAGTATAAGTAGTGCAGTGCAGAACTTGCTTTTGAATACATTTCCTCAAACCTTATTGTAAAATATACAAAACCAAGCATGTCAAGAGTGAAGGAGTTGTGGTTGATGGGGTTAGAGGTTCAAGACCTGGTCACAGCTCTGGAACATGTGGGAGACCCTGTCGTTACTACTGCACGGTTAACATGGTCCACTACAGGTCTGACCGCTGTTGTCGGGTGGCTGACTTGGAAGGTGTGGACAAGGCTCGGACAAAACAGGGGGGGGAACTGACTCTAAAGCTGACCGCTTGTTTTAGATCTGTAACCACGTCCGATCAATGGATGAGTTCATCATTAGATCGGATTCATCTGGATTGACGTCACTTGGAGAATTCACCCAATCCAGATTAATTAAATCTAATGATGAACCCTTCATTGATTTGAGCCAGTCACAGATCTAAAACAAGTGACCAGTTTTGAGTTATTTGTTTCCCATCGAATACATGTTAGAGCTAGATCTGCTACCTCTTCCTATTCTGGAGATTGTTACATTAGATCAGATACGTCTGGAGCAATGGAGGATGGCAAACAGACCTGATATTAATTATTGTCATTGTCACCTTCACACCTTTTAGAATTTGTGTTGATTGCAAACAAACACAATATCCATTGGTTGTGCTCATACAGTGTCACAATGGCCAGGTAGAATAAAGTTATCTACAGTAAAAAATGAAGTGTAGATCTTAACAAGTGTGCCTCTTTATTAATATACTGATCTTGTTCTATAGATCTTTATTCCTCGTAAAGCCGAACCTCAACAACTGTATTATAACTCTAAAGCATGAACCGATCTCATTCTGAAGAAGTGGGAATCTCTTGAGTGAGATTTCAGTTAAATGCCCATGACCACTTCAAGTTAAGATAAAACATGTTCAGCTGAACCCTGCCTCTTGTCTTCTCTCCTGACTGACAACCCTTGTGACAGCCTCTCAGCCACCCTCCGGTGTCCACACACACACAACACAGGCAGATCAGCTTTTGTTTGTGCTTTTACAATTCTCAAATTCAAGTCAAATTCAACTCTGCCTCTGTTCTATGAATTGGTCAGTTAAAATAAGTGCTAATTGTTGTGTTTCTGAGTATGTTTCTGCAACTCTCAATGTCAAAGACTCAAAATGTGTCTCCAACAGCCTGAAGTAAAAACTTTGTCTCATAAACACAAGGTTCAAATCCCAGTCTTGGTTGTGTTCTTCAATTGTGCTCATGAGAATGTTTCAACAGTAACCGACTCAAAGAGAAGCAGCCACATGGAACTTGTGCCTCTGCGGCTAAATATTCTCCATAACCACTAGGTCAAGAGAAAGCTGCTCTGACGTGTGATTACCTCGCTCAAGCTTGACTATGTTTCTGAAACCTTGTGCTTGTGGGGCAAATATTAAGCCACAAGCTCCATGTCGCTGCATCTCTTTGAGCTGTAGAAAACACCAGATTGCCACCACCACCAAAATCACTCCTGTCCCTCTCTTCCTATGCATTGCTACGAGTGGAGGGAAATAAAACAAACAATTCTACCGAGTTGTGTTCGGACTCTTGGTATATGGAGTTGGATCCTAAATTGCAAGTGGAGGCTGTGTGAACCGTGACTAGTAATCACTGTTAGAGAGCAGAGGCAAAACATCACTGCTGTGTAAAATATCACATACTTCTGCACTGTGTAAAATTATGTATTACAGAGTATATTAAGCTTGGAATATGTGGTTTATTTCCGGTATCTATTGCTATCACAAACAGCATCTGCTTTCTTCCAAATCCAAGTCAGTTGATGGGCAGTGAAAAACAAGGAAACAAATTGCAAATGAAAAATAAATAATAGGTTAATAACAACCAACTGATCAGCTCACAATCTCTCTACCCTGATTGTGTGGCCCCCAGTTTGTTTAGTTGGAGAGCCACACCCCAAACAACTCCACGAGGCACATCATTTGAAACGTTTGCTGAAATTCCAGTTAGTTAGTCTTCGGTTGGCAGCCATTTTAGGCCTCACTCCCCCTGGTTGCGCCACCTTTCTTAAGTGTAGCTGTCAGACCTCCTCTATCCATGTATTTTTCTACCACTGATTCCTCCAGACAGAGTTGCCACACCATCTAAAGAGACCTCTTGTGGTGATGGCCTGCTGGTTTCTGTGCTGAATTATACTGACCCCCATGAGACTTCAATAATCCAACACCGATGGGCACTCCGTGAACACTCCCACTCAGCAGGCAAGCAACAGACAAATAAAACTAAAGAGGACACATTTTTGGTCATTACATTTCAAGATTTTCAGGTTTCATAAGCAACACAAAAGACAAACATCTCCATTTGTAAAAACAAATTGTCCATCATCAACATTTGCAACACTCGACGAATGACCAACACACACGACATGTATAGGTTTCTTGTTTGGCTGATTGGCCTTGGGGGAAGTCAGCCATTTCAAATGTCATGGTCAATAAATAAATAAATATATATTTATTGTTTATTAATACATAAATCATAAACACATATTTCATGGTATGACAGTATGATATCTTCCCTTTGTATGTATGGCAGTATTCGTTCCTCTAGAATTTCACTGTCCTGGCGCCCCGCTGGTGGAACGAGCTTCCCACTGCTGTCATGACTGCAGAGACACTACCGATCTTCCGCCGTAGATTGAAGACCCGTCTCTTCAGGCTACATCTTAACGGTCCTTCCTAAAGACCTCTCCACCCCACAACCCCCCTGTTCAAGTTTCTCTCCTGATAATAATAAAAAAAAATAAAAAATCCTTCTCCTAGCATTGTGACTGCCAATGGCCCCTGGTCTGAGCATTGATTACTTTATCTTATGATGACTGATGGACAGATGACTCACTTACTTAAACAAATGTATTTGTTGTAAGTAGCTTTGGATAAAGGCATCTGGTAAATGCCATAAATGTGAAATGTAAATGAAGCATTGTGACGGCTCATGGCACCTACTGGCATAGAAAGTATGATGTGTGATAGCATGTAATAACGTGTAATGACGTGTAATAACGTGTAGTTGATTCACTTACTTTAGACACATAAGAGTGTCTGCTAAATGACTAAAATGTCAATGTAAAATACCTTGGCTCAAATGAATCCCAGAGCATATAGCCAATAGTAATTGATTTAGTCATCCACATTTAATTTAAGCATGGAAAATGTTTTTTTTAATGGACTTGGTATATTCATTCACACCGAATGGTGATGCTGACGACTCTCTATCACTTCGACGTACTTGACTTCTTCCCTCCTTCTTTTCTAATTCCAAGTGGAGCAAAGTTCCTCGACAGCAATTCTCTGCATGGATCACAGTTCTGCATCCTTCTCCCTGTAGTGCACACTAGTGCAGTGCACCACTTCCTTACACACTAGTGCAGTGCACCACTCCCTTTACACACTAGTGCAGTGCACCACTTCCTTACACACTAGTGCAGTGCAGCACTTCCTTACACACTAGTGCAGTGCACCACTCCCTTTACACACTAGTGCAGTGCACCACTCCCTTACACACTAGTGCAGTGCACCACTCCCTTACACACTAGTGCAGTGCACCACTCCCCTGCACAGATGTAAAAGCACAGTATTGGTGTAAGGGCACATGCTCACAGCAATCATATGCCAATGGAATCCCACCAACCTCAATAAAACGATCTAGTCGCCCATCTTGTAAATAGACCATCTTGCGCCCTGACGTCATCCGGCGATGGACAGACACCGCCCCCGCCAGCCGCCCCACCGAATCAGAACAACCAACGAGAGCCCGCAAGAGGGGCCACCCTCATAAGCTGCTCTTATGACAGCAGAGAGTGTATTACTGAGAGAGGTGCTTATGGTGTTCCAGACAGACAGGTTTCAGAGTGTATTAGTGAGACAGGTGCTCATGGTGTTCCAGACAGACAGGTTTCAGAGTGGATTACTAAGAGAGGTGCTTATGGTGTTCCAGACAGACAGGTTTCAGAGTGTATTAGTGAGACAGGTGCTTATGGTGTTCCAGACAGACAGGTTTCAGAGTGTATTAGGCTAAGAACAATTATCTTGTTATAATTTATTTTTGTTTGTCAAGAAAATTGTATTGCCTGTTTAAATTGTGTCCTTTTAAAATGTTATGTTGTAATCAGGGCACCTTTTAAAAAGAGACCTTGGTCTCAAAGGGACTCCCCCCTGAATAAACAAAGGATTAATAAAGAAAACGATTTTTTTTTTTTTTTTTTTCTAAATAGAGAAAATAAAGAACGGATCATGTAATCACTTTTGCGTTGATAAGTCATTGGTTGTTTCAGGGTGGACTGTAGGTGTGTTCTCCCCTCTCCTGGGTGTAAAGTCTTCATCAGAACTAAACAATAATGATTAATGAATTGATGTCAGCCATTTTTAGTTAGGATCTGCTTTCTTCCACTTCGCTGGTGTTTGATGAAGGAACTAAAAGGCACGCAAAGCTGCCTCTGGCTCCTGTGCAGATTTTGGACAAAAATTTGTCACGTTAAATCATGTACTCCTATGATTCATGATTCATTATTATAATCTCAAACCTTGGATGCAAAACCCTGGGCGGGAAAGGCCCATAGTGACAGTATTAACATAACTCTGCTAATGATGCATTTTTCAATTTGACCGTCCTTGCAACTTGTTTGTTTCCAATAAAACAGCGGAAACAAATCCAAACAAATGTGCAAATGTGTGATGCCTTTAGGGAAATGTGTTATGCCTTTAAGGAAATGTTTTTGTTGTGTAGTTTTAAAAGTATATTTTTATATATTTGCAGAGAGAAAGAAAGAAAGAAAGAAAGAACGAACCATGAATAATAGCTACACAAAATGTATTAATGAAAACAGTGTGAAAATCCATGTGACTCATGAAACTTCATGGAAATTCTCACAACTCTGAAAATAACCAAAGGACTCAAATCACTGCATTGTGCTGTAGTGCCAGTACGAAACGTACAGTACGGCGATTCAAAAGCAGACCAAAACACACCATTTTGCCCTTATCCGCTGGACTCTAACAGCAGTCATTGTTAAGATGGACGTCAACAGGATGGTGCCTGCACAACCAACCCAGTGTGTGTGTGTGTGAGAGAGAGAAAGCATACATATGCATGCCTGCAATAAAAACTGCATTCGTTTTAAAGTCTGTTCTAAAGTCTGTGTGTGTGTGTGTGTGTGTGTGAGTGTGAGAGAGAGAGAGAGAATGGAACATAGGCTAATAGATGCCTGGTTTGAAGGCTTCCCCCACCCACTGCTATTGTCCATTAAGAGTGACCAGACAATGGTGTCACTGTGATCAGTGTATGAAGGAGAATAAGGATGTCCAGATAGAGCTAATGATAATTGCATGTACACACACACTGATGTACACACACACACACAAACACACACACACACACACACACACACACACTGCTGAGAGAGTGATTAGCACTGATGTTGTGAACAACAGACTGAGTCAATAAAATACCTCAGAGACATCCGGAGACAAGAGCAAGGCCCCTCCCCCCCTCGATCTTCATCGTGCTCTCTCTCTCTATACTCACCCCCCCCCCCCCCCCCTCTCTCTCTCTATACTCACCCCCCCTCTCTCTCTTCTCTCTCTCTATACTCACCCCTCCATCTCTCTCTCTCTCTCCTCACCCCCCCCCTCTCTCTCCATACTCACCCCCCTCTCTCTCTCTCTCTCTATACTCACCCCCCCCTCTCTCTCTCACTCTCTCTCTCTCTATACTCACCCCTCTCTCTCTCACCCCCTCTCTCTCTCTCTATACTCACCCCTCTCTCTCTCACCCCCTCTCTCTCCATACTCACCCCCCTCTCTCTCTCTCTCTCTATACTCACCCCCCCCTCTCTCTCTCACTCTCTCTCTCTATACTCACCCCTCCATCTCTCTCCATCTCTCTCTCTCTCTACTCACCCCTCCATCTCTCTCCCTCTCTCTCTACACTCACCCCTCCATCTCTCTCCATCTCTCTCTCTCTCTCTCTACTCACCCCTCCATCTCTCTCCCTCTCTCTCTACTCACCCCCCCTCTCTCTCTCTCTCTCTATACTCACCCCTCTCTCTCTTCTCTCTCTCTATACTCACCCCTCTCTCTCTATACTCACCCCTCTCTCTCAATACTCACCCCTCTCTCTCTCACTCTCTCTCTCTCCTCACCCCCCTCTCTCTCTCACTCTCTCTCTCTCTATACTCACCCCTCCATCTCTCTCACACACACACGCACGCACATGCACGGCAAAAATACTGAACAGCTGAGCTGACAGTGCCTGACACTCTAAAATACCATAACACATTAAAATCCATCTTGTCCATTTAGAATTAGTGTCACTCATTTCGCTAGGTTAAACATAGTGCCACTATGGCTTAACACATTGTCAAACAAACACACACAGACATGAACACACACAGACATGAACCAACACATACTGTAGTCACCACTCAACACACACACACACACACACACACACAAGCTCACTCTATGAGCACTACATTAACTCACCCACACACACATATGACCCCAGATGTGGGTGAGTTAATAGGTCTGGTTCACAGACGTGTACGTGTGCGTGTGTGTGTGTGTGTGTGTGTGCAAGGACCCCGTCTCAGCCCTGTCAGCCCCGTGACAGACACAGTACCGCATAAATGTCTTGGGGCGCGTCTCTGGTCGTTGTGACAATGGCCTTAGTGTGTGTGAGTGACAGAGAGAGGCTCTGGGACACAGAGGGGGCGTTATACTGGGACAACACACACACACACACACACACACACACACAGAGAGGACACTGCACTCTTTCACTCCTCCATGGCCATTTCTCATTCCCTCTCTCCCTGACACGCAGAAACTCCATCAATCTCACACTCCTCGTCTCCTTTTGACGCAGAGGAAAACATTAAACAAGTCTTCTCGCCTCTCTCTCTCATTCTCTCTCTCTTCCTCTCTCATTGGCATTCTCTCTCTCTCTCTCTGTACAGTTCTGCATAATTATCATTTTCTTTGAGCCATAAAGTAAGCTTCTGGTATGCAAACAGGCGTTGTGTGTGTGTTGTGTGTGTGTGTGTGTGAGTCGGCAGCTCGATACACCAGAGACTGAATGCCGAGCCAGGCCACTGAGAGAGAGGAGAACTAATGAGACTGTGGAGCAGAATCTATCCTGCCATCAACAACCTCCCTGCTGCACTCCAATCATACACCCTATAGATCCAACATGGTCGCCAGTGGCTCATTCTCTCTCCCATAACGCCTGCAACTATGACATCGTATAGATCCAACATGACCGCCAGTCTCTCATTCTACCTGCCGTAACGCCTGCAACTAACTTTTGAGGTTCGCAGAGGTGTTGCGCAAAAGTCATAAGTTGCCTTGTCTTGTGACAGTTTCCCTATGAATTCAAAAGCAAGCAGCTTCAATCTTCAAAGAGCGATAGGGGTCAATATTAATGGAACACGCACGCACGCACACGCACCTTGACTGTCGATAATCAAAGCCGACACGCTCTAAAAGGCATGAAAGCTTTTCTGTTAACACCCCACCGTGACCACCACCTTATTCATGTTCTCTACAAAGCCTGTTGATGGGAACATGTATGGAAGTGTGTGTGTGCGTGCGTACGTGTAACTGTACTTTTCTCTTACATATGGAGTGTGTGAGACCTTAATCTCGACATACAGACGGTGTGTGTGTGTGTGAGTGTGTTTTACCAAACCTCGCAGCTTGCCGGCTCAGATGTGAGCTCCCTTTTATCCCACCAATTAGACGTCCCCATTCCATCCCCATGGAAACCTGTTTGTGGCCCTAATTGGAGGTTTCATTTGCATGACTTTGATTTGAGTTGTGTGTGTGTGTGTGTGTGTGTGTTTGTGTGTGGTTTCACTGGTGCAGTTGTTATTTCCCAGTGGGAGTTGTCCATGACATGCTAATGTGTGTGTGTGTGTGTGTGCATCAGAGGGAGAGAGCTTGGGTATGCTCAGAGTGTATTGCTGAACTGTGTATGCATGTATAAACTTTGGATGTGTTTCAGTAAGTGTGAGTTTAAGAGTTTAAGTGTGTGTGTGTGTGTGTGTGTGTCTATGAGAGTGTGTATTTGAGTGGACCAGGTCAAGTCTATTTTAGTGCATCCGCCTTGAAGCCCCACAGGCATCTCTCTGTAATGCGTTGGTGGACAAGGTCTCCCATATCTAGCTCAGCCCTACCTGTGTGTGTGTGTGTGTGTGTGTCTGTGTGTGTGTGTGTGCGTAGGCTGTCCTTATCTGGTCTGCTCCTCTCCAACAGACATGCACAGACAAGTGGGCAGGAGCAAGGATCACTCTGAGTCAGGAACACACACACACACACACACACACACACACACACACACACACACACACAGGTTTGGTGGTATGGTATGGAGCTTTGCTGCAGGAATAGGCCTGCCCACTCATATTTATGTAACTCTTAGATAAGGCAGGTAGAACACCACACGCACACACACACGCCTAAAATAGCCTAAAGGCTCTGTATGCTGGCTTGCCCAATTTAACTGAATCTTCTTCTCTCTCTACTTCGTACTCTGGACACATCAGTCTCTCTCTATCTCCCTCCCATCCCTCCTTTCACACCGTCTCTTCCTGCAGCATTTTAGCTACAGGCGCTCTACAGGAATGTCTTTCCGGTCTCTCTCTCCACCCCCCCCCCCCGCAATCCCGCTATCTCTCCGTCCCTCTCCCTCTCTCCTTCTCCTAACCCTAACCCCTTCCCTATCTCCCTCCTTCAGCTTCTAAGCCGTGGGCGACAGCCAGGAATGTTCTCTCTCCCTCTCTCTCTCTATCTCCATCACCATCTCGGCTATTTATCTCTCTTTCACAAACAAGTCTA